>NC_142063.1:234186006-234495381 GCF_059756535.1 Pantherophis guttatus | reverse complement strand
ATTGAATTAATACTGATTAATCAGCTTAATTAAATGCTGGCTCATTACATAAATTACCTTCCAGATGGCAAAGTTATTGGAAGAGCTCAAAGTAGCTAGAGAGAATCAGAGTCCTGAGTCGAAACGCTTTTCATATCTGGAACGAAAAATAAAACAATTAGAAACCAGTTATGAACAGAGAGAGCAAGAACTTCAGCAGGTAAGAAAACAAGGAATTATTAATCTTAAACCATAAAGAGTTTATAAGCCTTTCAGAATCACAGTAAATATTTTCTGGTTTTGGGATTCTAATCTGTTGTGAAAACATGCAGATATCATTAACTTGTATATTGAAAAATCATTATAAACATTATTGGCTTACAGCAATATGCAATAAACTCTTCTTACTAGTAGAATTCCTTCCATCAATGTAGTGGGAAGATGTTCCCTCTTCCATTTTTCATCTCCCAAGTAGCCTGTAAATTTGCTTTGGAGAGTTTGAAAAACTCCCAGGGTAGTTTTGGGAGAAAAGTCAAGGAAAAATTGAAGGTTATCAGTATCACACTTGAATAGTCCCATGCAGCAGAAAAAAGACTAGTTTCATTACAATCTTCTTCGGTGTCTATGTAATCTACTTCCAGACAGTAAGAAGCAGTCAAATTGTTATTTAAAAACGCAGCTTGGGTGGAGAATGCTGCAAGTCCTTTCTGATTCTTTGATTTAATATAAAGGTTAAAATATTCAGTTATAGATAGCCTGCAGCACTGGATTCTGAAAAGGGACAAAATGACTGAATTGTTGCCAAGCTCCTGTGATTCAGCATCTGCCCTTGCAGTAGGGTGAATTCAGAAAGGTGTTTTCTTAATCCTCCCCTACCTCCTCCTTAGACACTAGAATGAGTATTTGGACACACGGGGATTAAGGCCTTTCCAGGTGTGAGGTCAGAAGCCAGGAAAGAAAGCCTCCCTTCCCATTCCTTGCTATTGTTGGCTCTGCCAACGGCACCATAATCTTTTCTCAGTTCTAGCTTCTGAAGCTATCTTTTTTTAAAAAAGGCAAGAAAACAAGTCATTTGTGACAACTGTTATAAATTTGTCCATACACTACTTCCGCTGTCAAATTTTTGTAGGTTCTCTTCATAATGAGTCTAGAATTAAGGGCTTTTAATCAATTCAAAGACTGTGTCTCATAGTATTTTTACATGAAGAATTTGTTCTCAGAATTACTTTTCAAGGCCATTTCACATGTTGCCAAGTCCCCATTCTTCTAGAATCAGTGGGCCGTCCTATCTTTTTTCATTTTGCAAAGATACTTGTGGGCAATATCCTTCGGTACGCATGAACTGAATTTATTACAAGCCATGGGAGGTTTCTTTCAGAGAAACATCTGAATAACATACACTTTAAAAGAGTTTACCTTAAACCCCATGGGCTGGTACTGTGAGGCATATCTCTTAGTGCAAGAATTTTTTTCAATTCAATTTTACCATAGTTGTTGCTGTAAATGCTCTAAGAATAAAACAGACTTGGAGATATTGATGAGCATGTGTTTTGCAATAACTATTTTCATATTGTACAGGTAATACAACAAACACGATACAATGTAGAAGTCGAACAGTTTCGGGAAACCGAGAAATGGAAGAAACTTGCTCTGTTGAAGAATCAAGAACTGGAAAAATTCCGCATTGAACTAGATTCAATGTTAGATGTTCTACGGCAGTTGCAGAAACAAGGTGTTGTTATAACACCAGGTAGCTTAAATATGCCAGAAAATTATTGGAAAATTTGAACATCTGAGTTAATCAGAGACTGAGAGCTCTAATAAAACTAGAAATAAGCTGAAATTCTGTAAAGGTCACTGGTTAGTGTTTTTGACTCGGTCCAGATTTCTACTAAAAATGGAGTTAAATCTAGAATTTAAATCTGTTTTTTTTTATCCTTTAAAATTTTTCATATTTTAAAATAAATATATTTTACTAAACATTTTAGTAGATGTGATTAGATTACCAGTTGTTTTGTTTTTTTTAACCTCACAAGAGTTCTGAGAAGCTTGGATGACACAGCAATTGGAGATGATGAGGCACTGGTAACCATAGGGACAGAACATAATGGTTGTTTTCACAAAGCTTGCTTTTTTATTTTAGTCAGCAAAAAATTATAGTTATTTCCAACAATTGCAGTAAAATCTCTGATTTTATCTCTGCATCATGTTTAATTGTGAAAATATTTAGTAAAAAAAAAAAACCTACTCAGTTTTGTAATCTCTAACTGGATTCTTGTCCCATTAAGTATTGCTAAATGCCCAATATCACAGTTGGCTTAGCTGATTGTGGCCCAATTAGAGCACCTAATGTAGCATTCTGAGTGGATTTGGAGGAAGAATAGAATATCTCCCCTTATTAATTGTATGACCTTAGACTTTTATAGTCAAAGGCCAACTATGTAAAATTGGGTAAAGTAATACAGCTCATTCAAGGTATAAACAATTATTGCAGTCCAAGTCTACTGAATAGGTCTAAGCAGTTTTAAGATTAATATCAAAGTGTCATATAAAAATACTGTGTATTGCACTCAGCAAAAAATAGTTAGCATAGGAGTAATTCATAAAATATTCTAGAATCTTATTTGGCTTTTGTAAAATATTTGAAAACTGTTGTGTCGGCTATGTTTTTCAATAACAAATTATCAGCTTTGTTTATACCTACTACTCTCCTGAGAGACACATTTTCCATTTCCCATTCATTCCCATGCTGATTATGATGATGTTTCATAGCTCTCACCTTATTTTAATGACAGCATTGTCAGTCTCAGCTGCCGGGTGGTTTTTCTTCAAATGTTAAGCAGGGCTGAGCCTGGCATTTCTTCATGTTCTTTTAGAAGGAAGCCCCATCCCTGCCCCATCCCGCAATCAAGGATCTCCCTCTTAGAAAAAAGCAACCCCTTCCATTGTCTCCAATGGTAGAGGAGAAAAGAGAGACAGAAGCCTTCAGGGAGGACATGGCCACTGTCTTTAGAAAAGAAGAATTCAGCTCCCGCCCCCTTGGTCCATTGTCAAGAAAGCTAGAGTAACATAAGGGGAGAAATGGAACGATTCTGGGTAATGCTAACCACAAGCAGCATTCTCATTAAATGAGAAAGGAATTCTATCAGGATTGAAATATGGCCAGACGATGTTGATAAACGAAACTCATCCAGTTGTTGCATAGAAGCGGCAACAGCCAACACAACCGTAAGGGAAGTACTGTAGGAGGCTTTTCAGCATTTAGAAACTGCCTCAGTGACAAGGGGTTCAGTTCAGCAAGCGCTTCCAGTGGCTGAAAGAAATTTTGTCAGTGAACCCAGTTACAGTGGTGATGCCATTAACGGACCTGAAAGAACTGGTTAGGGATAGATTGTCTTGGTTGGAGAAAATCTATGTGGTCACTAGGGATCGAAAACGACTTGATGGAACATCATCAAAGAGCAAATGTGATCTACAGTGGAGCTCCTGTCCTTCTAATGTGTGTTGAATTACAATCTCCCAAAAGGTTCTGGCATTCAGATCTGTTTGATGTTGAGAGCCAAGTGTGACCATCATCTTTCTGGTCTAGCTACATTTCTTTTTTGTAATGACTAAATGTGACATATTTCATTATTGATCAGCGTTCTGGGCATGTTATTTAATCAACGTAAGTACCACGTTTCCAAGGCAGTGTCATTGACTTCCACTTGTTTGTAGTCTTAGGGCAATTCCACATTGTAGCATTTTGCTCCTTGTCTACTGGGTGATGCCAGTTGGTTATGAAGCCAGACTAACCACTGCCTGGATGTCAAGCTGTGGCAACAATGCCTGCCAGGTCTTCTGTCTACCTGGTTGGTCCCAATCTTGATTCTTTAGCTCAGTGTCTATGGATATTCTCAGTCATCCAGGTCATGGTTGTACCAGAGGTGCTTTTTCAAGAGGCAACTGGACTTTCTTTGGAATTCTTTAGCTCCAACAATCAGAGAGCAAGCACCACTTTCATGGGTGGGTCTTTGATGGTTTATATTTGCATGAGTAAACAATACCCAGCAGTTACAGAATCATACATTTGGGAGGGATCTTCAAGGTCATCTAGTCCAACTTCCTGCTCAGTGCAGGAGTTTTTTGTTTACAATAAGCAATTCACTGCCCTTTAAAATACTGATGAGGAGATGGGGCCACCCATATTTTACCATCCAAAGAGATACTTTCTACCAGCATTTACTTAGCAAGAGCCACTAAGAGCATGTCAACAAGCCAAAAACATAATAGGATTCTAATCTGGAAGTCCAGTAGCCATTTGTGATGTCAAGAGAAGGGAGGGGATCGGGGAAGGGGGGAATTATCCCTCTTGTTTGTTTGTTCACTTAATATGCTATCCATTTTGGCAGCTTACAATAAAAACATGAAAAATTGACAAAAGAATTTCAGTGGGTTTTTTTTCCTTATTTTTTGTTTTCTGTTGTTAGGAAAAGGTTTGGGGTTATTCCTTGCTATACTTTTTCCATGAGAGATTGAACTGTGGGAGAAAGGCTAGCAGAGCCAGGGGGAGGAATTAAAAGAAGCATCAGTTAAAAATCATTACATAGTCACAAGCGTACTGATCTTTGCTTGAGAAGTTACCTGTGCATAAGCTTTTAGCAATAAATCTGTTTATTTCAGCCTTCATGTACGGACCTGGTTTTTCACACTTGATATTAAAAACCACAGTGGACCCTGCCTTCCCCTTCCCACCATCACCAATCACCCCCTGCCTTCTGTCCCTCCGTTTCCTTGCTTTTAGATCATTATATGCCTCTACCACTTATTTTCACCAGTGGAGTTAATAACAGACATACTTCAAGGGTTTTGCCGCAGATGATTTAAGCAATTGAATGCCAGGCCACTTCAAGCTACAAGCCACTCCAGCTCCAAATGGATGGGATGAACAAGTAAAACATGCAAGGAAATAACCGCTGTTTCACTTGTCTACCAATGAATGGTTTAAAAGACAACATATCACCTCTCTGCCAGAATCAATTTCTCATACTACTATTTATCAATGTTGTTGAAGAAATCCATGTAATGTCTGAGAACTGCCTCACAAAACACAATGGGGCTCAGGCCCCAGAATAGTGACCAGCAACATATTGGAAGGAGTTGACTGACAACCCCATAGAGTGACCAGCCAGAGGAGAGACATTGCCTAGAATGGAACCCAATTGTTGGGGATAAGCGGGGCGGAAAGGTCTGTTCAACCCTCCCAGCGTCGTAGCTAAAGCATTGACTTAATGTAGTTAATAGAAGTGAGTAGAGGTGTCCTTGGTGTTTTAGAAACTGCTAAATGCAATGCAACTCAAATCCCAGTTTAAACTAAGCTACTGCTTGGCTTGAGCGGCCTTGCAAAAATAACTAAAAATCAAGTACTTTTGAAGCCATCAGATTTAAGAGAAACATATATACTGTAAGTTATAATTATGCATCTAGGTTTCTTATTCTTTTTTAATAAAAAGGCAAAAGCTGTATTCCGGAATAAGTACAATCTTTGTTTTATTGCTCTTAGTTTCACTCTTGTTGGGAATATCTGGTACAGTATAATGGGTGATAAGCACAGTAACAGACATCCATCTATTCCTATAAAGTAGAATATGACTCTCAAGACATTGAAAACCGGATTTCATAAAGACATTTGACCGCATCACATCACAGTGCTTTATAAATGCTACTTTGCAGCAACATTACCTGCATCAGTGCAGAAGAGTGAATGCAAGCATTTAATACAGGGTTTAAATCGGTAATGGTGAGGTGATTTATTTCAGAATATGACTGCACCCAATTTCTTTGACATCAGAATTTGTTTTCTACCTTGACATTAGCCTGTTTAAATTCAGCACATATGTTCTATGAGAATTGTGGAATTTATAGTCTCCATAGAAGTTGATAGAATGCTTTTCCTTGTATAGAGTTTAACAGAATCTCACTGCAACTTCAAACTTGTTTTTCCAAAGCAGCGGTCCCCAAACTTTCCAGCCATGCGCATGCTTGCCCACCACTTCCACGGCCCAATTCCGATCAGGCTGAGGCTCATTAGTGGGCCACTGCCCAGGGTTTGGGGACCCCTGTTCTAAAGAACAAAATGTGTAAATTTAAAAATGTGAGACCTTAAAGAAGGAAATGCATTCCAAACCAATCCCATGTCATGCACTAAACTAAAGCATGTTTCATTAGCCAAAGTCCTGAAACCTATAAAGGTAAGATGGGATGGGAATACAAGAAAAAAGGGTATTCTCTTTTAATGGACATCCAAAGACAGCTGCAAGGATTGACATTTTGCTCAAGATTCTTCAGTCAAGAATCTGGCGAGAGACTTGACTCACTGGTTTGTTCTCCAAAATGATAGATGGCTCAGAAATTAACAAGTCATCTTCACCCAGAGAATCATAATTCACAAAGTTAGGAATGTTGAATTTTGTATGGCAGTTCAGCTCCTCTTCCAGTCGTCCACCGTTCTCAATAACTTCTTGGAAGTGGATGCTAGTGTCCATAACTGGCACCTTGTGACACTGCTTGGTTCTATCTGTGTCCTCAAGTTCATTGATGTAGTAATGGAGAAACAGTTGCTGAGAAAAAATTCTCTCAGAATCTAGCGGCTGTCCAAAGTCAGCTACAAAGTTGTTTGTGCAGAGTTTTTTCTCAGAAGAATTTATACGCCTATGAAACAAAGAGAGAGGAACAATGGATAAGAAATTTATTACAGTGTCATTTAGGTGCACAGTATGAAACAGGAAGTGCCAAAACATATTTATTAATGTTTGTTAATTAATTGGAATTATTCACTGCCATTCTTCCAGGAACTCATGGCGGCCATGTTACGTTCCCTTCATTTTTTCCCCCAACAATCCTGTGAGGTAACTTAAGAATCTGCTAAAATGAAGAGATTGGCGCAAAATGTCACTCACTGAACTTCCCTGGTTGAGGATGAACTTAAACATTTATTTATTTATTTATTTATTTATTTATTTATTTATTTATTTTATTGAATTTCTATACCGCCCTACTCCCGAAGGACTCAGGGCGGTGCACAGCCATGTAGTAAAACACATAGATATACAAAATTTAAAATCAAATAAAATGAATTAAATAAATTTGGCTGAATTAATACCCATAATTAAAAAACCCATAATTTTAAAATACATTAAAAATTTAAAATTTACAGTTAAAAGGGAGAAGATTTAGGCGAGGCCAGCTTGATGAAATAAAAGCGTCTTCAACTCGCGGCGGAAGGTGCGCAGATCCGGAATCCTCCGTATCTCTGGGGGGAGCTCATTCCAAATCGTCAGTGCCCCCACAGAGAAGGCTCTCCCCCTAGGGGCCGACAGCCGACATTGTTTGGCCGACGGCACCTGGAGGAGCCCCTCTCTCTGGGAGCGTACTGGTCGGTGGGAGGCTGTTGATGGTAGTAGGCGGTCCCGTAAGTAACCAGGTCCTAAGCCATGGAGCGCTTTAAAGGTGGTAACCAGAACCTTGAAGCGCACCCGGAAGACCACCGGGAGCCAGTGCAGCTCGCGCAGGAGAGGTGTTACATGGGAGCTCCATGTTGCTCCCATAACCACCCGCGCAGCCGCACTCTGCGCCAGTTGGAGCCTCCGGGTGCACCTCAAGGGGAGCCCCATGTAGAGAGCATTACAATAGTCCAGACGAGAGGTGATGAGGGCATGAGTGACTGTGCGTAACGAGTCCCGATCTAGAAAGCGACTAAAATAGGAACATGTCCTATTTTAAATAGTAGTTCTCACTTAACATATGCTCATTCAGGGACCGTTCAAAGTTCTGACAAAGCTCAATGAGAAATCCTTATCACAGGTCTTCATAGTTGCACTAGGGAACTCCATCAATCTCATTGTACATATGTTGTACAGTGACAATAAAGATTATTATTATTGTGGCTGTTGCAGGGCCCCTGCAATCACACAATCACCATTTGTGACTTTCCCCTGTTGGTTTCTGACAAAGTCAATGGGGAAGCCAGCAAGAAATTGCAGATGGCGATCAAGTCTGTGGAACGCTGTTGACTGCTCAGGATTTGCCTAAAGATGACAACTGCTGGAACTACTACTGTAAGTCAGCATCGTCAACATGATATGCCTTACAACTGCACTGCTTAGTGACCGGCTTCCAAGTCCCAATTACAGTTGGTAATTAAGGACTACCTGGGTCCTGAAAATAGATAATATTTCTCCAATATTATCAATTTGCAATTCTTAGTGTTCTGGGTGAAAAGTGTCTCTCGCTCAGCTGTTCCAACATCAGTAATGCGTTTCAATAAATCCTAATAACCGAGGGCAATGTTTACATTTTCATGTAGAACAAAGTACATACATTTGTTACGAAATATTTAGATTTAAATGTGAACACATAGCATTTCTGGCATTAGCAGTTATTATACTTTTTGGAGTAATTCTTAAATAGCAGTACAAGTTGGCTGTTTGGTCCACGGCAATGTAAATCCCTGAGTCATTTGCTCAAAAATACTCAGCTAAAAGAGATGATGGTTTTTCAGCGCCAGCAGCAGGACTTACTCTTGGTGTGGTACTCCGGTCTTGGTCAGCAAGGTCAGCACGAAGAACATAAAAATGACAAAGACAGCAAGGCCGACCCAAAATCCGATCACAATGGAATCTGTAATGGAGAAGGGGTGGGGAAACTGAATTCAAAGTATACATCTTAAAATTTATCATTGAGAAGGAGCAAAAGAAGATTTGGACACATAAAGCATCCAGGTAAGACTTACATTTGTGAGCCTTGAGGTCTTCAAAAGAAACTGGGCCATATTCATAATATTCATATTCCCAGTTATAATCAGAATGAGATAATAAGGCATGTTGGGATGTTTTGTTGGAAATATAGTGATGTTCCGTCATCTCCAGCCTGACAATACATAAATGAGATAAGCTTTTGCTGAATAAAGCAATTTCAATGTCAACCTGCTTTATCCTATAGTATCTCATCTTTCTACCTACCACTTTCAATGACTGATAGTAATCCTATCCCATTGCAAAGATTAGGATTTACCTACACTTTCCAGTTTATTGCTCACATGGCTAAAATTAGCAATGTCGTAGCTACAGAACAGGTGATTCCAAAAGTCAATTTTATGTCCAATGTGAGTTGCAGACCAGCACTCAACATATAAAACTAAACGCCATATTCATTCTGAGTTGTGAAGAATTTACATCAGCCCTTCAAACTAGACCAGATCAGAAAAGAGACCATCACAAGAATTGTTGGAACTCTACGATCAGAAGATAAAATAACAGAATCTTGAAAACCCGAGAGAGAGGGATAGAAGGAAGGGGAAAGGAGAAGAAGAAAAGAAGGGGAAATAAGAGTAGGAGAGAGGGTTAGAAAGGGAGGAAGAGGGGAGGAGTAGGGGAAAGGAAGAGGAAATAGTGAAGGGGTAGGAGAGGAGGAAAGAAGAAAGTAGAAAAGGATAGAAGAAGGGAGGGAAGGGAAAGGGGAGAAGAAGAGGAAGGGTTGTTGGGAAATAAGGGAGATGGAATGGTAGAAGAGCAACGTCAAGTATAATGAACTAATATGAAGGTTAAAAGATAATACGTATGATAAGAGATTGTACACTTATGTATGTTTATGAGAAATAAAAATAAATAAAAAATTCTTTTTTAAAAAAAAAAGAAAAGAAAACCTGACAGCAATTCTCTCCTCTTCCATTTTGCTGTTTTTTCACTTACAGCTGAATGAAGGACTATGCAAAGTCAGATAATTGGGTTTTTTTCCCCCAGTACTAGAAGATCATCAAATCTTCTAGTTACAAAGTTGGGCTCCTGAAATTTGATAAGCGATTATAATGCTCAGCAAGGGAGGAGAAAAGGACATAGGTGGAAGGAAGAGGAAAGCAGAAAAGGACCAGATCTCACACAATCTTCTCAGAACATTCATGCAGTCTCATTATCTATTCCACAGTTTTCATCAGAGACAGGTTCAAGTGGAAGCCATTCCGGTGGAAGAGAAGTGCTGGAGAAAAATCTATAATTGTTTTCCTCTCTCTAGGCATCTTTCCTCTTTGATACAGCATTGCTACTTCTTGTATCTCAACCTTTCCCTTTCACGGATTCCTTATCCCACTTCTCCACATACAAGGTCATCTTGCCCTCTTTTGCCAACCTTGTTTTAGCATCTTACAGCAACTTGCAGTTTGGGAATAGTTACTAGTTGTCTTTTTCAATGCTATGTATCAACTCAACTACCTCTGAGAAAAATATATGAAGAGGAAGAGCAGATTGGATCAAAGAGAGAGTCCTTATATTCTAACAAAATGCATTTTTGCAGAATAAAACTATACCCAAGCGAAGTAAGAATCCATTTATTTTATTTATTTTTCACATTTTTGAACCACCCATCTCACTCAATGCTTCTGACACAGCTTCTTTCATTGTATATATTGGAAGCGTATACCCCCAAAGAAAGTCACCTAATCATATCCTGCCCTTATACAGGGTCACTCATGCCATCCGACGAAGGAAATCTAAATGACAGCCTGCTAAATATACCTGTATCTGTGTCACTATGGCACATCTATTTTGGAAAATATGCTACATATAACTTATCAAAATAAATAAAAGTTGTGCCTTCATGTGGCCTTACACTGTTCCTATAGCTACTTCTGCAATGCCCACCCATGTTAATAAGATTCCGTCAAGAGGATTTGCTTAAGGATTGTGGTCTATTAACTCAACCTGTCCACCTCATTTTCTGCTACCTTTAATGGCACCCAGTATTTTATTTGAGACCCCTTGTATATATGTGCTTGTCTGAATATACAAAACAGAATCCTCATTAATTAGCATATGAACAATATACCGTGAGAAGAAGGTTGTAGGAATGAGTCAGAAATTTACACTCATTTGTGGATTCTTGCCGAGGAAGAATAATCAGGAGATGAAAAATAGCATTACCCAAAACCAAATAATTAACAATCATGGCAATTCCTCATCCACAATCAGAGGCTGTAAGACAGCTAATATATTATCCAGACAACAAGCAGTAAACTCTTTATTACCAGCAGCTACCATTATAAAAATTGGCACCTGAGCTTAATCTACACTGCCGTATGGGATGGCACCAGAGCTAGAATGGCAATTTAAAGGAAATAAGATTCCTTCTCAGGTGAGATGAGGCCACAATGATCCACCTCCCAAATATAAACCAAGCTAACAAAGCATGTCAAAGGTTTGGGGTTTTTTTAAGTTTCAGAAATTCACAAACGCCTAAATATCTAAAGCAGGGGTGTCAAACTCGCGGCCCGGATGTGTCATGTGCTGGCCACGTCCCCACACCCGGTTTAGCGAAGGGGGAAAAAGTCATCACATGATGACACCGTGACAATGTGAGTTTGACACCCCTGATCTAAAGCAATGAAATATATGTAAAAGAAATATGTATATTGAGAGTCATCAATAGAAGGCACACTCAAGGAGAAACACTTTGATGATGAAACACCCTAGCAAAAGTTATTTTTCTATTATTTGGGTTTTCCATTTAAGTACTGTGACCTATTATATAGACTAGTCCTGGTCTGTTTAACAAATAAAGCTACCACTCTAGGTGAATACCCATCCTTTTTCTCCCTCTCTGTTGTTTCTCTTTAATCATTGTCAGCCTCCTAAGAAACAGGGGGCAAGGCTGAGGAGGGAGTAATTCAGCAAGCTCAGCAATGTCTTTGTTTGCCAATCCTGGCACATTGAAATCTGAATGAAATCTGCATTGTTTTCTACCTTAGAGGATTCGAAGCCTATGGCAGACAAAAGAAAAGCAATTAAGAACTGATACAGTTGCCAAAACAAGCCAGAGAGGTTTTATTATTTTTTTTAAAAAAAAATTCAAGGTCAGAAATTTACAGGTACTCCTCCACTTATGACCACAATTGAGCCCAAAATTTATACAGTTAAGTGAGACATTTGTCAGGTGAGTTTGGCCCCACTTTACAACCTTTCTTGCCACGGTTGTTAAGTGAATCACTGCTGTTGTTAAATTAGTAACATGGTTGTTAAGTGCATCTGGCTTCCCCATTGAGTTTGTTTGTCAGAAGGTCACAAAAGGGGATCATGTGACCCTGGGACCCAGCAACGGTCATAAGTATGAACCAGTTGCCAAGCATTTGAATTTTGACCCCGGGACCCAGCAACCGTCATAAGTATAAACCAGTTGCCAAGCATCTGAATTTTGATCACATGATCATGAGGATGCTTCAAAGATGGTGTGAAAAACAATCAGAAGTCACTTTTTCCAATGCTGTTGTTAACTTTAAACAGTCACTAAATTAACTCTTGTAGATTGAGGACTAACTGTATCCCTCAATGACAGTTGCATGAGTGACCATGGCAGAGTGAAAAAGGGGAGAAGGCGATGGACTGTTCATTGCATGTAACTACACAAGGGGCTGAACCTGCAATGTGACATCACAATGCACATCCGGTCATTTTGAGGAAATTTCAGCTTTCTCTGGATGCCCCTGACCAGTTGTTAGAGGTCAAATAGAGGATACTACTATCATCAGGTCCTTGCTGTGGGATTCTCACAAACTAATTTATCCATGGGAAATAGGATACCGAGCTGGCTTTTGCTCCGATTCAGAAGGATCCCTCCTACATTATTAAAATGAGACCTATTGCTCTAGGCCTGTGATGGGGAACCTATGGCACGCATGCCACCTGTGGCATGCGGAGCCATACTGGTGGGCACACGAGCGTTGCCCTAGCTGAGCTCCAGCACGCATGCATATGCTGGCCAGTTGATTTTTGGGCCTTCTGGGCCCACTGAAAGTCAGCAAATGGGCTGTTTCTGGCCTCCGGGGGGTGGGGGTGGAGAAGGCTGTTCTCACTCTCCCCAGGCTCCTAGAAAGCCTCTGGAGCCTGGGGAGGGCAAAAAATGGGCCTACCGGGTCCATCGTGCCATCACATGCCAAAAGCGGGAGAAGCACGGGGTGGTCGGGTGTGCATGCATGGGGAGGGCAGGGCCCATAGAATTATGGGTGTGGGTACACGCGCGTGCAACCACCCTGCACTCCCCGCACTTTTGGCACACGATGGCAAAAAGCCTGGTGGCTCAGCAGACTAAAAGCATTGTGATTAACACCAGCTGTCTGCAATCTCACCAGGCTCAAGGTTGACTCAGCCTTCCATCCTTTCTAAGGTAGGTGAAATGAGGACCCAGTTTGTGGGGGCAATAAGCTGACTTTGTATAAATATACAAAAGTATGAAGGCTATTGCTTAACAAATTGTAAGCCGCCCTGAGTCTCCGGAGAAGGGCGGCATATAAATCAAATCAAAAAAAAAAAAAAAAGTTAGCCATCACTGCTCTAGGCATTAAGACCAGAAACTGTTCAATAAGAAATACCCCCTTCTACAACCCTTTTCATGAAACACTTCTTAAATCACAAAGCTATTTTCTGTTTTGAAATATATAGCCACAGTTTCTTACGGACCACGTTTTTCTTTTTAAGTTCCAGTGGGGGTGTGTGTAATAATTGCCTCAAGACTGAGCAAGAACAGTGGGCTATAAAAACAACCTAATTAACGTCTATTTCAGAGTTCTTAAGAAGCATAAGATTAATGAGTATAATATTGTGGGTGCTTTTTCTAATCAATCTAATTGCTGTGTCCACAGTGTGCACTCTCTCTGCCTTCACCTTCTATTGGATTCTCTAAAAGATCAAAGAGCAGGACAAGAGGCTCATACCTTGTGTGGTGGAGTGAGGAATTGATTTGGTGATATTAAAGGCTGACTCTGGCTTGTTCATATAATTTAGCCAACTGGAAGCCAAACATAACAATATCAGGATGAAATCTTTTATAAGTATTGGCATGTTCAAAAACATCTGATAACTTTGAAAGGTCAACTCACAGACTCAAATATTTGAAATTTCATTTCTTCACACAACTGGCAGTGCAATACTTCCTGTTTCTAGATTGGTGTTTTTATTAAATTTTATTTATAGAGGTTATTAAAAGGAAGGAAAAGATTCAAATTAGGCATATACATCACCCTCCAATGATGATGATGATCAAAATCAACTTTTCCATATGCCATTATATCAACTATACACACACATACACACAAACACACACACACACATATATAGAGAGAGAGAAAGTTGATTGCTTAATTTGAATGTAGATATTGCAATAATAACACCAGAGAGGAAAGAATAAATAATTCTTCCTAAAATAGCTATCCAAAATGCTACGTTCCTTTTTGAAAGCACTTTTTCCTTTGCTATGAATCATAAAATTACTAAAGCATTTCTGCTGAATTTGCTAAGTTTTAGTGATCAAGGTATAAAAAAAGAACGTCCAGCTGACACAGATCATAATAAAACAATTGTAGTTGCTCAGCTATGATGCAGCCCTGTTAAAAGCTTTCAATGCAAAAGTATCTTTCAAAACTCCACAGTCAAATCTCCAGGCATAAAAAAGAGCCCATCTATTTGGGGAAGGAGGTGCAAAAGAGAGGTTAAAAAGGGGAATCAAGCCAACCATTAAATATACAGACTCAATGAAGCCACTTGGGGGATTCAGTGCATATGCAGCGTTCATTGAGGAAAAGAAGAAATGAAAGAGAATATTGCTTGCAATTACATGCACCAATAGACAAAGATGGAAAACAAAATCTCGTTTATTTTTTAATTAATAACAAATAAAAAACAATTCAGAAACATAATAGTGATAGTGATAAACAGTGATAGTGATAGTATCAAAGAGAATAAAAAATACACGTAAAAGTGGTATAACAAGAAAGTGAAAAATATGATTTAAAAAATCAAATATGATATGCCATTATACAAATAAACAGTTAAAATTCTATATCCACTTGTCTGTTGCAAGTGTTTTTCCTTAAAAATGTGAGACTTGTTGAATAATATTTACATTAGACAAGTCTTACATATTTAAGAAAAAATGAAACTTGAGTAGGTCCTTCAGTAAAGATAATTCTATTTCTGAAATTACTGGTCCAGCCTTCCAATCAAAAAGTTATTTAGTGCTCCCACTTGTTTTATTCTATCCTCTCTGAATTTACACATCCAAATAGGTATCTAATTCCTATAAATGCAACGTTATGAAAACATTTTAGGTATCTATGTAGAAACCAAGTTCAGAATAGATGTCTAGACAGATTTCTCAGAAACAAAAATCTCAGACATCCTAAGTGATATATAATTAATGTATAATTCCATATATGATTATTGCTTAAAGTTTGTCTTTCAGATTTAATGTACTGTAGCTAATTTGGATTAACTATCCAATAATATGGCTAATTATATAGTACAATAATTCCCTAAAGTAGAAATACAGTATTTCTACTCATTGTTAACTTGCAGCTGATGAAATAAAATACAATAGCTTATTGAAAGAGGGTAACTGCTTCATCAATTAATGAGTGGCATGGGAGAGAATGGAATTTTATCTCATACTTCAAATTAAAAAAGTAGAAAGCTGCAACTAACAGACCATAGATGAATATGTTTATTAAAATGCAGACTTTAGCCACAAATTTCCTTTCCTCTATCATAAAATGCATTGATCTTGACGTATTTGTTTTGAATTTGCTTTAAAACTTTGGCTTTTTTCCCTTGAACTGTATCTTGTTCTCAGTTTCAATATTCTGATTTGGGAGGCGTACTTGTGTTGTAACAGCTTCTTTAATCTGTCCATGTTTTAAAATATTTTTTATGATTTAGCAAACCGAGCTTCACATGGAGCTCTCCAAGGTGCTAATCTCGATTTCCCTTTAAGATTGCTTCGCTGAGATCTGAACCTTGCTTCGCAGCTTCCACTTGGCAGAGGTGTGCTGTCTGTTATTTTTGAAATGTGTGAGTACAAGCTTCTTTCTTTGACACTTAAGGACTTATGATAGGTTCAGTTTCTTTCCTGGATGACAGAAAAGCTGCTGAAGCATAGAAGTTTCTTCTCCACAGATTTGCTGATTCAGCACCTACCCACTGAAGTTGCAGGGCAGCCTTCCTCAACTTGATTTACTCCAGATATATTAAGATTTCAACTCTCAAAACAATCCTGCAGGGCAACAACTCAAGGAAGACTGCTTGGCCTGCAAACTGGGATTGTTGGCCACAAACATATTTGATTTTCTATAGAAAGTTTCACTGACACAACTAGGTAATAATCTCAGATTCTTAATTTGTTTCAGCCAACAACAGAGGCATGAAGCAATACAAAAAGTTGATTCTTGACTTCATACTGACCCTTGCTGAATCAATTCAAGAACCAGTGCTTCCTCCCCCAGTGCTTTTCACCCACAGCTGGTTCTGCCAGAGAATATAAAGCTATTACATCCGATCTGATAAGAAATACATTTGTTGAGTTTTTGATGAAAGCATGAACATTAATATATGAGTTATTCCCGCCCACGCTTGGAACATTCTGACCCGCAATCATTCTTTTGATAAACCTACAGTGAGGGGAAAGACTCAATCCAATTATTGCTTAAGTACGTGTTGCCTTGGAAACCTGTATGGAGGACAGGTGGGATATAAATGTTTAAAAACAACTAAATGAAATGAATTAGCATGATGTCATTATTGCCAACACTGCTAAGCTTGCCTTCAAAGTTCTCTGTAGCCTTGCCTCACCCAATCTTTCTGATTTTATTTCCTAAATTTATATCTACCAGCGTTATTTTTTATCTAAGGTTCTATGCTGCCCCTTCCAAAAAAAAAAACCCTTTCCATTTTTGTATTTAGTATTGTTCTGTAGCCATAATGTAAGATCCAAAGCAGCAAACCTTCAAAAACCAAAAAATACAAGCTCTACCGAAGATAGTAGAAATCTCCTAAGTAAGGAGAAAGCTTCTCCAATCCATTCTGTAAAGATGATGGGATATTTTATTTAGACCAGACCTAATATTTTCATCTTCCCCTTTATATCCAGCTTAATTAATTTAAAACCATATTAAAAACTGCTATAGCATCCAGTTCTGTTTTTTATTCCTTTTCACATACAACTCTAAATGCACAATCAGATTCACTTACTGTGGGGTGCTGGGTTGTTGGCACTACAGGATAATGTCCAAAACCGGAAACATCTCCCAAACAAAATTAATTCCAGCTTCCTGTTCTCTTATGCAACTCTATGTTCTCCTAGTGCTTATTGTACAAATTGTTCACATGGTACCACTTCTGTTTGCTCTGCTCAGAACCTGTCTCTTAAATGAATTGTTTTGCACAAGAAATGAGGTTACCAAATCTCTCAGGGTTCAGACCATTAAAGTATTTTTGAATTTGGGTTGAAGTCATGCTATGATCCCCAACATCTGGAAACTTTGCCATCCACTTAAATTGAGAGGGTTGTCGGTAAAGAGATGTTTCTTGGGGACTTTCGTTGAGCTGTTCTTATGGCATATATCTAGCATTATTATTTTTTTCCAATTCTACATACCCAATTGCTACTGCTACACTGTCGCAACAATGTCAGAATAAAGCATAAAACTAGAGATGTATCAAAGGTCAGGATCAAACCACATTGATTTCAGGTTTTCACTTTATTCTGCAAAGAAATAATTTGCCCTCCTAGGGTTGCTAATGCAAGATTTGGCTGACATAAAACACTCAGGCTTAGTTCCTTCTAGAAGACAGGAAGGCACCTCTCAAATTCATTTCCACTATTCTCCTCTAGTTAAATTATTTATGATTCACACATTTCCAAATGACATGGCTGAATTAGGCTATGCCACCTGTCTAAGGAGGAATTAAACTAGGAAACCATATTGTGTTACATCGTTGAGAATGGCATCACAAATACCAAGCAGCAGGAAAGAATGTGAAACTGAACTGAAAATATTGGTTACAGGAGCAATAAATTGATAGGTTAACGTGAAGATCTCTGTGTCATCTGAAAGATCACTGTAGAAAAAAAAAATATTCTGGCAATATGCGTTAATTAGGCCCTGAGGAAGAAGCTTTCTAAACCTAAAGCATAGCAATAAAAAAGTCAAGGAACAAACATTGCAGAATAAACTCATTATAGGGAAGTATCCAGGAGAGGAAAAAAAGAAAATCAAGGTTTTAAAAGCATTGTTCCTCAATTTTCTCCAAATTTAAGAGGCTAAAAAGAACAGGACATACATTTTAACACTGCTTGAGGCCATAAGAAATTTGTTTAGAGCCTAGCAACAAATAATTCAATAAAGCTGTTCAAACGCTACCTAAACTGCATTTTGCAGATGGAGCACTATCCTGTTCATCAGCCGTCCTCAGATTGTGTGATCTCCAGATATGATGTGTTAGTCCCTAGGATCATCAGATTTGTAGTCTAGACACATCTGGTAAGCATTTTTCAGGCCTTCTGTTTTCTCCTTCTCTCCAGTACTTTTCTTTCACATTTTGGTTTGCTCCTAGTATTACCTGTTTCGTGGCTTTCTAATTTTTTTTCTCTAAGAAACCAACATAATTTGACATCAAATTAATGTGTTACAACTTCTAGATGGATTTTACAATTTCTTGAAATTTCACTGCATCCCAGATTTTGCACTCTGGCCATCTGAATTCAGATAAACCAGAAAAAAGGATGAAAACTATTTGTTTATTAGTCCCATTTATACAGCTGCCCATTTCAAAAAGTGATTGCACAGCGTACAACTACAGTAGTGGCCAAAATTGTGGAAAACTTTTGGGAAAAGTGTATTTTCTAAAACTAGCTAATAACACCACTTTTTTTGAGTAGTACCATAAAATTATATATCAATGGAAAGATAATTTAATCAAAAATGTAATGGAATAACTTTTTTGAAGGATTTGCTATTAAAATAGCAGTTACAGTATAAAGAAGAAAAGTGACACACATAGAAAAAATGAGATATACAAAAATTATCACCATAGAAAAAACAAGATATACATAAATTATCACGTCAGTTAATACTTAGTTGGGTAACCTTTAGCATGAATTACAACCTTACAATGTCTTCCCAAGTCTTTTAGTTCTGCAGCTGTTATAATGTGAAACCAAGATTGAATGATTGCTTCTATTAACTGGGTTTTATTGCTGGGTTGCTTCTGACTAACAAGTTTCTTTAGTCAGCTCCATAGATTTTCAATTGGGTTAAGGTCTGGGCTATTCCCAGGCCATTCCAGCAGTGGAATATGATTATCTTGAAACTCAAAAAAAAAAAAAGTGGTATTATTAGCCATCAAACCCCAAAAATACACTTTTCCCAAAAGGTTTCCACAATTTTAGCCACTACTGTATATTGTTGTATATTTTCCAGAATCATTTTGAAGATATATTCAATGTTTTCACTTGATCTGTTCTATCTTCTTTTGAAGGGACTAAATATTATGCCAAGAAAATTGTTTGAAGATAACTAGAACTGGTTGAATTTTCTGAAAATGGATCCAAATCATTTTGTCTTTCAACTTCTTTAAAAGTGATGTGGCATTTTGAACTCTTGCCGAGTTCCCACATCATGCTGTAATATAGCTTGTCTGGCCATTATGATTTATGCTTTAGCAAAGCGCATGAAGCAAGACCCTTGGGATTGTTCAAACTTGGTTTAGGGCAAAACATGAAAGGAAACAAGGAAAATGCTGTCCAAAAAGAAAGCTGCAAAGGATGGACAAAGAGCTGTGCAACACAAAATACATTATAGTAATTACCGCAACAACATATCTTTTACCAGATCTTGGATATTTCCCTCTTCCTTTATGCATCTATTTCCAACTTTTAGGAATTAGTATGTTTATTTCTACTTGGAAACCGCTTCTGGACTTTGTGCTTGAGGTGGGAAAAAATGAAACTTTGATTTTGGGTTTTACTGATTAGATAGGTTTGTTGTTATAGAAATGGTTAGTTTATTATACTATTTTGTAAAAGTAAAAAGTTGAGGTTTAATCTTACTGTCTTATTCTACTGCATCAGAGGGACTTGGAAGTCAATGCCTTTTTTTCTTTTTTTCCTTCTTCTCCACACTTCTCCCTTCCCTTTTTCCTCCCTTATTTTGCCTACTATCTGTGTTTGTATTTTTGTATTTTATATTATAAACCAATTTTTTTTTAAAAAAAACCCAAGAGCCCTGTCTACCAATCTGCTCCTGAATACTGCACAGTTCAATCCCCTCAACAGCTTCAAATCCTTGAAAGGCTGTTTTTATGTTCTCCATTTACCAGCCTACCTGTTAGGATCTTCAGAGTTCTTCTCTAAGTCCACTTCACTCTAAAAGGGAGGACAAGATGTACAGTTCCTAGAAAAGACTCCTGGTGCAAAACTAAGTAAGACCTTTTCGGTTGCCTGAGTCTTTTAAAACTATGGCCTGTTGCTTTTTATCTTTAACATTTCCTAAATTTGCTTTTTGCTATTATTCCCATTTTATCTGATTGTTTAATCGTGGGCATTATATACTTTTTAAAGCTGTATGCCATAGTTTTAATACCTTTATTTTTTGTATGCATCTATGAGAATCTGTTTGAAGAACCAGAAAAACGGGAAAATATGCTAAATAAAGGTCTGTCATAATTCAATCGGCAGCAACTTCAGTTTATAACCCAAGTGGCACAGAGACGTCACCCCTTCCCTAGCACACCACCCAAGTGGATAAGATCAACCTCAGGAGAGATGGGGAGATATTGCTTCCTTCCTCGTTTACATCTCCAGAATTCCCAAACTGAGTATCTATTCTAACACCGGAACAATTTGCATAAAGCCACCCCGCATAACTGTCCACACACAAAACCTCCCCCTAGCAGGACCAATACGCTGCCCTACCACCGCCTTCCACCCAGGGCGACATCTGTGTAACCTCTCTGGAGCCTTTTAAAAACAGAGCCACCTCCCCCTAATAAAGGTGTAAAACAAAATCATTTGGCAATCAGACAGACGAAGGGTGGGGGAGGAAGGTGGAAGTGTCCAAATCATGCTGCCACCCCTTCAAAGATCGCCTTAAAGAGATCCCAAGTTCGCTGAGATGACATGACCGGAGCATCTCGCCGCCTTCTCACGTCTCCCAGCGAATGACTATTGCGATCACAGTTTCTCCCTTGCAATTTTGCACGAAGGCTGCGCGTTCTCCTGCTCCTTCACGCGTAAGAGAAGATTGCACTTACCCTCCCACGTTTTCCCTCCTTTCCCTCCACTCGCCAGGCGCGCTCCCGCGATCTTCTCCACCGTCCGCCGCCCACTCGCCAGACGGCTTTCATTCATAAGACGCGCCGCGCCGCGCCGCGCCGCAGAGCCGGACTTGCCGAAGGGAGGCGGCTGCAGCCTTGTCGCCTTCCACCGCGCAGCCAACGCCGGCGCCTCTGAGGCGGTTAGAGTTTCCTGCGGCATTTCTCAGCTGCCCTCTAGTGGAAGTCCGGATATTGCAGCCCAGATCCGGGGGGGCAAACAATAGAAGAAGCTGTAAAAGTTGTAACCCAAAATGAAGACGAGAAGTCCAGCAATCGGCCTTAGACTTGGCAATTAAGATAATGAAATGATAGATAGAATCCATCCACTTTGCTGCTGGTCATCCTTTCTTTTTTTTTCCTTCCACCTTTTCCGGGATTATGGACTTCTCAAAGCAGCCTTGTCTTCTCATAATGTGCCCAAAAGATAATACTTTTGAGCCTTGTCGTTTTTTTGCCTCGAGGGAGAATTCTGGATTGCTTCATTCTGTGATCCGTTTGTTTTCTTGTCAGTTTCTGAAGTCTTTTCCAACACAAGTAAGAAAGCCTCATCCTCTATCATGCTTTTTCAAAGTCCCATTTTTGCTACCATGGGGTCACAGAAATAAACATTGTCCACACAATTCTAATCTTTGTAGGTATGGAGACATCACAGCATCCGGTACCGGTCTATGACTTATTTCTCGCCCGCCAATTCTAACAGGCAAAAGCTATCTGTCACGTCAGTAACCTGCAGTCTCATTTCAAAGGCTGGTCGTCATATTTATTGTCATTATTTTGGGCTTCTATATATTTAAGCTTACATCTTTTTTTTCCAATTTTCATTGTTAGAGCTTGCAGGCCATTTGCATTCTCAGCTATCAGTAGTGTCATCAACATAGTACAGGTTATTGAACTTTCTTCCTCCAGTTTTAAAACCACACTCAATTTATTCCAGCCACACTTCCCTCAATATTTATTCAGCACATAAACTGAATAAATAAGGGGAGAGTTACAGAAACATGAAGTGATAGTACCAGTATAATGTATTGTTGCTTTGGCTAACATGGTTAGTATATAATGAGACACCCAGAACTGATCCAAATCCAATTTTCTAGTCTTTTGAATGTCTCATGGAATTTTGCAGATTTCAGTACCCTTTTGCAGCTGCAAGACATCACTTTAATATAGTTCAACTATTTAAGATGGAGGAAAAAGGAAATGCAATATTGGAAACTATATTAAGAAAAAAATGTATGTACAAGCTTGTTCCCCCTTTGCTGCACAGCATTGTGGAGAGCTGTACATCTTTTTCTTTTTTCTAAGTAATGATCTCACTTTGACTTTTCTATTCCACTGAAGGAGGAATTGTATCCACATCCTTTATATTTCTGGAATAAGCAGGTAATTTTCCAGTGGTTTGCTCCACTTGTCTATGTTACTATGACAACAGGAGACTCCAGAGCAAGTTTGCACTTATACTCTTCAAAGGGAAAAAAAGATCTATGTTGGGAATGATACAGTGATAATATAAGTTGATGTTGGGGGGGGGGGAATGCAAGTTTCCAGCTATTTGAGAATACTGCCAGCAAGGCACAAACACAAAGTTATTATTCTCATCTTGTTCCTAATTCTCAGAATCAGGTACCTAAGACAGGGTCTTCCTGAATGTAAAAAGTTATTTTGGTTATTATTTCAGGCAACCACACCCATGTTCATGAACTTATCTAATGCCCTTCTACAGCTTTTGTGTGTTATCACAATACTGTGTGGCAGTTAAATTCAACAGTTAAGATGTATAAATAGTGTATCTTCATTAAATACCTTCTCTATTAAATTTAGCTACATTCTCTGAATTGTTTATAATATTACAATCAAAAATGTTCTATTCATTGGTGCCCACAGCATTGCTATTTTAAATTGTCAAGTAATAACACAAACTTTTTTTTTTTTGCATTTGCTTTAATGTAAGTATTACTGAGAATGAATAAAATTCTACAACCATCCCTGGATGTCCCTTTTTTTGTATCCCAAACCTTTGTATCCAATTACAGTTTTCTCAAAAATAAGCTCTAAGAATTCCTCTTTTAGATAAGGAGAGCTCCATTTTAAGTTAATGGGACTACACACATTTTAAAGATAAAATACACAGCAACTCCCCCCCCCCTTAATTTTCTATTACATTTTTGTGTATACATCCTGTTTGACTGTAATGTTTTTTCCATCTGGAGCAAACTTAAGTTTCTTAAAACGTGTCTTTGTTTCTCTCAAGTCAGAGAGTATTAATGTGTTTAACTATTACCATTTTCTATCAGTGATAGAAGGTGGGATACTGCAGAGACCATTTTAACTCAGCTGCTGCTCTTCTGCCACAGATGCAGAAAAAAAATTCTCTCACCAGCTGACTGAACAGCACATTCAGCTTCTTCTCCTGCCCCCTGCGGCATGCTTATTTACATTTTATCTTACTTCCATTTGACCTCATGCGGGCCAGACAGGGATATCCAAAATGCCAGATGTGGCCCAAAGGCCATCAAATTCCCCGATCTGCTGTAGTGTAAACTTAATGGCCACAACTCCTCTAGAAATCCAAACTCCAAAATGAATACAAATGAAAAATGAAAACAATACACTGAACTTTTGAGAAAGCTGAATTTATTATAACAATGCAGCTAAAAGGTGCTTCACACTTTCTCTGGATTCTGTTTGCACCTCCCAAAGGTGCAGCAACAACGGTTAAAAAATACAATTGGACTTTGATAACCTATATATGAAGCCAATTCTTTATTTTGTAATTTGTTCAACACCCTTAATCTTGTAAGAGCCTTTTCATATTAATAGATTTTCTCTGACAATAGAAAAGAAACCAAATATTTTAGTATAATCTGAAAAAACTTTCAATTTTCTTCCTTTTTCAGTCAAGGAAGCTACAGCAACTTGAAACATATCCCAGGTTTCTCCCTCCAGAGAGGAGGGGAACAATCTGGAGGAAGTGGGATCTCAAGGGGAAGGAAGAACCTTGATATGGAATTCAGTAAAAACTGGTTCCCTTTGAGAAATACAACTATAGATTCATTGTGGTTACAGGCATACATTTGCCCATTTTACTGTTGCTAAGTTTTATTCCTAGATATTTCCAATTTTTTAATTATAGCATTAGAATCGGTATTTTATTGACCCTGTTATACATTTTTCCATACTTTGATACAAAACAATCTTAAATATATTTCAGAAAAGAAGGCCAATGTCGTCAAGATGTTAAATTAGAAACAAGATATTGTAGGTTCATGTCCAATTTCAGTCATTTGCAGAGTGGTGGTTGTGGAAAAGTCGAAGAGGGAAACATTGTACACATTGCCTTAAGCTCCTAGAAAAAGGAGGATATAAATCTAACAAACAAACAATAATAGAGTTTCCTGATCAATATTTCCAGAGCGAACTATTTTAAAATAAATTCTTCAACTTTTCTCCAGAAGACTGACTTTGAAGACTACCTAGCTTCAGAAAGCCATCCTTCCAGAATATGGGATGTTAAGCAATTCTTAATCTCCTAAAGTCAATACAGAAGACTGAAATTTTACAAATATTTCTTTTTAATTAATATTTCCTTGCTTTATTAGTCTTATACAAAAAGTAATTCATTATATAAAATTTATGTATTGTGAGTAAGAACACAAAGCTAACATTTGTAACACTAGAGCTTCATATTAATAGGATTATATTGTAATCAATCTTTTTCCTGAGTTAACCACTTTATATGTACTTTTCTAATATATTGCCAGTAAGGAGTTTTACAGTAACAAAATTATAACTTAAGAAAAGGTATCTGGTGCGTATCAGTGCAAAGGAATGCTACTAAACCTTACTCGTTGGAGGTTAGAGTTCATTCTGCTCAATGCATATAAAATGAGCTAATTTATCTAAAATATTTCAGTTCACATTGTAGCAAAGATAAATATAATTACAAATAAGCAGAATATAAAATTATTTCTTGACCGAGAATACAGAATTCAAGTACTTATATTAAAATGAACATTATTCATGCATAATATTTTCTTGCTGAACTTCGAATGAAAGTAATAAATATGATGATGAAATACATGTACAGGAGTTCCGATATTCTCTTTTTGTTATGTGGTAAAACAATGTACGTCATTACCCGAATGTCCAAGGGTTTGCAAAAACCTGAAACAAAATGTATTAAATGGAAAATTAACCCCAATCTAGTTTGTGTGAAAAAAGTAATGTAAAAGTCTGTTTTTATTTCCTTACAAGCTGTAAGATTATTAAAAGTATACTCTGGCAGGCATGCCAATTCTTAAGGTATGGAATGAAGAAGAGAAAATTCATTTATCACATTTACTATATTAATTTTGTTTAAAGTTTTTATTTGACCTGTTTCACAATTGAAAACTAAATCAAAGTTCAATAGGAACTATAAATGTAGTTCTTTTAAAAACACAGTCTATGACTAGAACTCTATTCTGAGTCATATATTAATTTAGTGGTGCCAAATGTTATTGAAAATTGCTTCAAAATAGATCCAGTGATTATTAGCCTTAATTACTGATTCATACTGATAAATGTAAATATAAATCAATCTGGCCAGTCAGACTAAGGGTTTTATGTGGCAAAAGATGACTTGCCCAATGAGCCATGGCTTAAACAACAACAATTAACAAAAGTCATATGTTCATATGTACTCTGGTATGGAGGTTACATACTTACAAAACCTGAGTTAAAATACCCATAAAATGCAATTGAACCCACAATGATTCAAACAGGAGCTTAAGCAATTTGTCCATTTATTTAATGTACTCTTCCCTACTTATGCTCAAAACATTTCACATAAAGCATGAGAGTGAATGTTTCAAGTGTTTAAAATATGCAATGTACAAAATATGCAGTTGAACAGTATTTATATCCTGTTCCCATTTCACTTACTGTATTCCTTGTTCCATAAATGGCAATGGGCCACAAATGCATATAAGTATTTTAGACTCATGTTTACTTCTTTTCACAAATTCAGAAAGTAGAGAGAGGGAGATTTTTCCTTGTTTGCCTGGCCATTCTTTCTTTGGCTCTGAGAGAACAAACTGAATGTCAAACCTGAGAAACAGTAATTAAAGACACCAATGTTTAAAATGCACATTTCAAATGCTTAGAAATCCATATACCAATTCATGCAGAACAAAAAGGTAGTTCTCCGTTAGCAACTGCCTTGCATGGTGACCATCAGCAATTAAGATGGCAATGAAGGTCCTCATATTTAGGACCTTCACAGGTCCATAAAGCCAAAGAAATCCTGAAGTAAAACCATAAGCACTTAGAGCAACTTTGTTTAATGACCAAGTTGCCAGTCCCAATTGTGGTTGCTAAATGAGGACTATCTGTACTTCCAGTAAAGTGAATCAGCATACTTATCTTGGATAGTTCTGCTTTATATTCTACATTACTGGCACAATAATGCAACAAGTTGGATCCAGAGTTGACCTTCTATCGGCCTAAGGAGCTGAGATCACTACTAAAAGGCAAATAATTTTTCTCTTCACACTGCTACATTGCTCTAGACTAGAGTCTGTAATCTGAAGTAGATTTTAGGGACATCAAAAAGACCAATGCATCCTATTCTCTTCCTTGTCCCAAAGATGCTTTTTCAAGAGAAAAAGAAGCTTCTTGGATGAGAAGCGAAACGTCTTCAAAGAAAAACAAGGAAGTTCAGTTGCCTCTTGAAAAAGCACCTTTGGGACAACCATGACCTGGATGACTGAGAATCTCCATAAACATTTATTCTCTTCCTTGAGCCAATCAGAGTGAATGACTGGTCACAAAAGGTCTGGATGCCCATTGAAAAGTTGATTATTAAAATAATGTGCTAGGACAGCCATTTATTTGAAGTACTAATCATTTTCAAATATTCTAGCGGTCTACTTTTAGAACATACTGTGGAAGTGATGAACTTTGCTCTCAAGTAACAGGTTCTACTGTTAAATTTAATATAAACATTCAGTTCTTAGAACCTGTTACTTTTGCATACCTGAGAAGGTAATCATCCGCTCTTATTAGCCTTACCCTCACCCAACATTGGCAATTCACTTATTTAGCTCAGTGTATATATAGACAATCCCAGAATACCATAGCTATTAGCTAGCATATGTGTTGTATTGTATCTATGCTTATATACGTATCAGCATATATACAATAACCTTGTGGTGAGATGGGCGGCAAACAAATTTAATAAATGAATTAAAATATTGTATGTTAGAGATATCAAAAAGACATAGAATGTGGTCACAAAGTTCAGGAACAATAAAAATAATTACGATTGTGTCTCCATTTGCTAGAGGGCAGGGCATGGAACAATAAATTTTGATAGTAGAACAAAATACCAAGAGAGGCAGAATCCTTCCTTCACTGTCCAAGGTGGATGGCCATTTGACATGAATGCTTTAATTGGCTTTCTGAATGGGGCAGGAGTTCAGATTTGGAAGCCTAAGTGATCCCCTTCCAACTCCCATTGATTCTTCCCCAAAAGAAGTCCCTGCTTAAATGTTGGGCTTTTGTATCACATTCTTCTATTGTGAACAGCAGACAGGGCTTCAATGTATCAGGATTAAAAAAAAATACAAAGTCATTGTATACATCAGTTTCTGGAAACTATTAATTACCTCGTGTCCTGAAGAGCTAACTGCTCCAGCTGACTTTTCCAAAGTATATCATCTTCTGTTTTGTTGAAGAACATCATTTTTACTGCCCTTAAAAGGATATTTCAATATTTAATGTTCAACTTTTAAAAACAAACAGTATTGTTTGAAAAACACAACCCTGAGCACCTTAGTAAGAATTCCCAGAATGCCTTTAGCTAATCCACTTATTCAACTCTAGAAGGAGGTCTCTGAAACACACAAAAAATAGTAAGATGTGATGGTTCCAGCTTTCTGTTTGCCCCTTCTTAGCTCATAGCCCTTCTGCCCAGGGGTGAAATCTAAATTTTTTTGCTACCGGTTCTGTGGGCGTGGCTTAATTAATGGGCATGGCTTGGTGGTAAGGTGACTGGGAGGGTGTGGCTTGTTGGTGGTTAAACATGGTGCTAGCTTGGTTCAGGCATACACATCGTAAAATAAAAACATAATAGGTTGTAATAGGCTGAAGCTACACTTTGCATTCCGTGTAAAGGATGTTGTCTTTACAAGGAATTTAAAAGATCTTGTTGATGGAATGGGGGAGGCAGCTAATGCTGTTGTAATGCTGTTGTAATGATATGTGGCAATGACCTTGGGAAAGAGGAGGAAGAGCTACAGATCAAACAACTGGCATGTACCGTGTTTCCCCGAAAATAAGACCCTGAACTAAGCGCTTGGCCTTATTTTCAGGGCTCCTCTTGCTGTCTTACTTGATTTCCAGCTCTGTCTCCCTAACCCTAACCAGAGGAAATGGCGGGGACCAGCTGCCCATGTGGTTTAATATTTTCAGGGAGGGTTTATTTTCGGGGCAGGGCTTATTTTTTGGGGAGGGCTTATTTTCAGGGAAACATGGTAAAAGTATATGCTGGCAATCATTATTACGAAGTTGGTCACTCATCAGTATAGTTTATTTGAAGCAATAAAAAGAAAAGGCTTTGAATGCCCCAAATGAACAGGAAACTTTTTTAAGGTAGGTCTTAGAACAGAAAGATACCTGAGGGTAGCACTATTACTCAAAGCATAATTGAGCAGTTTAACCATTGGTGTGAATCCGGTGCCTCCTGCCAATAAAACCAAATCTTCTACATCTTCCAGTTGTGATTTTTTAAAAATACCTTCAGGATTACTCAAAGAAATATAGTCTCCTGTTAAAAAATGCAATAGGACAAATATAGTACTATAAATGTTCAAGGATTAGAAAATCATAATAATTCTATTCCCTGTGATAGATACAAGTTAGCATCATCGCAGGTATTCTACAGAAAATAATGCAACAAATGAAATTGGGCAATTTGCAGTCTACAAAATACTATTCTTTTAAAAAATGTATAATATATTTTGAAAATATTTTAAAAATGAAAAAGAAAAAAAATAATAGATTTTTAAGATGCTCGGAGAGAGGAAGAAAAATGTGTGTCTTACCTATTTGCAAAGTGTCAAGCACCGGTGTGAAAAGTCCTCCAGGATAAATTTTAATCATAAAAAATATTTGTGCCTTATAATTGGAAGAGGGGATTTTGAATGGTGATACCAAGCAAGATAATACTGGTGTGTAAGGCTTGACTATCTCTGTACCTAAAGAAAGACAGTGCAAAAGAAAAATCCATAATAATAATCATCAACCTGTTTTGAGTATCATTTGTCTCTAGTCTTCTAGTCGATGTTATTACTTTTGGCCAAGGAGTGTCAGTAGTGGGGCCCCATAGGAGACCCATTTATGCCATGCCAAAGATCAACACCAAGTATCTAAAATATATATATTAAATGTGTCAAAATCACAGGATTGCAGAAAATACCTTATAATACTGCATTATCATCAAATAGATGAGCAAATAACCCCTGCTGTATGATATAATGTATAAGATATATGTTTTTCCCTTAGTAAAAGAATGAACTACTTGTGCATTCCTTGAAAATCAGAATTAGGACCAATAAATTCTTGAAGTGAGGTAAGATTTTCACCCCCATTACCTGTAATTGTTTGTTTGAGGTAAAGATGGTGTCCCACTGGCACTTGGAGATGAGTTCCTGGTGGTAACTCTACACAGAACAGTCTAGTATCATGACTGACATTTGTCTTTGACAGCAGCTTGCATTTCCTGTAATACAAATCTTAGAAACACAGAAACCGAGGAGTTAACTGAATTCACTTTGCTCAAGTATTAACACTGTTAAATGTTCATGCTTCAAATACATTTAAAATCTTTGTTCTGTTCAGGAATTTCAGAAAGAAATTTCTCAGTGACCTGAACTCTCTTTACAGAAACAGAATGAAAATTCTAAGTCACTGAAATTCTGTGCCTCTTACAAAGTGTTGTATTCTGCTCACCCAAAGTTTTCAAATATTACATTAATATTTTAATCTCAAAATATTAACATTTATATTTACTGGCATATTAATAATGCCAATATATTCAAATTCTTGAGATATAGATTCGAAGTACATTTCTAGCCAAAAAATCTGGTCCACATATTCAAGTCTTACAGTGTAAAACAAATCAATTACAGACATGATGATGCAAAGGTACATCATTACAAACTGATGCTATGCCAGCATAGCAGATAACAACCACTTTTTCTCCGAGTGGCAAACAAAACTGTCACAGTGAGACACACAATGGTCTAATCCTCATTTATGCTGTTTTTTTCATCCAGCCTCTCCTGAAAATTTATTCGGAAATATGTGTATCAAGCTACTGATAATCAATCAATGCTTCGATAAAAGCAAGGGTGAACAGAAGATAGACAGAAACTCAAGCACAATCAGGGGACTACCACTATTCATTTTGTTTTAGAGGCACTTCCTTATATCCTCAGAGTTTAGAACATTCGTCAATATCAAAGACACTCTCTCTTCCCTAACTCTATCATTCTGCTTCTGGCCAAAGCAAAATCACAAATTTGACAGACATCCTGCTTTATTAATGGGACCTGTTATTATCTAAACTGCCTACAGTTGCTTGGAGGCACTGATGTTCTGAGCTACACAGTTGTACACAGCTATATACAATTCCACCAAAGAGCATCTCCCAAAACTGGAATATCCTTGTCGGTATTGATTCTGTAGACAGAGGCTAGGTCAAAACCAAATATGGAAGGAGTTCAGGGGATGATCTCAATTGTAGTTATAGATATAGTAATAGAACCTGAAAAGCCTGCCCAAGGCTTATTCTGTCCCATCTAATATTAAACACACTTAAGATGGGGTTGTTTTGAGTTTTTTCCCCATGGATTCCTCTTTCTCAGGACTGTGTAATCTTTTCTGCGTGTCTGTCCTTAATGGCTTGCCCCAGGTTTCCTGAAGGTCAGCTCAGTGGTGGGTTGCCACCAGTTCACCCCGGATCGGGCGAACCGGTAGGTGAGAGGCTCTGCCCACCCACTCAGACGCTTCTACGCATGTGCAGAAGGGTTGCACACACGCATGAGCGAACCGGTAGCAAACTAAATTGAAACCCACTACTGGGTCAGCTGTATATTCCTTCACAGATGTATAGAATGGGAACAGGAATTTCTGTTATACCCTAAAATTAAGAGGAGGTGTGTAGAAACGAACTTTTGAGTAGAACAATAAAATGTATTACCTCTATCTGTACATTTGACAAAAGAATTATGGCTCTTTAGAGGCTGCCCAAGTTTTTTCCAGGACAAATTTTCTTTCTTCTTCAAGACAAATTCCACTTTTCCCACTTTTTCAGAAATCTGTACTAAAAATATACATAGTATTGTTCTATAGCAATACACCTACAACATTTTGCACAGGTAATGTAATTTTACAAATCGCTATCCATCAAATGCTGCTGGAGGGCAATTTCATTCAGTTTTTTAAAACAGAACATACAGGTAGCCCTCAACTTATGACCACAAATGAGTCCAACATTTCTGTTGTTAAGTGAGACATTTGTTAAGTGAGTTTTGCCCCATTTTACAACCTTTCTTGCTACAGTTGTTTAAGTGAATCACTGCAGTTGTTAAATTAGTAACACCATAGTTAAGTGAACCTGGATTTCCCCATTGACTTCGCTTGTCAGAAAGTCATAAAAGGTTATCAATCACATGATCCCAGGATACTACAAAGGTCACAAATGCGAGTCAGTTGCCAACTGTCTGAATTTTGTTCACCTGACCATGGGGATGCTGCAACGGTCATAAGAATGAAACATGCTCATAAGTTACTTTTTTCAGTGATGTTGTAACTTTGAATGGTGACTAAGTGAACTGTTGTAAGCCAAGAGCTACCTGTATTACTGAATTAAACTTTTTTTATACATACATAAACTTCCAAAATATTTGTATGCCATAGTCTGAAAGCACATTTTTACAGTTAAGCAGTGTTTGGATTAGATCCCCTTGCATGGGAATATATACAACAACAACAAAATAGAATATAAAGCCAGAATTTTAGAGGCAGGGAGATGTGCACACCTTTGAATCAGTTTTGTTTCCTGGTGATTACCTGGACTAATCCCTGCAAAGTTTTTCAGAAGTGGTTTGCCTTTGTCTCCTTCTTACAACCGAGAATGACTGACAGAGGGTCATCCAGTTGGTTTAGCTTAGGTTAAATTTTGTTATTGTGGGGTCCTTGGTGATCTCTGAGCTTGACGGTTTTCTTGCAGACTTTTCATTACCAAACTAGATAATATCATCAATGCCTGATGATGTTGTAATTCTTGTGTATTCTGGCACTACTTTTTGTGAACTTTTAAACTAAAGAAGAAAGATTGAAAAAAACCCTTCTGATTTGATTCTAGCACTACTGTCAGGCCCGGAAGCCATCTTGTCTTTGGAACTTCAGGGCTGCCACATTTAGTGCCTGAGAAAACGGGAAGGGGGGTTTGCAAGGAGTTGGTGAAGATATATAGCCATAATAACATTCTTTTCTCTGAGAGTCAAGGGCGTTCTCCAGTTTGGATGGTGGATTGATTGGATCATGTGATGGACATGTGGGTGCAGGGGATGGGCCTTTGACTTTCTTTTGGGTGGGGAAAACCCGGGAACTTTCAGATTCGGGTTTTCCCAGATATGCCAATATGACATCTCTAATAAAATGGATCTTTGAGGAATTGCTAGCCTCAGAGTCTTCTTTAGTTGGGGGTGTTATTTGGAACTCTTGACAACTAGTTTTGGAATGTGGAACTGTTGTACAATTATATTTACTCCAATATAATATAACTTGTAAGAATAATGAAATTTCTTTGTGCTTTAACATTTTGCAAATTCCTTATTTAGTTTTATGCTTTGAAAGCTTTCAATAAATTATTTGGTCCTGCTTTCCTTCTATTGTTTCTTTCTCTTTTCACTCCCTAATTGATTTTTAAAAAATTAAAAATACCAGAAAAAAATCAAAATGAAATATTCCTATTCCATCAACTCCTGAGTATGTTAATAAGATAAAGAAAAAAAAAATCAAGTTTGAACCACAAAATAATGGAGTTACTTACCTATCATATCTTCATAAACTTCATAACTCAGTTCTGAAACAATCCATATAATTTGGTTAAATAAAGTCTTTAATTTACATAAGATTATTAGTTATAAAGTCTGTTAAGTATTAAGGTAAAAAGAAAATGTGAAACTGCTTAAACATGGATCATGGTGTAATTCAATTTATGAAAGTCTGTACAATGAAAAGTTACACAACGAGCTATTTGGCACAATTCCATTACTACATGAATGAGCCTTAGATTTGTGGAGTTTTCCTCTCTTTCCATGGCATGTAATAGTTCCAAAACTGTTTTTGCATATAAAACAGGCTTGCACTAACCTGGAAAAAACAAATTTGGAGCAACCACTCATGTGTAATAAAGAGCTTTGATAAAATATATGTAAACTAGAGGTTTTCATGTAGCATCAAATCACTGAACCCGAGCAAGAAGTGAGCATAACTGGAACTCTAATTTTCCTGGGAAAAGGAATGGATAACCCAGTGGTAGATCAGATATGCTGTATTCCTAGTTAAATCCATGGTTTCTTAAAGATGGATTTGGAAACACTTGAACATAAAATTCAGAGAATTGCTGCTTCTTACAGAAGACATTTCTGACCTACTTCGAACAATACATCTTAGTATTTTGATGCTTCCTAGATTTCTATTCATTAAATGTGCCTAATGCAAAAAACACAGACATGCATTTTCCATTTGCTCCCAGTTACTGAAATTCAGTACTGAGGAATCTGAAATTTTGTCATAATCTCACTTTTCATGTGGTTTAGGTGCTTTTTAAACATCTTGCTCAAGAAGCAGGAACAAGTGCAAAGGAAAAAAGCTCCAAGAATAAACACTTTTTCTTCTATCACATGGTGTAGCACATTTTACATCATTGGATCCTAGTCTTATGATATACGGTAAATGCAGCCTTCACCATATACAAAAGCTGACAAATGCACATAATATTGGCATCAGCCGAACTTGTGTTATGTTAATGCAATCTAATCAATTTATTTATTGATAAAGTGTGAACTAAATATGCCAATCATGAGCTTACCAACATGTATAAGGTACGAGAAGTCTTTCACAATTATTTCTCCTCTTAATGTACGTTCTTGAACATCTGCTATCACCAATTCAGAATTCATATCCTTTCAGAGGGAAGGAAAATGGGGATGGGGTACAGACAGCTGTTACAACATTGTTCTACATTATTATGACTAGGCACAATCAATGGCATTTTACAAAGTAACAAGAAGCAACAAGAAGAAAGTGAAGATGAGGGAAGTAGGTGAAGAATGCACATCTGGTTCATTTAGGTTTAGATTCAGAATGTGATTAAAAATCACAGAAAGGTGATTTTTACAGTAGTAATAGAACGGTTATACTAATAATCTAGAAGTAAACTTTAAATATGTGAGACAGCAAAAAAGATGTCTGAGGGAGATGGGTGGTTAATATGATTAATAAATTAAAAGAAAGAAAGAAAGAAAGAAAGAAAGAAAGAAAGAAAGAAAGAAAGAAAGAAAGAAAGAAAGAAAGAGTTCTCAAGAAATGAAGTAAGATACATTTAAACATTTTAAAATAACAGCTAGAAAAGAAACAAAGGCAAAGCCTATACTGAAAAAAGACAAGATTACAATATTGCAAATCTTTTCTAGCAAATGAATTTATTTACCTTTTGTTTAGTGTATATTACCACAGTGACTGAATCTTCTGTCTGGAACCAGTCATAACTTAAATAAATTGAGAAAACTGTAAATTTTTGTTTAAAAAAAAAGATGTGCCTCCACAGGGATTTTTCTTCATGTGTGATTTATTAAATATTATTTAATAATGGGGCTGTCATAGGAATAATTTTAGACTTCCTTAAACTGAAGGAAAACGTCACAAGAATTCTGATAAACGAATAGGATATTGGTACTGCTATTACATTTTAATATCCATTTAGGGAACTAAATGTAAATAAAGTTCAACAGATATAGAATTAATTCTGTCTCAAATCAACATTATGTGACTTTGCAATAGTGGCAAATATCTTTAGCTCAGGGATAGGATGAGGGTGAAGGTTCGTTCTCCGAGCTTGTGGGTTGGTTTCCAAATGTTTCATTACCAGGCTAGGTAACATCGAACACCAACTGGCAGTCAAACACCATGATCCCAAATCCTTAATGTCTACCCACACCGACACCAAACAATACCGGTTCAATTGGGGCCACACAAAAATCATCGGCCACCCTACCACCTGCCATACACATGAGTTCATCAAAGCCTAGCACTCCACAAGCAATTTCATCAACAGACACATTGACATACAACCCCCTCAGAATCCAAATCAATCACACAGCCAACCAGAGACAGCACCACCCTCAACCAACTCACACAACTCCCCCACCAGTTTACCTCTTAATGACCCTAATCTGATGTAATCTCCTTATCACAAGACCCATCACAAGACTCGCTGATGACTCACAGCTGATCCACCACAAGATTCTCTCTTGACACACCTACACCTGAAGCTCTTATAAAAAGAAGAATACTGACACCCCCTAAACTCCGCTGAAGATGTTATTTAGTCTGGTAATGAAAATTCAGAAACCAACCCACAAGCTCAGAGAATGCATCTTCACCCTTAGTATGTGACCTGTTCTGACTGGCAGTAGAACTCATTTACACTTTGTGTCACAGAATCAAATTCAAAAATGTTACTTGCATCAGAGCCAATCTATAAATTGTGAGACTTAACCCCAGACCTGGACAATGGCTTGAAACTATCCATATTCAGTTTGATTGTCTGAAACAACTAAGTGTTAGAAGCAATACTGGTGTCATTAAAACTGTATGACCAGCAAACCTTGAACATGCTACTATATCATAATTATTCTGCAGGAATAATTATTAATAATTTATTATTATTATTCTGGGGGGGGGGAATTAGTCTGTACAGTATGGCTGATTTATTCCAATTATTCTGTAAATTATATAATATACTTCTAATAAATTTTCATTCAGTGCTTCCTTAAATAGAATCCCACTTAATGCTAAAATATGACAATACCTGGGAATTATTTCTTTGGAACAGTCTTCCAAAACTTTTTTTTTTGAAAGTACACCTACAAAATATAAGAAGTACAGTAATGTACAATGGTTAACATTATTCTAGCATTAAGGATTTATCAGCCTAATCTACTCCTCAGGACAGCAGGAAAAATAATGGGGAGAATATGTTCCTGATTTTCATGAACAAAGGGTTAGATGAAAAATACTATTAATTTTGTTACTTATCAAATAATCATAAAAGCTTATGGAGATGGCTACTAGAAATAATTCAGAACCTCCAGTTTCAAACTTGTTTGTTTAAGATTAATATTTGGTTACACAATCCTAGCATAAGAAGCAAGAGGAACATCACAGACCATTTTACACTAAACTATTATTATTTAAATTTATTATGACCGCCCATTCAAATGTCTTGTTCTTTTCAGACACAGAAATATCCAGAACTACAGAAATGAGGAAAATATTGGCTTGCAGTTCACTTTTTTAAAAAGCCACATGAAATGGAAAAACCTTGGCATGTAATTTATTTTTATATCAGATGAATCATTAGTATTTGCATATCAATGATGTTTACAGATGTTTACAGATTTACAGAGTTGGAGGGGGCCTTGTAGGTCATCTAGTCCAACCCCCTGCCCAAGCACCCTACACCATTTCTGACAAATGGCAGACCAATCTCTTTTTGAAAGCCCCTGGTGATGAAGCTCCCACAACTTCCGAAGGCAAGCTGTTCCATTGGTTGATTGTTCTCACTGTCAGAATTTTTTTTCCTTATTTCTAGGTTGAATCTCTCCTTGATCAGTTTCCATCCATTATTCCTTGTCTGACCTTCAGGTGCTACTTTGGAAAGTAGCTTGACTCTTTCCTCTCTGTGGCAGCCCCTCAGATATTGGAACACTGCTATCCTGTCTCCCCTGGTTCTTCTCCTCATTAGACAGCCATGCGAGTTCCTGTAACCATTCTTCATATGTTTAAGTCTCCAATCCCCTAATCATCCTAGTTGCTCTTCTCTACACTTTTTCTAGAAATATCAGAAGAAATCACTTACAAGGTTGCCAAGCAATTCTCCCTAACCCTAACCCTAACCCTAACCAGTAAAAGAACTTACAGATCCTTTAAAAGTAGCTTTGACTATATAACAGCACTTATTTGTGTTTGCACAAACTCTCCTGAGGGGTAAAAAGAGCACTAGCTCTAATACACACAAAGGGACATAGTACAAACCTCAATACTTGGTAAATGATTCTATGATAATCAGCTAAATATACTTTCAAAACTTATTTCAACATCTTGGATTTCCTTACATAAACCTATTTAGTCTGGCTTGACTTTAATAGGGATGAGGGGGAAAAAAGCCGACATTATCATGGTGTATTGGGGTTGTGTGTGTCAAATAAAGATGCACTCTTAAGCTTCTCCGAGTCTTAAAAATTATGTTTGCATATTTTTCTTTTAATAAGACAATCAGATCTAGATTATAAAAAGCCAAACAACCATAAATTGGCAACAAAGAGAAATTATCAAGCTCTAATAAATAAAAATGTGTTGTTGAAACTGCTGGTTTAAAGCAACAACCCTGGATAAGAAATAACAAAGCAAAAAAACTATTACAAAAAAATAAAAAATTATTATTATCAATGGGATTGATAATAGCTTCCCCAGTTGACTTGTGGGAATCTGTCAGGGCAGCACTGGAAATGACAACCATGTGACCGTGGCTAACCATAGCAGCCCAGCTCACTGAAGTGGCCACAACTTTTCCAAATTTCAATCCAACAGAAGTAATGGGAGAATGGGATTTTGAATGCATTCTATAAGACTGTTTGAGGTACCTTGGTTCAAAAACTGATGCCCTGTGATGGATCATTTCATCCAATGGAAGATTACCAACAGACAAACAATCCTAAATTTTAATTATTATATAGATGAAAGATAATAAAGGTAACCTTTTACCTTGGTTTTGACATGTTATTAATATTAGTATTGTTATTATTAATGAATTTTAATGAATTATTTTTACTGTAACCAAATATTGTACATCATAAAAATGAAACAACTTCTTTATAATACCTCTGATACTAACATAAGCCATTTCTCCACTTCTTACAATGTCTTCAAAGCATCACACAACTGCCGTTCTTATCCTTGTTATTGCTATTTTGGCATAATGAAGTCTAAATGGGTCAGGAAGATGCTATCAATTGTTAGTAGAAAACAACTGTAGAACACCTAGTTCTACCTTCTGGTCTTGATCCTTGACACCACTTCTTTTTCTTTTGTTTCTAGAAGGAAGCTAAAAGGGAAACTTCTTCCTTCCTCTTCCTTTCCAGAAAATGTGCAGTCCATAATCTAAGTCTGTGATTTAATCCAGAATAAATCCAAACATAAGTACAAATCCAAAATAAACGCATTTAGAAAACAGCCAAGCACACCACATAAAGCAGTGATGGCGAACTTTTTTGCCATCATGTGCCAGGAGCGGGGGGTGGGGGAGGGGGGAGGTCACATATGCATCCCTCCCCCGTGCATGAGCGTGCAACCACCCCCCGCTCCTGGCACGCGATGGCTCGTTTTTCTCTCTCCCCAAGATCCAGAGTCTTTCTAGGAGTCTGGGGAGGGCGAAAACGGCCCTTTCCTGCCTCAGGAAGACCTCCGGGAGGGTGGGGGTGAGGAAGGCCATTTTCGCTCTCCCCAGGCTCCTAGAAAGGCTCTGGAGGCTGAGAAAGAGCAAAAATGGGCCTTCCCCATCCCTCCCCCAGGCCTTCCGGAGGCAGGAAACAGCCTATTTCCCTACTTTCAGTGGGTCCAGAAGGTCCAAAAATAAGCTGGCGCGCCGGAGCTGGGCTCGCGTGCCCTCCGATATGGCTACACGTGCCACCTGTATCATAGGTTCGCCATCACGGACATTAAGGAATACAATTGCCATGTTGGTTGCAGAAAAAAGTAACAGCAACATAAAAATTGTTTATTCTTACTGAAGGAAAGAAAACAAAGTCTCCACCATAGTAAAATAGCAAAATATACCACAATACTGTACATCCTCATTCACAGTAAAAGATACTCCTATTATGAACTACTGTAGGTTTTTTTCCATATAGCATGACCTGCTTTATTTTTTATGGAAACTGAGGAATTTGATGTTTTTATTTCTGAAAAACCTCTTTCCCCACTTCTATTGGTGGAACTCTAGTCCAGCAGAATCTTGTCAAACCATGCCCCTTCAGAAAGTATGATGCAAAGCTTATTGGAAAAGGTTAATTTCCTACTACAATACAGACAAAATATTAAATTATTAGAACTTTGGAAAAATCTGTATCGTCTTTTATCTTTTGCAGTGTTATTTTAAATAATCACATCTCAAACATATTTGATATCTTAATAATCTTAGCTCAGCTGAATATAAATGATACTTTCACTCCATGATGAGAGTGGTGGGTCAAAATTTAGTCATACATAGAAATGTATGACTAAATTTCACCAAAATCAAGTTTAGTGAACTCTAAGTTGACCAACTTTGGAATATATCAGAATTCTAAAATAAATCTGAAGTTGATTTCTGAAGTTATTAAATAATTTCTACTATCCAGTTCAGCTGAAACAGAAATCTATAAATTAATAAATCTATAAATACTGTTGTGTTGTGTTGTGTTGTATTGTACTTTCTATGTTGTATTGGAAGAAAGGAGAAAAAGCTATATAGGAACAAAAGTTTCTACAAAATTTAGCATCGGATTTGATTAATTTTGGGATTCTACTTTACTGTGTTTTTTGAGATTTTGCAAAAGAATAGTAAAATGGTCACAGAAAAATAGCAGAGACCAAAAGGTCATCTGGTGATTTTAGCCACATTAAAACAGGTTTAGAAATAAATTCAGTTACTTGGCTATCTCTGGAAACTAATCAGATATTTACAATATTATTGTATCAGATTAAAAATTAGTATTTCTGCCTCTCTCTGTATGAATTACTGCAATATTAAAAATATAGGCTAGGCTTCTAGCCAGAAATGTTTCTGAATGGTAGAAAGACTAGCACACAGAGGGGAGGGAAACTCCTGGGGGGGGGGGAGGATCCAAAGTTTCCTTTCTCCGGCCAAATGCTGTTCTCTTCTGCACATGGAAGAAAGAGCGGTAGACCAGAGAAACAAAACTTGGGATCTGAGTTTCATTTTTCTGATTCAGTGCAGTTCTTTTCTCCTCACAGAATCATCAAATTAAACTTTGATATGTATGTCTGCAGCCCTTTCCATGCTCAGAAATATAATTTAGCTAGAACAGCAGTATGGTCTAGCAAAGGATTGAAAACATGCTTTGAATTTCCAGCCACTAATTATCTAATCCCTCAGTATTTAAAATTCCTGTGTAAAACAACTGGATGGTCTATGATAGACCAATACAAACAAATAAAGTTATAACCTATTTAATAAACATTTTTTTAAAATAATTCTTTGAGATCACTTATTCCTTGTTTCTTTAGAAATGCTGATGCCTTAACCAAATTTTGAATTTCTATCCATATGAATATATGTCTTAGATAAAAGATATTTCTCTTGGGAAAGAATGAGTTTCTTGTAAAAGAAATACAATGTTAGGTATTAAATTGCCTAATTTAGAGAACATCTGTTTCCTCTTAGAAGGACATCTAAGACCTTTTACATTCCAGAAAATGATTAAAATATGTCAAAAATGCACATTAAGCAGTTATTATAGTCATAGGTCAAGGGCAAAAATAATTACTTATTACTTGTGATAAATGTTTAAAATAACTGAAAATGAAGCATAAATAATCAGAAAGGGAAAAAACAAAAAACCCTAAAAACTAAAAGATTTTTTAAAACCAAAGGAAAATACAATGAATAAAGGAAACTGAAAAAAAAAATCCAAAAACTGTACTGCGGGGATTTACTCCTCACTTATCCCAAGCCAAGGTGGCCCATCTCCCTCTAGAAAAATACTAAATATTTCAACACTACCACTTATTTTCTTCAGATGATTTTAAAACAATAAGCTTCTGCCCAACTTAATAAGCCACAGGAATCATTGGAAAAAGAAAATAAATCACTCCATTTTTTTTTTTGTTGCTAAATGAATTTTACTGAATAACTTCTGCTTCTAAACCATCTGTCTAGGCAGCTATGAAAAAAATCATCTTTTTTTAATATTTCTTACCAAAGTTCCACTTGCTAAGACCCCACTTAGCAAGATAAATATATATAAACTCGTATTATAGATCTCAAAAATCTCACAAAATAGGATTGGGAGTTTATACTGAATAGAAGCAGATGTCTGTACAATAAGCACTTTTTATTTTATTGACTTATTTATCCAATTTAGATACTGCCCATCTCACTCTCACTTTCAATTTCTTATATTTGTTCCTGCTTCAGTTTTAAAAATTGACATATTTCTCCATAAATGCAGTTACAAACTAATTTTGCTCAGCATTATAAGGAATGTTTAAAAATCATAAATTTCTATAACCTGGGCCCTGTAACATCCTCTTGAATGTCTAACTTTTTAGAAACGGTTTCTCTTTCCTTTATATATTTCAAGCTGAGTCATCCTTGTTTTGTGTGAATCAATAATTAAGGGATTTAGTGCTACCATTTTCTGACCTAAAATAACTAGTACTTCATCTCTGAAAAGCAGTGTTTCACATAATGCAGTGAATTTTTTATAAATTCATTTTTTTCCCAGAAGGCTGTAATTGATAGGAAAGTGCTTCAGAAGTGAAGCAGTCCCACCAAGTTTTCTCAGTTGTCTTTTCTAGTCAGGAATACTTTCAAAGTTAAAGCTCTGTGCTGTTCTTCCGTTTGCTCAAGAAATGGGTTTTTCCTCAGGAGGGAAGTGATCCTTGTTTTATCTTCTCAACTTCAGACCCACAATTTATCACCACAAAGCAGCATTATAAATGAAGAGAGACAAAAACGGTTTTCTGCTTACCAGATAAATTCTTACCTGGGAAAGATCTAGTACCTATTTATCACCAAGCCAACCAGAATTCCAAAGAAAGCCCAAACTAGAAGATTCTTCTACAGGTAGTCCTCACCTTACAACAGTTCATTTTGTAATGAACTTTGAACTGTAAGTTCAAAGTTACAACAGCACTGATAAATGTGACTTATGACCGCTTTTCAATTATGACCTTTGCAGAATCCCTGTGATCCTGTGATTCAGGAAAATTCAGATGCTTGGCAACTAGTCCATATTTATGACCATTGCTGTGTCCCGGGTCATGTGATCCTCTTTTGCAACTTTCTGACAAGCCACAATCACTTAACAACTGGGTTACTAACTTATCTATTGCAATGATTTACTTAACAGCTATGGCAAGAACATCCCTAAAACGGTGCAAAACTCACTTAACAAATGTCTCACTCAGGGTGGATTTGATTTAAATCGAGTTGATTTAAATCACAATTTAAATCATGATTTAAATCACTAGTAAAAAGGCTTGATTTAAATCATAATTTTTAAAGAGCAACTGTCATCTCTGCTACTCCTTTGACCCACTGTTGACTCACCGATAGTCCCAGTATTGCAGAATATACAGCCTCATGCTACATAACTAAGCTCCATTTCATGCTGAATAAACTAAATTATTTATGTATCTTAAATAGAAAACTATCTTACGATAGGTTTTTACCCCAAAAGTTTTTTATTAAAATAAATTCGATAAAAATCAAAAAAATCTGATTTAAATTAAAAAAATCTGGTTTTTTTGATTTTAAAAAAAAATCATTGATTTTTATCCACCCTGGTCTCACTTAACAACAGAAATTTTGGGCTCAATTGCGGTTGTAAGTTAAGGACTACCTACACTCTCACATTCGTAAATAAGCATGTTTCAATGTATTAGTTTCCCCCCATTTTTAGGAGAGGTAGAGAAGAAGAAAGCTGAGCTTTAAATAAACTCTGCTATATGATATTCAAGCAAGGTAGTATAAGAATTGGAAGTAAAAACAAGGGAGAAAATCAAGAGCAGAGCCATTGGAACAGACTTTCTGTAAAAAGGCCAAAAAAGAATTCAGAACAGTATATTCTCATTTTCTCTCTTTTTAATAACACTATTATTTTTAGACATGGCGTAAACAGTAAGTAACAGGGGGTAAAATATAATTAAAACCTGACTACCAATGCAAAGCATTTACTTCTTATGAAGCATGAGGCTTTCTTTCTTTCTGTCTATCTGTCTGTCTGTCTCTTTCTTTCTTTCTTTCTTTTCTTTCTTTCTTTCTCATGTTGTCTGATGCTTTTAAATGTACTTCGAGTCCCTTTTTGTTATTCATTGCCACACCTATGGAACATTGCGGCCCAGTTGGTAGAAAGGATTACAATAGTGAACTGGAGACAGATGGTATGATATTTCAGTAGGAAATCCAGTACAGTACAAGATTCTGCTGCTCCATGGATGAATACATATTTTCCTTTTCTAAATTGTATGAAAAAAAATGGTGGATGTTATCATACTCACCATTCAAGGTTCTGTTTTCTTCAGTTACAGGGAGACAAATTTCTGTAAAGCATGCAAAAAAAATACTGTAGTGATCACAATAGAGAAAACCTCTCCAATTATGATACTATGTGCAAATATTCTGGGCAAAAAAAAACGTCAAAAGCTTTATTCAAGAAAAAAACAACCTAGAGTTGAATATTAACCACGCAAAATATTAGCTCTAAGAAATGTGAGCACTATACTAAAGAGAAAGCTACTTCTAACTACTGCAATCATTTTAAGTGCATGAAATGTGAGTAGTGTTTGTGTCCATAAAAAGTATACTAGTATTACACTCTAATGTGTAGGATGTCATTTAGCAAACGACAAACACACTTGGCATCTATTGGAGGTTACAAAATCATGATAGCCAAACTGCATGAACATTTTATGTTCCAGTAATGGAAAATGATTTACTCTATGCCCTTAGATAGGATCTATGAAGGTGCAGAAACACTGTCTAGTGGCTAAGAGGATAGCACATAGACAGTTTGTCACACCGTGGCAATATCACAAGAAACATCAATAGGACAGAGGTACAAAAATGAGCCATAGAATGAGACCCTTTCAAAGAAGATGAAGTCAAAATATATGGACTTTTCAACATATGGGGGATCGGTGGCTCTGAGGGGGCCTTACAAAGCCTTGTGTTACTTGAATTATCCTCAAACAAATCAAAACTCCTCAATGCTAATGACACCAATTTAGTTCTTTAGTATCTCCTCCCAAAATATGCAAAACTAGAATAAAAATGTTCAACCATATCTACTCTGATGATGTTATTTTTCATAGAGTTCTTCCATCTCGTGAATAAAATGGAATGTAGTCTTTTATATCAACAGAGGGAGCTATAACATGAAAAAAGTGTCTTGTGTCACCAGAATCCTCTGATATTTTTTAAAATTGCAGCTTTTTATACTTTCTATTACCAATAAGTAAATAAAGAAAAATATTATTAGAAAACTAAGAAAAACTAAAAAGCAGTCTGTTAAATTGGGTTGAATACACATTCTACAAACCCCAATAAAATCCATGAGTGTCAGAAGCTATCTACCCTCAACACCTTTTAAAACACTGGTAAATTTTGATAACACTAGTGTGCAGCTGACCAGTATGGAATGTACTATAATTCCTCCTAATAGTAATACCAGCATCCAAAGACAGAGATTTATGTAATTTATTTATTTATTCTTAAAGCTACTGCACCATTCTAAACACAGCAAGAAGGCACAAGGGCAAGATTGCACAGAACTGCTTTGGAACAAGGACCAGATGCAGAGCAAAACAATAGAAGGGAAAATCAGCCAACAGCTGGGGGAAAAACAAACTATAATCACTCACAATATTAAGAATTGTCTAGGAAACCTAGTCCCTGAATCTTATTTTAATCATTGAAAGCTGGGCTAAATTGGCTTGTTTTATAAGCTGTTTGTGCTGTTGTTAATGTTTACCAACACACAATCATGATTCTGATACAATTAAATCATTATTCTGCTAGGTCAAATATGAATTCTACATTATCCAGAGAGCGTAAGCTACACAGCAACAGCAAAATTCACTGTTTGAGAGATTTCTCTAAATTGATTAGATAATCAGTTTTAAAGAAGAGGGCAAAGATGTCAACAGTATGATCACAGGATAAGAAGTTTCAACTTAAAACATGTGTTTTTTTCTGATTATTGAGTCTGGGGGGAAAACATTCATAATTTCACATCATGAAATGTCAAGGTGCTACATAATTATGAAACATTATATATATCTAAGCCAGCAAAACCGTCTTCCATAATGTTCAAATGCTGCAGGTTAAACAGGTGTTCATACACATCTGCAGGAATAAGTATTTCAGAACCATCCACTCTTCAACAAAATCAGAGGTTAAGGAATTAATTTGAAGTCAACTGTTAGTAAAACATGGAATTGGCAGCAACACACATGAATTTACGCTTCAGCTCTATGAAACTGTACAGGATTGCTCAGAAAATTGATTTTGATGCACAAAGCACCTTGGAAGCAAGTACCCATACATATGTGGAGGTATGTGACAGATTGTGGAATCTGTCTTTTGTTTTTCTTTGCTAAACCTATAGCAACTGACTGAGGCAATGTAGCTACAACTCAGTTCTTTACCAGCATAAGATAGTATGATGTACTTCTGCAAAGGTCATTTCACAACACAAAAATGTCACAGACATGGAGATTTATTGGCTTTCCATATTCTCCCTAGGAATCATCAAGTCATAGCTTCCATATATATATTTGCTGATAAAGAAATAAAGGAAGACTAGTTCGAATCCAAGTAAGGGTATGGCTAGCAGATGAGAGATAAATAGCTTGAAATAGATCTATACTAGTCTACCTTTTTTCCCCTATATCAGCAAAATATAAATTTGATACAAAATAGTTTGTATCAAACGTATACTTTTCCAAAAATTATAGTCATACTGCAGTATTTTATCCTTAATAATATCCACCGCCCTTCTCCGTTCTAAATAGTAAGGAAAAAAAATCTTTCAAAATCTCTGATATGTTTAATTGCACCTTTATTGTTTTTCTGTTTTAAAATACATGTTAAATTATCCGTTATTATTTAGTGTTTTCTCATTAAAAATGTAAATCTCCTGGTGGAATGCATACTTAGCATACACTAATCGATTATCAGAAACAAATCAGATTACAAACATGAAATATTCTGAATAGCTTTCTTAGGAATATTAAAATATGAAATAAAGAAAAATAGTAATACGTTCAGAAATTGAGATTAATGTACACATTGTTACTTAGTAGCAGTATTTTTCTCAATGAAGCACTGGCAAATTTCCACCAATTACTTGATTACCTTGTGAGTAATATCAGCAATACTTTTAACACAAATCACCGTATATTTCTGGCCAGCATTTTTTTTTTAATCCAATATAAAGTAGAAAACCACATGCCTTCTAAATAACATATTGGAGAGTTTATTGATATTGAGTCTTGTATTTAAAGTTAACATGTTTAATCTTTGTCATAGAGACAGGCATTCTGATATCCTCCATATATTCTAAGGATAAAAACACCCTCAGGTTCACCTCCTAATAACTGCATAAACAAATCTACAACTGCATAAACAAATCTATACTATTTTCCTGGCAACAGCACAGAAGAAGGCTTACCATTGTCTATTTCCAGAATATTGTTTCCACTTACCACCTATTCTATATATCTGAAACTCCCTAATAGCAAACTTACGTTTCTAAGCCCAGGTAAAGTCAGCCAGGTGCTACTGCTGTTGAGACATGTTATACAAGAGCACTCCAATAATTCTTCACTCAGGTCACTGAAATTGAGCACACCTTATGGAATAAAGAGCATATACCTTTTAGAAAAGCTGCAGGTTTCAGGGCTATTCTTCCAACCAAGCATTCTTTCAGCATCGATTCATAATTGACCCAGCGATGAACCTGCAAGGAAAAATGTAATCTTATATTTGACATCTGTTCATCTAACATTCTTGATAACATACTTCTAAATAACCATGAAAATATTCTAAATCTCATAAATTAAGCAACACTAAATTGCCAAGTGAACAAAAACATACAGACAGTCTTCAACCTACAGTTGTAATTGAACCCAAGATTATGGTCATAACTCATTGTGATTATTAAGCGGGTTACCACAGGACCAGAACTAAGTTTACAACTTTTTTTTTTTACAGAGTTGTTAAGTGATACCATGGTTGTTAAGCAAATCCATTATACTCATTGGTTGTGTTTTGCCAGAAACTGGCAAAAAAAAACCAAACCCATCAAAAATTGCAGATACATGAGTGCAGGATGCTACAAATGGATGTAAAAGTGAGCCAACTGCCAAGCACCCAAAATGTGATCAAGTGACTGAGAATGGGCAGGATGGCTTATGGCCGTCATAACTTTGAAACCGGATCATAGATAGCTTTTGAAGGGTCCACTGTAATTTTGAACAATTGCTAAGCAATCAATCATAAGCCAAGGACTACCTGTAATTACAGGTCTGATTACAGGTCTGTTCCATAGGTGTGGCAATGACAGCAAGAGGAGCCCCGTCTTGCTCCACGCGCCCCAAATAATAAGAAAATAAGGCCAAGTGCTTATTTCAGGGTTCAAAAAAATATAAGACAGGGTCTTATTTTTGGGGAAATACGGTAACTAGTTATTATTATAATAATTATATTAGCATATTGGAGATGTGACCCTTTGAGAGCTATATGCAAGGAAATTTCATTTTAATGTATGCCAATTAGTGTACATGCAAAATGACAATAAAGTTAATCTAAGTTTAAGTCTATTCCTTAAAATGTAATGTTTTAATGAGATACATTACAAAGCAGCAGTTTTTTCTTCCGGGAACAAGACCTCTTAGTGTGCAGCACAATTGTCAGCCCCGAAACTGCTAGCTGTGGGGTGAGTCGTCCCGGGGTTGCCATTCAGGGAGGGGAGGATCCACCATGCCGAGTGAGCCATCAGCTAAGAGGCGGAACAGCTGCTCCATTTGGCTTTGAGCTGCTGGGTATGCCTCCAGACCTGTAATCAGCTGGGAAGCGGAGACTGGCCAAAACAGCTGAGCGTCAGCATCTCAGAAGCCAGGGGGTGGGGCGGGCGCACATGCAAAACTTCTGCTGGGCTAATGGTGAGCAGACAGCAGGGGCTGGGGATGCCAGGGGGTGGGATAAATGCACATACTTAAGGATGAAGGGATAAACTGCAATTAGCGCTGATTTTGTTTTGCTTCTTTGCTTGTTGGTCACTTCGTGCCGGATTTCACGCTTTCAAGGATAAACGCTTCAAACTGAACTGTGTTGTCTGAGGTTTCTTGATGCTGAACTATGGAACGTGACAACAATATTTTTAGAAATTGAACACCAACTACACTCTTTTCCTACCTGATCAAACAAATCTGTGCCATCAGTTCCTGCAGCTTTCATTAACTCGTCTTCTCCACCCGGGTGATATTCCATATACGGTGTTACATTATATACAAGCCCTAGAAAGCAAAGAACAATGATTAAAAATACCAGTTAAATGAGGAGGTATAAAGTAAATGTGGTATAAAATGTCATGTTTATTTTGAACATAGACTGAAACAATGAAGCTGGTTATGCTTTGTTGGTTGTGTTAGCTGAATTGAATGGCATAAAAAAACACTTATTCTAAAAATAGTTGTCAAAACATTTCATCCATGACAATGGACCTCAAGCAAGTACATAACCATAATCCTGTATAAATTAGTTATTTATTTGTTTTTTAAAATGTTACGCCATGCTTCATTTCCAAATGATCTCTGGACTCTGCATAAAGCACACAATAAAATGGAACAATGTAAAACAACACACGAAAGGAAAAAAAATAGAATGACCTTCTGAAGAACTGAATCAGAAACCAAACAAGTGGAAGATAAATTGGCAAAATGTTCCTGTTTCCTAGGCTGACATAAATATTATAGATTATGGTTATATAGTATTTGCATTTTTGTTACTTGTACTAGGAATGCCATCTAGTGCAAAATTGCATATATTGCATATAAAACGGCTTACATTATACATTATCTCGAAGGTCAGCTTCATTTACTTTCTATGCTGACAAATGAATTTTATCACCTCTTTCATCATACAGCATCAGAATGTATTAATGTACCTTATGTCCCTGCCTGTTCAAGAAAAAAAAAAGTTGTCACATACATAAATGAGCACAAGCAAAGCATCTTCACTTGATAATCCTATGCAGACATTTCTCTACCAAAGAAGAATCCTAATAGAGAAGACTGTCTATATCAGTGATTGCTAACCGATTTTTCCTCAGGTGCCAAAAGCACACTTGTGCACACGATAGTGCATGCGCGCATGCCCACACCCATAATGCAATGCCCCCCACATGCTCCTCCCACTGCGCATGTGCGCACAATCCCGTGCTCTCACCCCCCTAGGCATGCACGCGTGACTCCCCGGTGCCCCGTTTTGGGCCTAGCAGGCATCCCTGAAGCCTCCCTCCAGAGGCTGGAAACGATCTGTTTCCAGACTTCCGGTAGGCCCGTTTTTTCCCCCTCCCAGAGCCTCCGTGTGAGTCCTGTACTTACCTGGCATCCAAAACGGGCCGTGTGGAGACTCCTGGGAGGGGAGGGGCATCATGGGCATGCGCGCATGTCTCCCACGTGTGGCAGAGACCCAAAAATCAGCTGGCGAGCAGGAGGCGTGCGTGCATGCACAGTGATGCTGATCTAGGGCAACAGCTTGTGTGTCTGCAGAAATGGCTCCGCATGCCACCTGTGGCACGCGTGCCATTGGTTCGCCATCACGGGCCTATATTATGATAAATATACCTGATATAGGTTTAATTTGAATTTCATAATTTTAATCTTATAAAGTTTTATATCTTTACAGATTTCAGCTCAATAATAATTTTATAATGATAGAGAATATAAAAACTATTTCATAACCTCATAGTTGGTATATATATAATATACAAATAAAGGTCATTCTTAAATAATAGTCATTAATCCTACAGCTAACACTGTAGATTCACCTTTGGAGAGATGGGCAGCATACAAATTTAATAAATAATAAATAATGTTATTTATTATAATAAATAATAGTTTTAGTAAATTTTTATTTTATATTGGTTAAAGATCAAAATATAGATTACTGATAGATAATAAAAGAAAATAATGGTGAGTAGTATTGGCTGCATATTTGTACAGATAATGTCCTATGTCCTTTCTTCTTCAGTTTGGCTTATTTTCTGATAAACAAAAATCAAGGAATTTCCACACTTTAAAAGTTTTAGAAGCTGAAACTCACTTCAGCTGACCTTATCTGAGCACTATCCATTGCAAACCTTTTCATGTTTTTGCCTGAAGGCTGCAATCTGTATATGGAATATAATGTAAATCGGAGGGCTAAAAAGATTTTGTGACAACTTTATAACAAGCACAATTCTCCACATGATCCACAAGCAGTAAAGGCAGCTGACAGCTATGTACACTCCTGTTTTCTTTCTATTTTGAATTCAACAGATTCTGGCAAATGCCTGAAAGGAGCTTGAGCAAACTCCACAGTCACTAGCAGTGATGATGTTACCTATTCAGGTAATGAAATGTCTACAACCAAACTTAGAGACCACCAAGGATTTCATAGAGAATATTCTATTAAATAAATGTTTGAAGAATTGATGAAATTATATATACAGCCTTTATTGTCATTGTACATCATGTATATAACAAAATTGGTTAAAAGTCAAGAAATGTTCAATATATGTTGATATTTATCTAGGATACAGTACTTTACAATCATACAGCTTCATCAACAGCTTTTTCATCATGACAATACACTTATAGCCTTCTCTGTGATCTTAATTGTACTGTTATCAGTGCTGCAATTGATCCTGTAATTCAAAGATTATTTTGATTGCATATTCTGCACAGAAGCTCCCTGGGTGACTCTGAACCCATCCTATCTCACAGTTATTATGAGGAAAATACGAAAAGGAAACATTATGTGTGTCATTTATGGTTTCCGAATGAAAGGTAGGGCCTCAATTTAATAATAAAAGAAGATCTGCTCTTCATTCAAGCACCAAAACCAACAATACGTATACTAAATTCAGTTTCTCAGACAGAGAATTCAAAAGGAACAGAAAAAACTATGGTTAGTAAAAAAAAAAAAAACAGGATGTCCATGAAATGAGCAGACCACATCTTTTTTTTCATCAAAGCAGTTCCCTTTTTTTCCAAGCTTCTGCAAAAGCTTGGAAAAAAAGTTTCTGTAAAGAATCAATTTATTTCAAAGACAGATTTTAAAGCAACATTATCTGTGTTGACAGGCTAGTGCAGATCTGTCCCAAATTGAAGCTGTTTGGAGCTGCACACTCATTGATTGGATTGAATCATTTCGGAAATCATTTGAAAAGTATGCACAATCCTACAAAGTAGATCTTGTGAATACTTCTAAACACAGAAATAAGTCTCCTAAGAATATCTAAGAGGATTGTGCAGCAAATGCTAGGATGTTTTATTAGCTATGCATAAAACACAAGATATTGTACATGCTTAAAAAGCTTCTATAAATCATATTTTTTCAAATTACCTGCCCCTAAGATTTATTATCCTATATCAGTTACCAAGATACAGTGAAAAACAAACTGTATAAGAATTGGCAACAGAACAACCCACCTCTAATACATATCCAACAGTCATCCCTTTTATTATGTTTCATAAGCTCTTCTTCAGTAACTTCTAACAATCTTCCTTTTAGACCAGTTAGATCTTTTCCACTTTTGGTTAACCGTATCCAGTCCATAAGACTTCGACCTGATTTCAAAGGTACCTAAAAAGAGAAAAGGCGGGAATAAAGAACATTAACAGAATAAATGAAATAGACATAGCATATTTGGACAACATATGGCAGTCAGGTAGCCTTGTACAGCTTTCTTTTTAAAAAAAACCCACTGCCACTAAATGTCACCACAAGTAAGGCTCTGCTGCAGGGGTGAAATGCTCCCGGTTTGGACCAGATCGCCCAATCCAGTAGCGATGGCGGCGGGTGGTTCAGACACCCAGTAGCAAAAATCCCTGCACCCCCCCCCCCCACCATGCCCAGCTGAGACACAATCATCAGAGGCTTTTTTTTTTTTACTTTTAAAAGCATTTTTTCTACAAACTCTTCCAACGAAAAAATGCTTTTAAAAGTAAAAAAAAAGCCTCTGATGATCACGCGGCTCAGCTGGGATCATCAGAGGCTTTTCAAAGAATTTTTTCTGCAATCTCTTGGCAGAAGAGGTGGTAAAAAAAATGCTTTGTAAAGTGTCTGACGATCCCAGCTGAGTTGCCTGATCGTCAGAGGCTTTTCAAAGCATTAGAAAAAATGCTTTGAAAAGTAAAAAAAAAAAAAAGTTGGCCACACCCACCCAGTCACATTACCCCACCAAGCCACACCCACAGAATTGGTAGTAACAAATTTTACATTTCACCCCGATCTGCTGCCAAATTTTCACAGCTACTTCCATCCTGAAGAACACCCGTGCCATGCCCTCTATTGCCTCACCAATGTTCCACTCCATTGCTGATTAGCATATCAGGTATTCCTTTGTGATTCACCCTTATTTATTAAATATCAGTACAGCCCTTTCCATTCTACATTTATACAGAAAATACAAATTCTCCTTATTTCTAATTTGTCACAAGTTGTACATAATGAATCCAAAGCTATACACAATAGCACAGAGTAGACTTCAGAAGGACATCTAGGCTATGGTGAAAAGATGTAGTAGGTATTTATAAAGTATATATTCTGTATCGTTTATTTACATATGACAATCTAGTTGTTGTTTTTTTAACAAAATTGGAAATTATTGAATCTAAGCAGAGGAAGCACTATATACACTACATCAAGTTCCTATAGAAAGACAGCAATAAAACTTTAATCAATCAACACATAATAAACATACTTAGGGCTTTCCATAAAGCTGAACTACAGCATCCAACACAACTAGCCATGATAGCTAGAGCTACTGCTCTGCTACATATGGAAACTCAATAGCCCTCCAACTGGGAAAGACAGTGAAATAGTAAATGAGGTAAAATTTAGGTAAACTGAGGGATCGGCTAAAAGTGCTGTTTTCAGAATATACAAGGGTCACTGCGTAATTACCTTAAAAGATACTTTGGGTCTGTTTTTTCTCAGTATATAAACTTCAGTTCTTATATGAAGCAACTGTGAAATAATTGCAATGTTCCAAAGCTCACATCACAGATATTCATCTAGTAACTGACACACAAAGCAAATTGCTACATCAATTCAATTTTTCAAGGTAAGTATATTACACAAGAAGCAGAAATTGAGTAAGAAACAGTAGGCCAGAGATATTAAAAGCACAATGTTAAAAAAAGGAAATTGTTATTTGACTCAATTTTCCCCCGAAGAGGCTTCACACATTTCATAATCTTTCTGCAATGTGGGCTTCAGTGTCACAACTGCATCCTGACTAGATGTGCCATGAGCTCCTCCATCGGTCTCTGAGGAAGGGAAGCAACCGACAAATTGGTACAGTTATCAAACTACTTAAAGAAACTTTATGTTCTCTACTATTCCACTTGCCAGACTTTTACGGGCAAATCAGATCAACGACCTGGCTTCCCAGTTTCCCAATCACAAAGTCGATAGTCCATATTAATAAAGAGCATCTTTAAAGCTCATCTTCTCACATTAAAAAAAAAAAATGATGGCGCATAAATAATCATATTGCTTCTCCACCACTTCCAAAATCTGCTTTTCCTCTTCCCCCATCTCACTTTTAATTTGATCCACGAATATCAAATCTAGACATGTGGGGGAAAGACTTAATTATAAGCATCTAAGAAAGACCACCAGATATTATTCATGTAAATCAGGATTGGCAGAACACCCTGCACAGTATAAACTCTGTTCCCCAGCAAGCCTAAATACAGGAACTTCCTTCTGTTTTGCAAAGGACTGATTACGCAAGAGTGAATATTTCAGATCCACAAAAAGCACATACCACTAAGAAGCCAATATGACTATATAAAACTTTTCTGTTTAATTGGCCAACGTGATTTTTCCATTGGACCATTTCTCCACGACAGGCAGAAATCAAACAGGTGCGACGTCTCCCGCTACAAATCGCACCGCCCGGTGATTTACAATGCAAACAGCCCTCCTTCTTCCCCACGTCACTTCTAACAAGCGTTGCTCCGCAAATCCACCCCACACCCACCCACCCACCCAGCGACCCTCGAGTCTCTCGTGGGGCGTGAGACAGAGCAGCCCCACCAGGTATGGGGTGACTCCAAAGCCGCTAACCCAGCCTCGCACCTTGCTGCGTCCCGCGATGGCCACCCGCTGCTGTGAGTCGGGGGCAGGAAAAGACTGAGAAGGCACGTTCAGCATCTTCCCGCTGCAATCAGACGGGAGGCCGACACAATCCTCCGCTTCCCTGAATAGAAATAATTAAAAAAAAAAAAAACCACAACGGAGCCGGAGAGAGTTTAAACCGCTTCCGGGTTCGGGCCTGCTGTGAAAGCAGCCCCGGGTGGAGAGGCGGGGGTGGGAGAGTGCGCAGGCGCGCGCCGGGAGAGGACGCGCGAGCGAGCTGTTCCTGGTGGCAGCCGCTCGCGCTTGAGTTTGGTCGTTTTCATTGACGCGGGGGGAGAAGTGTCGGCGGCGTTCGCTGTTACGGAGGATAGTTCTCCCCCCTCCCTCCTCCGTTTAGTTCACCTTCACGCCCCACTCTGTTGCGTGCTTGCTTCGCGCCCGACCAATTTAAGCGTTTCTGCTTTTTTTTTGGTCATTTTAACATTTTTTTTTTTTGAGTTATAAAGTATTATAAAATACAAAATACAAAGTAAATATAAAAGCAGTGGTGGTGGGGAAAGCTTCTGCCTTCTTGAAGGGTCTGCGAATGGTTTTGAACGGAACGGGAGAATGTGTTTGCAAGAAGACGAAATCTTTTTTTTTTTTTGAAAAAAGTTTTATTTCTTTAAAATATATTGTATTTTTTTTTAAAAAAGTTTATTTATAACACAGTAAAACAGTACAAGACATACAACACTTATATACAAGACTCTTTACAGCTTTAAAAGAAGAAAGGACGAAAGGAAAAAAGAAGAAAAATAAGGGGGAGATAAAAGAAATGTCAAAAATAATGGGAAAAATTGGTAAAATACAATTTAGTGATTGAAATGAAAAAAAAAAGAAATATATTGTAAATGAAATGATGGGGACAGAGAGTAATTTGGAATAAGATGAAGTAAAATTTGTGGAAATAGTAATAAGGAAGGACCACTATGAAAAAGCTGTAAAAAGCTGTATAAATATATTGTAAATGTACATTCTCTTATCCATAATTAATCCCACATATACATATATTTTTTAAAGAAAAACAAATTCCTTTTAATTATATTTGGGGTTGCTCTTCTATCTTTTCTTCTCCCTTATTTTACAACAAAAAAAATTTTTTTTACCTCTATAACTCTATAAAAATTCAGGTTTTGAGATTCCTTAATGTACAGCCCATCCTGAATGGAACAAAGTAATTAAACAGAAGGAAATAATTAAAATAAGTAGTTAATTAGAATTAGAATTCTTTATTGGCCAAGTGTGATTAGACAAGGAATTTGTCTCCGGTACATAAACTCTCAGTGTATATACAACAATAGTGATAGATCATTATCATAGTCATTGTAAAAATACATTCATCATAAAACATTAGATGCAACAATCATAGTCATGGATACTAAATAAGCAATCAACATAAATCAAACTAGAACACTAAACAATATAAATCAGAGGATACAAGCAACAGTTATAGTCATAAGGAGATAGGGAATAGGGAAAATGAGAATAATAATGGTAATATTGCCTTTCTAGATAGTTTGACTTGTGGGAATTAGTTATTTAGCAGACTGATGGCAAGGGGGAAAACTGTCCTTGTGTCTAGTTATAGATTTAAATGTAATAAATAAACAAATCTTAAACCAAAATTTGGACTATTGTATAAACATTGCATAATTTTCAAATCAGCGACATTGTTTTCAAAGCAGTGACAACTATGAGTGCAGGAAGCCTCCCCATCCCCCATCCCCACCCCAAGAGAATGAAATATTTCAGGGAATATTAAAAGAGGCAGAATATTATATTTCCCCAAAGGAGAAATGGAGAAAAAAATCTTAACAAAGGCAGAAATCATCCCCAACAGTTTCCAGTAGATGCCTGGAGTCTTTAGAGATGGATATTTTGTGCCCATTAAGAAAGACTGAGCCAATCTATTCACAAACAAAACACCTTCAACTCCATCTGATGGGATTAAGAACAGGACAAGACTTTTAGGACATAGTAAGATTAACCCACCACTATTAGAATAGCAAAACACAGGAAGCTCACTACATTGCACAACCTCCTGGAGTATTTCAAACATAAAACCCCAAAGAGTGTATAAAAGCCCACCTATCCCAATCCCATTTTGTCAGCTGTCCCAGAACTACATGCTGTTGTCGGTTCTGCTCATCAATAAAGAAGAGTCCTTCTTTCCAGTCAGCCTCCATTTTATTTCCTGTACTTTCTCCCAGCTTGGAACCAGACCGGATTTTTCTTCTTACGTGAGTAATGAAAGAACCCTCTCAAAATATATTTGACCCATTAATTTGTAATTTCAGAATGGAGTAAACCAAAAAGGATATCTTTATTTTTGCTGCAAAGGATCAATGGCTAAAATGAAGTCTTTTACGCTGAGCTTCAGTCTTTGCTGTTAGCAAAATGTGGCAGGAGCAGGGCAGCAGACAGTACATGATGATGTATAGATGAATAACATTTAAAGATGTGCATATACATTTGAACAAAAGTTGAATGTATCCTTATATGATCGACAGTAGAATTATCAAGCAAAGATTAATTTTTCAATATTGGAAATACAAGGTGAGCCCAGTATACGTTGCCCTCAACTGACGACCACAACTGAGCCCAAAATTTATGTTGCCAAGCGAGACATTTGTTGAGTGAGTTTTGCCCCATTTAATGAGTTTTCTTGCCACAATTGTTTAGTGAATAACACAATACTGCAGTTAACATAGTTGTTAAATGAATCTGACTTCCTGATTGACTTTGCTTGTCAGAAGATTGCAAAAGGTGATTACATGACCCTGGGACATTGCAACCGACATAAATATGAGTCAGTTGCTAAGTGTCTGAATTTTGATCACATGACCTGGGAATGCTGCAATGGTCCTGGGGAAAACGGTCATAAATCACTTTTTTCAGTGCTGTTGTAATTTCGGTCACTAAATGAACTATTGTAAGTTGAGGACTACCTATATGTCATTCCTGGATCAATTATATGCACAATATCCACTGCTGTCTTTGAAGGGACTGCCTAGAAGTATAGTAGAAAGACTGATGAATATTACTCTGCATGATCACAGCCTGATATGTTAAAATTGGCCTGACTGATTTCTTTTATGTGTAGTGTATGCTTTTATTTTCTTTTTTCTGTATGTTAAAGTATAAAAATAAAAATAATTGATATCTTGGCATACTGACATTTACTTCCAGTAGAATGCATTCAATTGTCCTATTAATCTCACTGCTAAAGGAAGGAAACAATACTGTACTTTGCAGCACTTCAGATTTGAAGGCAAAATAGAAGTTCTGGAAGATGTCAGTGTCTCTATAGCATTTGCCTGCAAGTCTTTAAATTCAACATAGTAAATCTCTTCCAGGGTCATGTTTCACCTGTGGAGGACAGCCACATGATCGTGGGAAAAGCTGCATGTGCTCTAAGGAACTGCAGGCAGGCGCTAAGTTCATGACCTCACACACTCCTCAAACACTATTTTCCCTTCCTATCAGAAACACTGCCCAGCTCATATTGGATAGAACTACATATTTATGCATGTTTATGCAAGGGAAATACCCATGCAATCCAATGTGCTGTCTCTGAAATGTCATCATGTGGAACTAATACTGTACAGAGATTAATAAAGATGACATCATTAAAAAATTTTCCACAGCACTGAAGAAAATTAGGCCTCATTGAATTTAAAAGTTACTAATTTGGTTTAAAGTCCTACGCCCATGTTTGAGTTGAAGTGGATTTAGGAGCTTGCAGGATTGCAACATTAAGTTTAATAAATTAAAAATCAGACCACTTAAAGGGTAATTTGTAGAGTATACAGGTAGTCCTCAATTTACAACATTCATTTGGTCAAAGTTCAAAGTTACAATGGCAGTGGAAAAAAAGTGATTTCACACTTAAGACTGTGGTATCCCCGTGGCCATGTGATCAAAACCCGGATACTTGGCAACTGGCATGTATTTTTGATGGTTGGTTTCCCAGGATCATATGATCTCCTTTTGCAACCTTCTGACAAGCAAGGTCAACGGGAAAGCCAGATTCGCTGAACAGCCATGTTATTAATTTAACAACTGCAGCGATTCACTTAACAACTGTAGCAAGAAATTTCATAAAATGAGACAAAACTATTTTCACAATGAATTAACATTCTACCTCAAAATCTGTTGCAAATCTTTTATAAAATATGCTATGATAGAAGAAATGTATTTTCTAAATTCATCTTTAAACGCATGTCTGCTATTCTTTCATGCATATGAATTTTCTAATGCTGAGATTTTACATCTATTGCTAAGTATTTTCTTGCTTAGCAACAAAACCTTTGGGCTCAATTGTGATCATAAGTCAAGGACTACCTGTATTTATATTGGGTGTAAAACATGGAAATTTGTGTTTCTTCTTTTCACATGTTACTACTATAACTCTAAAAACCACAAGGCTGAGTGTTCTGAGGTTTGCATAATAAAAATAATAAAAAATAAAAAATACATTTAAAAAATCACTGTTCTAAAAAAAAACAAAACTATTGAATCCCAATATAGAACCTCTCAACCAATCTTTTCTACCATCTCACTCTTACTTAATCTAGCCGCTCCTGTAGTTTTATATGTTTTCATTTTATGAATTAATATATTAGGTAAAGGTGCAAGGTTCTCCTTGCACATATGTGCTAGTCGTTCCCGACTCTAGGGGGCGGTGCTCATCTCCGTTTCAAAGCCGAAGAGCCAGCGCTGTCCGAAGACGTCTCCGCGGTCATGTGGCCGGCATGACCAAACGCCAAAGGTGCACGGAATGCTGTTACCTTCTCACCAAAGGTGGTCCCTATTTTTCTATTTGCATTTTTTATGTGTTTTTGAACTGCTAGATTAGCAGAAGCTGGGACAAGTAACAGGAGCTCACCCCGTTACATGGCACTAGGGATTCGAACCACTGAACTGCCGACCTTTCGATCAACAAGCTCAGCATCTTAGCCACTGCATCCCTTAATTAATATATTAGTATTGTTTAATTCTTGGCATAACTAAATTATTGATTTCAGAAGGATAAGGGAGGAAAGATCATGCAGAAGACATAAAACCCATACATACCAGTACTATAAAAATAATTTTAATTTCACAATAACTTACATATAAATTACTTAAAATATTATGATTGCATTTTGATATTAATATTTAAATAAAGGAATATAAACAGGGTCATTTGGAAACAGTGCAGTTAATTATCCATTTCTGCTCCAGACTCATGGTCTGTGCCATCGCTATCTTCCTCGTTCTCTGATTCGTCATAAAAGAAAATTGTGGCTTGGACAGGAAAGTTCCTCAGAAGTGCTTCAGCTTCATGATACATGTAGTCAAAACACTTGGATTTGGGCCAGAATAGCCTAAAACAAATAGAAAAGTTTGTAATTTAATATGTAAGGAATAATTAAAATCACTTCATCTCATTCTACTTAACCTACCGTTAGCTTAAAGTATCTTAAAATAAATAATCATTTCTTTAATATTAGTATTTGACAACAAAATGGAATATTTCTAATTGTACACAATTCTAATTTATACACAATTAGAGATACCCCTTTCTTTTTAGGCCAAGTACTTGCTGCTGAATTAATTAATGCATAAATTTGTTCAAAGATTGCCTTTATGCTCTCAGGGGAGCTAAATGCTGTTTAATTTGTAAAAGCATGAAAGTCAAATTTGCATTAACATTCTACCTCAAAATCCGTCATAAATCTTTCATAAAATATACTGTGATAAGATAGGAAAAATTTATTTTCTAAATTTATCTTTAAACACATATCTGCTAATATTCTGTACAGATGAATTTTTGATCTATACCTTTCCAACAAATGGTAAAGTCAATATCTAGGCAGAATAAGTAACACTGGACACTCAAAAGCACCTTCTGAGATTTAAACTATTCATTTTTAACTGCCACTTTATTGAACATATTTAAGAACATTCAACAGGACTATTCTAACATTTCTCAAGAGGAGCTTAAGACCAGAAAGTGCTTTTTAAAACTGGAAGGATTTTAAAAGAACCGTAAGTGCACATAGGCAAGAAGACATGATAAGTTCATTTAAGGTCACACTACATTTAATTACAGCAAGTATGACCTCTTCAACACACATCTGCAGAAGTAGTACAAATAACCAGGAATGCTTATGGGAAAAAATCACAGATTGAAAGGGAATCTTTAATTTTTCCAATCAATATCCCAATTTCTATTCTTACAATAAAAGGCAATGATTTAAGACACTGAAATTTTCCTTGATTACACCAATCATAAATGTTTAATGAGAAGTTCAGATTTTATTAAAGACTTACGTCATTTCACATTTATAATCACCCTGCATAATCAAATAATCAAATACTGAAAAAAATGGTAACCAGTCAAATGCAACTTCACAATTCAAACACATTGTGTCTTATTCATAAATTAAATGGGATTCAAAGACATCTGGTATGGACTTTATAGCTGCAGTTTTTAATAATTTGGGGCACTTAATAATTCCATAGAAGTTATTATTTATATCCAATGAAGAAAGTTTAGCACTGCACAAAAATTCAGTTTTGTTGATTACTACAAGTGACATATAGGATAATATTCCATTATCTGTGAGGGGAAAAAACAAATGTTTGAGTAAATATACCATGGCAGGTTTCTAATTCATCCTATGCTGTTCTCACAGAGGGTGACTAAGTCTGTAAAGGAGGAGAGAAACCATACAGAAATGATATGAGTGGCATTGGATCTTGAGGTCCTCAGCCTGCATCTGGTAAGGATCCACAGTGTAACCAATATGCAGATGTAGCTATCACAAAAATATTGACTGCATTTGGACACATCTGCTGCAGGGATCCATGCCAACTTCCTTATCAACTGCTTTGAAAATCACGTCCCATGATTTGGGAAGTACAGTGATCAGTTCCAAAGAAAGCTTTGCCTTGGATCAGCCAGCAAAATTCAACCAAATAACATCCCTAGGGGATCTTATTCTTGACTGTGGTACATAAACATGAGAAGGGCAGAATATATCTCTCATATAAATAAAAAAATAAAAAAATTGATATAGATGCTACAACATGGCCAGAGGAAGAGCAGGAAAACAATAAAGTTGTAAACCTTCCAGAGTCATGATGAATACAGAGGTGGTATTCAGAAGGTTCTGACCAGTTCTGGAGAACCGGTAGCAGAAATTTTGAGTAGTTTGGAGAACCGGTAAATACAATCTATGACTGGCCCTGCCCCCATCTATTCCCAAGTCCCAGCTGATCGGGAGGAAATGGGGATTTTGTAGTAACCTTCCCCTGGAGTGGGGAGGGGATGGAAATTTTACAATATCCTTCGCATGCCATGCCCAAGCCACGCCCAAGCCATGCCATGCCCACCAAGCCACACCTACAGAACTGGTAGTAATTTTTTTTGAATCCCACCACTTGATGAATGGCATATACATTTAATAAATAAATAAAATAGTACAGTATGGGTGACCATGTTAGAGTCACTCTTAAGGTCTTTCCCCATTATTGAGTTGAAATGCTTAACATTCAACAATTCTGAGTTCACAAAAATTGCTTGCAAACCCTACATGCTCGGTTGCTTCACTTGCCACTCATTCATGTCCTGTCATTTTTCCTCCAAGGTCACGGTGATAAAACTTAACAGATTTTATGCCACTTCAGGCAGAAGCCTTTGTAGGAGCCAACATTTCCACTGGAATAGTGAAAGCCGTATGACACTGTCACATCGCCAGCTCTCCCTTTCGGATGTGCACAAAAAAAGGCAGAGTCTGTGGCATGATGGAGTGACACTGAAAACAAGACAGTCCCTGGAGGGAGCGAGACTAAATGCTATCTTAATACAAGCCAAGCTATGGAAGAGGTTTGGCTGTCTAACTTAGAGGCTGGGGTGAAGATGAAGGAACGTGGCAAGGAACATCCAAGGAACATGGCAGAAAAAGATATCACGAGGGCAGTTTTGGTAGAACAACAACCTATGACATTTAAGTGTACAGAAAACAACAACTCTCCCAATCAATATTCAAAATCCCAACAGCAGGTTAACATTTTCTGGCACTTGAGACAAAGCCTTCAAGTCTGTTCTGAAATAAGAAGAGTGTGTGGGATAGCAAGAACGGAGGCACATAAATTTAATAATTGATTAATACTAAAGTAAAAACATTGTTTCAAAAATAAATGTATTTGAATTGGCTCTTCTTTTCACGGGCAATAAATGTATAAAAATAACAAGAAAATAGTATTTTGCTGTCTTCTAATTAGTTCAAAAGATACTCTGCTAATTGACATTGTCAGCTCCAGATCATATGATATACTTTCATCTATTGTAACTGCTATTGCACATGATAAAAAGAATAAAGACAGAAGAGAACATCACTAAAACCACAAAATTAAAACAACATATTCTGTAAATATGGAAGACACTGAGAGAAAATCTTCTTAAGGCTACGCAATACAGATGGTCCTTGACTAATGACCGCAACTGAGCCCAAAATTTATTTGTTAAGCAAGATGTTAAGTGAATTTTGCCCTCTTTTATGACTTTTGTTGCCACAATTGCTAAGTGAATCATTATAGTTGTTAAATTAGTAACATGGCTGTTAAGCAAGTCTGACTTCCACATTGACTTTGCTTGTCAGAAGGTCACAAAAGGTGACCCATGACCCAGGGACACTGGAACCATCATAAGTACAAGCCAATTGCCAAGCACCCATATACTGATCACCACAGAAATGCTGCAATGGTCATAAGTGTGAAAAGTGGTCATAAATCACTTTTTTTCAGTGCAGTTGTAACTTCAAATGGTCACTCAACAAATGATTATAAGTCGAGGGCTACCTATAGTTTTTTAAAAAAAGATAAAGGTTTCTCTGACCACTTATGCCCAACTCTACGGGCGGTATTGATCTCTGTTTTCTAGCTGAGGGAGCCAGCATTGTCCAAAGACATTTCTGTGGGCATGTGGCCAGCATAACTATACATTGAGACACACGAAACGCTGTTACCTTCCCACAAAAGTACCTATTTATGTACTTGCATTTGCATGCTTTCGAACTGATAAATTGACATGATCCTAGGGCAAGAATGGGAGCTCACTCTGTGGTGCGGTGCTTAGGTCTTGACCTGCCAAACTTCTGATCAACAAGCCCAGTGTTTTAACCGCTAGACTAATAATTGGAGAAGCTGCTGAAATATTGAGAAATCATGTTGAAAAAGCTATATTAATTATTTATTGATGTTATGTTTTGTTCTATTTATATTCTGCCTTTCATACAGAAGCAGTACTTCTATTTTTCCACACACAACGCTGTAAAATAGATTGGGCTGAGAGAGATTGAGAGAAAGGGAACAAAAGAGAGAGAGAGAGAGAGAACAAGAGAGAAAGAGAAGAATGAGAGAGAATGAGAGAGAAAATGAGAGAATGAAAGCAAGACACGAGAGAGAATGAGAGAAAATGAAAGAGAATGAGAAAGTGAGAGAGAAAACAAGAGAATGAGAGACTGAGAGAAAACAAGAGAACGAAAGCAAGAGAGAAAATGAGAGAATGAGAGAAAATGAAAGAGTGAGAAAGTGAGAGAGAAAACGAGAGAAAGAGAAAAGAGAATGAGAAAGATAAAGATAAAGATAAAACAGGAGAGAGAACATGAGAGAGAGAAAATGAGAGAGAATGAGAGAGAGAGAGAGAACGAGGGAGAGACCCAAAGCCACTCAGAAAGCTACCAGTAGCTACTAGTTTAAGTCCTGATACGTTTTGTGTGATTTCAGATGTTATTCAAAATAAATCTTACATACAATCCTATCACTTTTCTTGATACCTTTCTGTATGATTAACTACTACCTGAAAATATATCCAATTGAGGGCTTTACCTATTGGATTCCCTCCCCCCTCCCCCCCCCCAATAGGTAGCTTTTTAGGGCCCAGGAGCCCAGCTGGGAAAAATGGAAAAGATTAATCCTGAGAGTCTCAGTAAAACTATGTTTTAGGAAAAAATGAAATTGTTTTGTCTTACCTCACTGGATGGGTATATTGTGCAAGTTTTACAGAGTCTTCTGTAGCCTCAGAAGGGCTGTGCAACTGGAGCAAGAAATAAAGGTCAACAAATGATTGAAAATTATGATATTTTCAGAAAGAAAAAATTTGAAATTGATTATTTAATATTCATACATTTTTTATCAAATCAAAGCCACCCATTTCAGGAAAACGACTCTGGGTGGTGTATAATAAAAGAATACATAATGTTATTATTAAATACTATGTTTGTTTCCTGCCTTTTGTTCAGGAAGTGTATTAGGCACTCCCTTTTCCATTTTTTTTTCTTCAACTGCAACCCTGTGAGGTGGGCTGGGCTGAAAGAGCATGACTGACCTAGAGTCATCCAGTGATTATCAAAGTAAATATTGGATTTCATTTTCGTCAGCACACCCGATGCACTGTAACGCAAATGCATGATTATTTTCCCCTCTCCTGATAGTGCAATCATTATAAACCTTAAAATTCGAATTAATAAATTGCTGCCTTTCATAGTGCCTAGCACAAACTGATATATTACATTGCAAAAGGCATAACCAATTTAGGAATTACATTTCAGTCACATGATGAGCCCCACATGCAAACTTAATTTAGTAATGAAAACCATCCTTTTAGTTGTTGTTGTTTTAAAAAAAAGGTCCTTCGTGGAATGCAGTGAGATCTGTATTATTGTTAATGCGCCAATATCCCTAGTCTAGAATTAGTAGCAATCGTTAACACCAATACATTTCCTTCCTTTCACCTTACTCCTAAGTGAAAAAACATTGAATTAGTCAACTAAAGAAAGACCAGTTCCTTGCAGCCTAATCTAAGCCCATGTGGAAGGGCTGTCATAATTGTGACTACAGGACACTCACCTCAACGTTTTGCACACCCTGTCTTTCGGCATCTTTTGGGGTGGGGATCCAAGGTCTCCAGAATCCTTCGGACCTACAAATATATTAGACACCCTGCGTTAGCCGCGATGTGGCAATAGGACGCAGTAAAGGGAGGGGGAGAACATCGGAAGCTCCCGGGACCATGGATGGGGCTGGCTCCATTTTTCCCGCGCGATCAAGAAGCAACTGGAAAACATGGGGATCACCTCCCACCCACCCTCCTCCCCAAGGTTTGCTCTTAAGCGCAGGTTGCCCATAATGGGCTCTCGTGGTGATTGAGGTCGGCTACCCTGAAGTGTCTTTGGAGCAGGAGATCCGGGAGTTTGCGGTTCCAAGCGGCGGAGAATTGTGGAGGCAGAGCGGCGAAGTCTCCATGCTCTGACTGTGGCCGCTCTCAGACCCAGCCAACCCACCGGTAAAACGCGGGCAGCCTCTCGTTTCCTCTCCTCCCCCGCGCTGGGCTGTGTGGATCGGCTGCCGCCCGAGGGGTTTTTATAACGATAGCCGAGCAGCCTCCCAGTTCCAGCCACCTTATCTCATTTGCCGGAGAGGTAAACAAAAAGGCTGCGCGTGAAAGCCGCAGCGGGGTAAACAAGGAGCGTGGACGCGTGCAAGCTCCAAATGGCCCAGGGAGAGATTTGGCAAGTGAGTGTTAATCACACTTGAGCAGACACATGGCTGTTGTCCTGAAGAGGGGATGCTCACGCTTGGGCTCTCGTCCGCAGGGTCCTGGGTGAGAAAGCCAGAGAATACTCGAGAGTTTGCGATGGCAAAAACGGCGCTTCCACCCTTTCTGTTCCACACGCTGTTGCAATATTGCTATCCGTTCATTTATGGATATATTTTGCTCTTCCAGTTGTGGAAATCCAAATAGTCTGAGCAATCACACAATAGAATTAAGCAACGGAAATGGTACTTAATAATGTAAATTGCGCCAGCAAGAAGAGAAAGGAGGCCAGGGGTGAAATCCAGCAGGTTCTGACAGGTTCTGGAGAACCGGTAGCGGAAATTTAGTTCAGAGAACCGGCAAATACCACCTCTGGCTGGCCCCAGAATGGGGCGGGAATGGAGATTTTGCATTATCCTTCCCCAGGAGTGGGGAGGGAATGGGGATTTTGCAGTATCCTTCCCCTGGAGTGGGGTGGGAATGGAGATTTTGCAGTATCCTGCCACGCCCACCAAGCCACACCTCGCCCACCAAGCCATGCCTACAGAACCAGTAGTAAAAAAAATTTGGATTTCACCACTGAAAGGGGCAAGACAGAACAGCTAAAAATGAAAGCTATGCTAGCATCCAAAAACAGCAATAAGTAACATAAATTACTTATATAACTTATATTATGATATCATTATGTAATATATTATTAAGCATTATAAATAAGTAGTCCCTGCCAGATATTTGGTGAAGTTGCTAAGGTACTGGCCTAGAAACCAGAAGACTATGAGTTCTACTTCTGCCTTGGCATAAAAACCAGCTGGGTGACTTTAAACCAGTCATTTTTTCTCTGCCCACCCTACTGTACAGGGTTGTTACTGAGAAAAATAGGAGGAGGAAGAAATTTTTTGTTTGTTTTTCTGCCTTGAGTTACCTATAAAGTAATAAAGGTGAGATAAAAATCTAATAAATAAAATATTTTGGACAACTACTCCTCTAATCTCTTGCCATTGACCATGCCAGCTAGAAAAGACAGGTCAAAGTTTTTAAAGATCTATAGGGCAATTCACTTGTCTGGCATTTGGTATAGTCCACAGAAAAAGGTTTGTCTTAGACCTTTGTAAGAATAAGTAATATTTGACATTAGGAATCTGATTTTTGAAACTTCCTAGACCCAGGGCACTTACTTTTTTTTAAAATTGATATCACCATGAATAATTTTTAAGAATAATGTGTACCTGCAGCCAATAAAAATACAGTAATATAGAATCTTTTACTTGGAGGTGGCTCGATCAACAAATTTGCAACTTCTTTGAAACAATGGAAATTTCTAGAATGTCTTTAAGCAGCATCATAGAGAGACCATTCCATTTCATATATTGGAATTCCATTTTGTAATTCTTTTGATAAGAGCTCAGTAAAAAAAAAAATACCTTACTTATTAGATTCTGAAATGTTTCTAATGAACAAACATGACTTTTTCTCTCTTGTAGTAATTTAATTTTTGTGTAACTAGAACTTGTGCATTCTGTAAGGTCATTCCTATTGAAGAAAATTTGCAGTCCACCTATCAAATTTGATAAAAAGTACATTAAGTCATAGAATCCACATGGAACTGGTTTTAAAATTACTTTTGAAACTTCAAATCTGTCTTTTCAGAGAACAGTATAATAAAATTATTCATGTCAGACTAAGACTGGAGATTCCTGAAAAAAGTGTTTTGATTTTACAGAAATAATCCTGCAAAAGGAGGAGAATCTTGAAAGAGAACAGAGTGAATACTACTTTTGTCTGATGTAAATTAATTAAGATAAAAGATTTAGATAATTACATTTTATTAATTATTCTTCAGCAGGGGTCCCTGATCCCCAATCTTTGGACCTGTACTGGTCCACAGCCTGTTGGGAACTGGGCCACGCAAGCAGCAAAGTGCGCAAAGTTTCATTTGCATATGTGCAGGATTAGGTTGTGTGCGCGAAAACATCCCCTCTGCCCCCATCGCCCGCACCATCCATGCAGCCAGAAAGGTTGGGGACCGCTGTACTACAATACTGCAAGTATTAGTAGGTAATACTGCAGGTCCTAGATACTGATTCAGCATATACACTGAACTATCTGGCTAATATAGCAAGAACAAATAACTCTGATACGGAATGGGACAACTCACCATAGACAACTCACCTTGGCCAACTCGCTGCAGTACAATTGGCTATGGCAAATCGTTATAGAACCCAGTCTGCTAATACTTAATCCTGGTTCCCTGAATTACTTTAATTAGTGGTTTTATATAGATTTAAAAAACGATGCATAAATGCCAAGGAGCAAAGCTAAATATTACAATGTTTGTTTCTTTGTTTAAATTTACATGCTATCCATCTCACTCTTTGAAGTGACTTTGGGTTTATGAATCACCAAAGCTTTGTCCTGCCAACCCAGAAAAGTGCCCCACATAGATACCATCTGTGATTGAAAGTAGGAATGTGGAAAACATTCCATGCACAAACAGTTCCATGCATGGAGTAGCTGGTTTCAGATGGTCTGTTTCCAAACCCAAACACACCTGTTTTGGGTACTTTGGTTCATGCATGAATCAAAACAGATTTATTTTGCTCTGGAATTAAAAGAATTGTTTGGTTATGGGAAAAGTAGTTGGCAAGAGCTAAGGAAAAGCTAAAGATGTTGATGGCTGAGGAAAGCAAGGAAAGCAAGGAAAAGAAAGTTCTAGGAAGATATGGAGAAGCTGGATCATCAGCATTGGTGGCAGCAAGGGAGTGGGGGGGGGGAAAGGTGCTAGGAAAATCAGGGCAGGTAATAGAATAAAGAAAGGTGATAGAAAGTATCAGGAGGATTGGAGGACAGGCACACCAGCTAGGTGTGCTGTTCTAAGAACAGGGAGAGGTATATAGGGCATAGCACACACCAATATTACACTATTTGCCCAGTAAGATTTTGTTTTTATGAAACTTGGAAGACCCAAAGCTTTCCAACTTTGGGTTCTACTGAAACAGAGCTGATTCCCCCAAAATCAGCAAAACTTTCATTATGTGATGGGTTTATGGGATTCACACCAACATTTCCCCTTTTGTGCAAACCCCTAAGAATCCTAACTAACATGGCTTCCTGCCCCTCTTCCACACAGACCATTGTTCAATCTGACCAAGACTGTTTCTGTATCGGATTTATCATGCATGGCTCCTGGAACATATTTGTTGAATTAAAACACATGGCTGTAGTCAAGAGTTTACATATCTACAGAGGAATAATTGCAAAGGAATAAATAATTGCACAGGAATGACTAGAAATATGCTATGGTTTAGGAAGGTTTTTCATGCTGGTTTTTGATGTGAAGTGCAGATTTACTTTGAAGATCTTATGAGTTAAGGACACCTTAAAACCAGGGGTAGGCTTAAAATTTTTTAGCAAGGGGTTCTCTGGCCGGTTGTTGGGTTGGCGTGGCCAAGGTGGGCGTGGCCTAGTCACCTCCTGCACCACAGCTGGGGGGGTGATTTTGCCCTCCTCGGGCTCCGGAGGCTTTTCTTGAGTCTCCGGGAGGGCGAAAACGGCTTTTCCAGGCTCTGGAGGCCATCTGAAGGCCGGAAATGGGCCCATTTCTGGCTTTCCCAAACTTCTGGTAGGCCTATTTTTCACCCTCCCCGAGCCTCTGCACGCGCCATGCAATTACCTGTATCCAGAACTGGCCTCATGGGGACTCCTGGGAGGGGAGGGGCAGGGTGGGCGGGGCCAGCCAGGAGTGGGATTTGGTAATTCTCCAAACAGCACAGAATCTTAGCTAGAGGTTCTCCCGAATCCCTGTGCACCCCCAGAAGCCCACCCTGCTTAAAACAACATAATACTCTATGCAAGGAGGAGGGTCCACATGAATAAAGTACTAAGGATCTTTAAATCTATTTACCTATTTACAAGTAGGTAAATATTTTGTACAAAAAATGTTCAAAAACCACCATTTTAATAGGAATACTCCATTAAAAAGTAATGATATTGGAATGATAGTCATCACTGTAGTTGGTATCGAGGAGTGACCAAATGAAGGAATTGCATGTGAAAGTAAGACTACAGGTGGTCCTTGACTTACCACCACAACTGAGCCTAACATTTCTGTTGTTAAGTGTTAAGTTCTCCATGATGTCTAGTTAAATTATATAAAGTTGAAATAAAAATATATTATTAAAAGGTTTTTTCACAATAATCTATTGGAATTTACTTTCATTCAAATGTATCCATGCTTCTAATTAATTAGAGAAAAATTAGAGAAAAATGAATAATATTAGTAAATTTAAAATAATAGAACAAATTAATGCTTACTAGACATTTTAATGTGGTAATTTGTGTATGACAGTGCTGTACAAATATTGATTGCACTATTATAAAACTACAATATTTTTTTTAAAATAACAAATTTGTCACATAATACAGATAGTCCTCCATTTAAAACTACAATTAAGCCTACAATTTCTGTTTTTAAGTGAGACGTTTGTGTGATTTTGCCCCGTTTTACGACCTTCCTTGCCACAGTTATTAAGTGAATCACTGAAGTTGTTAAGTTAGTAACATGGTGGTTAAGTGAATCTAGCTTCCCTATTGACTTTGAATATCAAAACGTCACAGAAGGTGATCACGTAACCCTAGGATACTGCAACGGTATGAGTCAGTTGCCAACCACACGATTTTTTTTTTTTGATTTTTTTTTTGGCAAAAAGTTTTTTTTTTTACTAACCATACGAATTTTGATCATGTGACCATGAGGATGCTGTAATGGTCATAAGTGAAAAATGGTCATTCACTTTTTTCAATCCCATTGTAACTTTGAATGGTCACTAAATTAAATGTTGTATGTCTAGGACTGCCTGTATACAATGAAAAGTTGTGTATCTTTGCATAATCTTAAGTAAAGAGCACCCTCCCCATTTTTACATAGGAATCATCATTATGACTTGTTGGAGCAATGAATCTTGTTAGTATGTCCACCGGCTAAGCTTTCACCAGCAGAAGCTTCATGGTAATAAATATCAGTGACATTCTGTAAATAGTTAAGCCTGGAAGACTTGGTTGTTCTCCCAGGCCTTGGGCTGAGATGGATGGGACCCCTTACTGAGGGGGTGTTTGTTGTTTTTGTCTGTATACAATGACCAGATCCCATCTTGCTTTGGTTTGTATTAGTTTTTTTTAATGGCATTACATTGTGAGCTGCCCAGTGTTAGTCAGAACTGGGCAATGCCTAAATTGATTTAAATAAATAAAAGTACTGTAAATGAAAGACAAAATCTCCTTGTTCACACCCATGCAGCAGTATGAAGGTGATTTGCCATTGGGTTTTTTTTTTTTTTTTTTTGGGTGTGTGTGTGTGTGTGTTTTTTGACTTCCCAATTGAGCCTACAACCCTGGTAATTTCCCATTCAAAGCAGTAATCAGTTCCAGTTTTTCTTAATGTCTTTGCCCAAAGTGATGCTGAAACTTTTGTTTGTACTATTTGTACTATTTGTACTATTGTACAAATGTCCATATCGTGTAAGCACACTGCCCTAATGAGACGCTTATTGATGAAAGCTAGGCTAGTGATTTTCAAGCATAGTAAATGAGAGGGTCTGTGTAAATGCCATTTCTTAAAAGACATGGTTCTTGATTTCTTCCTTTTATAATATAGATTATTTATTTGGTGTGATGCAAGAAACCTTTTCAGAGCGATTCCTGATCCCAACTGGTGTTAGGCAGAGCTGTGTATTCTCTTCCCTGCTGTTCAGTGTCATGGCTGGTGTTAGGAGGAGGAAGGGAAAGGCAGGCAAAGGGGCACAGGATGAGACCCACTTACTTAGCTGACTTCATGTTCACCAGTGGCAGTGCCATAGTTGCAGACAGTGACCCAGGAGCCACAGACATCTTGTACGATACCATGAATACTGCCCACGCATATATCCTATGACACAGTAAAAGTTAATGCCAACCCAACAACAGTTTTACAGACTGCTGTCTTCCTCAAGATAATCTAGTCTAGATAGAGTAGGTTCACCAGTTTAAATATCTCAAATCACAGGTAGAAAAAAAACATCATCAAAAGCAGAAATATAATCCAGAATTTGCCAGCACTGCTATCTTGGATAGTTAAACTAGTGCACGGGGAGAAAACAAAATGTTTTTGTGAAAAGAAAGGTTTAAATCTTCTGCTCTGCCACTCTTGCTATATGACTTGAGATGTGGACACTGTTAAAAGCAAACCTAATAAAACTTTGATGCTTTTTAAAAACATAGGACCTATCTGGAGAATATCCCTGCATATCCATCTCAATGATACCATCAGATTGAGATGCAATCTCCATCTACAGTTCAGGATCAAATACAAAAGTGCAAACTAAGAAGATTTGGACATGAATGCAGAACTGATAGAACATCAGCTTTCTTACGGACTGATATGGAGAAAATGACATGCACAGTGGGAAATCCAGTGAATAGCAGCAAAGAAAATATGGGTGAAGAAGCTGAAGATGATCTTAAAAACCTACGGCTCAATTTGAATGATGTGATACAAGCAGCCTTCAAGTGAAAAAATATATATATAAAAGTTTTATAAATCCAGAGTCCAACAACAAAAACGCTAATACAGTCTTTGGTTCAGAGGTGGGTTTCAGCAGGTTCTGACCAGTTCTGGAGAACTGATAGCGGAAATTTTGTGTAGTTCGGAGAACCGGTAGTAAAAATTCTGACTGGCCCCGCCCCCATCTATTCTCTGCCTCCCAAGTCCCAGCTGATTGGGAGGAAATGGGGATTTTGTAGTGGGATGGGAATGGAGATTTTACAGTATCCTTCCCCTGCCACGCCCTCCAAGTCATGCCATGCCCACCAAGCCACACCCACAGAATCGGTAGTAAAAAATTTTGAAACCCACCACTGCCTTGGTTGTATAAACAGAAGCATAGAATTAAAATCACGTGAAGTATTAGTACCACTTTATAAAACTTTAGTAAGACCACACCTGGAATACTGCATCCACTTTTGATCACCACATTACAAAAAATATATTGAGACTTTGGAAAAAGTAGAGAGAAGACCAACTAAAATGATTAAAGGCCTGGAGACTAAAACAGGAAGAATGGTTGGAGGATTTGGGTTTGGCTAGTCTAGGGGGGGAAAAAAGGACTAGGAGGTCACATGATAGCTGTATTCCAGTATTTGAGGGGCTGCCACAAAGAAGAGGCGGTCAACCTATTTTCCAAAGCACCAGAGGGCAGGACAAGAAACAGTGAATGGAAACTAATCAAGGAGACAAGCAACCTGGAATTAAGGAGAAGCTTCCCAACAGTGAAGTTGAACTTGCCTTCAGAAGTTGTGAGTGCTTCATCACTGGAGGCTTTTAAGAAGAAACTGGATAGCCACTTGTCTGAAATGGTCTCCTGCTTGAGCAGGGGGTTGGACTAGAAGGCCTTTAAGGTCCCTTCCAGCTCTACTCTACAGTATTCTTATTCTCAACACCCACAGCAACTTTCTGGTTCCAAGGTCAGCCCCGTCCAGATGATAGTAGACTGCAGTCTGAATCTAATTTCTTTGCTGCTTAGAGGGGACAAAGGAAGAGGAGGGGTTAGACTATCACTCTATGCATAATAGCAGCCTCATGTGCTTGCTTTGTCAAAAGCAAAGCAGCTATCCAAGTTACAGTTTCCAAGGCAAAAGGTACCTTAACTTCCATTCCTGATGATTTCCTACCTCCCAATCAGTGGTGGTATTCAGCCGGTTCTATCCAGTTCAGGCGAACCGGTAGCGGCAGCTGCGGGAGGCTCCGCCCATCAGCCCAGATGTCATCACGTCCCATTTTTGAAGCTCTGTGTATGCGCAGAAGGCTCTGCGCATTCTTGCCCGCTCACATTTGCAAACCGGTAGCTAAGATAAGTGAATACCACCCCTTCTCCCAATAAATGTCCTTTGTTATCATTATCAGTATTTGCAAGACCAAACTGGTAAATCAGGGAGACACAAACTATATGGATTGAAAAACCATCAGAGAAGAAAGAATATTTTTTCCTATGATATTCACCAATTGAAGCTTGCCTTATGTTTTTTTTAAAAAGATGGCAGTTGATGCAAAATATGAAGAACCATAGTTTGTAAAGTTACTATCCGTTAGCAAAAGGGCCAAAATGAAAGCTATAGGGCAGGCCTATGAGTCTTGTCTGCATATTGCATACTAAATGTGTGTGAGCATCTAAGGTTAGACTGGCTAAAAATTCTAAGCTCCCTGTTGTAACATTCTCTAATAGAATGTTTTCCTCCCCACCCCACATTTCACCAAAGGGGAGATACAACATGATAACTTTGCTATTTATAGGTAGTAGGCGATAACCATGGGTTTTTGACCCTCCTGGATCCAAAGAGGTGTTATCTTTGGCTCTCACGGAGTAGCACTCCACCAGAATGAAACGATGAGCAGTTTGGTGGGCCTGCTGGACTCACAAGTCCTGCTTGAGGAGCAGGTGGCAGCTGTGGTTAAAGGGACACTTTGCTCAAATTCATCTTGTGAGCTAAACTGACACGTAGCTGGACCGGGGGGACAGTCACTCGTGCCTTGGTCATTTTCTCGGTCTAAAATGCAGCAGTGCACATAGTTTCCAGTTTCTTTCTAGGTATAATCAAACTAGGTAGAATGTATGTATGTACCCTATTTCCCCCAGAATAAGGCATCCCCTGATAATAAGCCCAATCGGGCTTTTGAGCGCATGGCAATAAGGCCAAGTGATTATTTCAGGGCTCAAAAAAAAAATAAAACAGGGTCTTATTTTCGGGAAAACATGGTATCTATCATCTATCTATCTATCTATCTACCTATCTTATCTTATCTTATCTTATCTTATCTTATCTTATCTTATCTTATCTTATCTTATCTTATCTTATATGCCTCCCATCTCACCTAAAGGTTATTATCTTTAAAGCCTCGCATCACAAAAAGCTAAGCTCTCTTAGCTCTGAGAGCTAAGCCTCTCTTTGTATCTGCTCAATCTATCAGGCCAGATAGGAAGGGCCTGATAGATTGGAAGGGCCTGAAATGTTGCCATCTAGCAGGACATAGGACATCTGTTCTATGAAATACCCCCCCCCCCCGATACTCAGCAAGCTCTCAGTCTGACATGGGCAGCAATACAAATAGATTAAATAAGTAAATATCAGGGATTATTCCTGTAAGGGGCTGGGAGTTGGATTTGGAATGTTAGTTTTTACTGTTTCTTTTATCTACTTATTGTTGGTGTGAACTGCCCAGAGTTATGTCACATATGGTAGGTAGATAGCTAAGTGTTCTGCCCCAGCTTTGGACCACAAAGAATGCAGCACACACAAAGTCCGTACAAACCTTAGTTTACTAATTAAGGACTACTAATGATCTTTCTTAGTAGTTGTTCAAACACAAGTACATTTTAAATCAGTCTTTTCTGAACAAGGGCTGTTAATTTAACTTCATTAACAGCCGACAAAATTCCAAGGAATAATAACTCAATTCTGAGGCACAGTCTTTCAGATAACCGTAAGCTTACTGTGGTTGGTAGAATGCCCAGAAGCAATTTGCAGGAAAAATGACAAGAGAGAAGCAAGAGCCAATCAGACGTTTCTGGAGTCAATACGCGAAGGAATATGAATGAAGTTGTTTTCTGCAAATTGCCTCAGTCGTCGTCATTCCTTAAATAGGCTAGGGGAGTGGCCAATTAGCCCCAAGCCTTACTCTCGAGGAGACCGCCTCCTGAGGAGCCATTCCTGCCTTTTGGCAGCTCTGCGCCCCCATGCATTGAGAAGAGGCTCCTCCTCTTCTTTCTCTTCACTTATGGGAACTTCTGGAGGTTCTGAAGGCCCTGGCTGAATCCCCGCCTCTGGCACCAAATCTTCTCAGCCTCCTCATTGTCTGACTCGGGTGCCAGCTGCACAGGCTGCTGGCGAATCACCACACCAGCCTCCTCGCTGTCAGAATCAGCTACCAGCTGCACAGACCGCTGGCGGGCCACAACACTTAAGTCTCTTAAATAAATAAATTACATAAATCGATAGGGGAAAAAATGGCTAATGGAGAAAAGTTTCTCCTTGCTTTGCCAACCCTAGCTTTATCTATCTTACTCTGAATTATCAATTTTAGTGGTATTACAGGTAGTCCTCTACTTACAACAGTTCGTTTAGTGACCATTCAAAGTTACAACGGCGCTGAAGAATGTGACTTATGACTGTTTTTCACAGTTACAACCTTTGCAGCATCCCCACGATCACGTGATCAAAATTCAGATGCTTGCCAACTGATTCATATTTATGACCGTTCCTGGTCATGCGATCCCCTTTTGCGACCTTCTGATAAAGTCAAAGGGAAAGCCAGATTCACTTAACAACCGGGTTACTAATTTACCAGCTGCAGTGATTCACTTAACAACTATGGTAAGGGGACAAAACTCACTTAACAAATGTCTCACTTAAAAACAGAAATTTTAGGCTCAATTCTGGCCATAAGTCGAGGACTACCTATACTATATGACAAAATTGTTATTTTTTAAAAAAAATGTTGTAATGTATAATAAATAGTACAATCAATATCCGCACAGCACTGTCATATAGAAATTACCATGTTAAAATGTCTAGTAATTTTAAATTTACCAATATTATTCATTTCACTCTAATAGCTACTGTTTTTCATTAATTAGAAGTAATAGCATGGATACATTCGTGTGAAAGTAAATTCCAGTGGATTATTGTGGAAAAACCTTTTAATAATACATTTTTATTTCAACTTTATATAATTTAACTAGATATCATGGAGAACTGGTTTATTTTTATGGGGAGAGACAAGGAGCAGCATCTTTAGTTATGGATGGGTTTCCGCTGAAATAACTGGTAACTTGCCAACCTAATATAGACATCAGTATTCTATGTCTATATTGTACAGATGGAAAGATAAAACCCAGATAGAAAAAGAGATTTTGGAAAGACCTCCCAAGAATACCATGGGGTTCTAATTAACAACTTATTCTTAATTAGATTCAGAATCAGATTCAGACTGCCGTCTACTATCATCTGGGAATAAGTCCAATGAACAGTGAAGGATTTATCTCTTCAGTAAGCATGCAGGAGATTGCAGTGCACTATTTCTTACCAATAAAGTATATGTTCTTTTTTTTCTGATTCAGGCATTAATAGTGGAAAAATTATGTAAAATGTAGCATATGATTCCTGCAAAAGCTCTGCCTTCCTGTATTTGTATCAGACATGCTGATTTCAAGCGGTTTTTAAAGAGATTAGAAGAATAAATATAATATTTTATATGCTACAAGATAACCTGTGCCCCATTGGGGTCATTGGTTCAGAGACATTTCTTTACCTAAACAGAGAAACAGAACGACCCAAAAAGCAATAGGAGCAAGAGAGACTTCAGACTTCCTGCTGGCTTCCTGATTGAGTTTTCATGTAGGAATTGGGCAGAAAGCATCAGAAATCTCCCTTCCTCCCTTACTTCCTTCCACAGCCTAGCTTCCTGCTGTGCCAGGCAGGCAGGGGATGTGGGGATGGTGGTGGCATGGTTCGGGAAGGATGCCTGGGAGTGCTTAGGAGTGCTATGCAAAAGGTGCTATGCAAGGAGTTCCTTACTTCCTCCTTGTTCTTCTCTTCCTCCCACCCTTCCCCCTTCCCTTTCCTTCCCAGCTGACGGGTAAATGTTGACTGCTGGGGGGGGAGAAAGTGAGGGATTGCTAGATTGACTGGGAAACTGTCATGGAGCTTGAAAAATGAAGATCACATGCCCGCAGCAGCAGGTCAGTTGTCAGTAGCACTAAAGCAGGCACAACTTCCCCAAATTTTATTCCCTTGGGAGTCCTGGGTCCAAGATTTTGGATACATTCTATAAGTTAGTCCATTTGAGATATCTTGGGTCAAAAACTGTTGCCCTATGACACACCATTTCACACAGTTAAAGGTCATGATGAGAGTTTTAGTAGTATATAGATAAATAAGAGAATACAGATAAATAAGGGAACTATTGAGGCATGCATTGTAAAAAATGAGAATTTTGAAGAGTAGTGGGAAAACTAATATTTCCATATTTTATGTATATGCTTGCCCAAACTTCAATGAGCTCTGGAGTTCTATTGTATCAATGCTATTAATTTGAAATATGTTGTGTAAATACCAAAAGATATATCCTCATTCTCAAATATAACTTTATTATGTGTCTATTTTGTTGTTGTTGTTGTTGTTGTTGTTGTTTGTTGTATTTATATCCTGCCTTTCCTTCAACAAAACATACTTTTATCTATTAAATAACCAGTTCTTAAATAAAATCAAGTAAAATCAATATGAATAGTTTTTAAAATGGATTAATGCTTACCAAAAGAAAAACTAAATTATAATAAAATATTTAATAGACATTGTTTACTTTAATATGAACTATTTGTAAAAAACTCAGAAATTATAAAAATGGCTAGAAGTCAGAGGAGAAAGAGCAGGAAAGGAACAGCAGTAATGCCTGGTGCCAAAGAAATAACCAGTACCTCTTCACTTTTTGAACTTTCCCTTTTAGTGCTCATTAGTATAGCTCTAATATTTCCAATATTCAGAAGAGGGATTTATCTTCTTGGAGTTATGTACTCTAGGAAACGGAGAAGGAGAAAACACAATTCAAGCCACCCTGAATTGGAACTGAGTTTGTTTAGATAAATGTTTTACGTGTCAACATTTAATATGCCATGCCATTTAATAAAAACACACGAGAGTATACAGTGAGATCCTGGTAGATTGGCGTGTGTTATTCTAAACAAGGAGTGTACTCACAGATGGCTCAGGGTGAGATTTAACATGATGGTGCTAATGGCACTTTTACATGGGAATATCTAGATGGAAAACATTCCATACTCTTAATATCTACTTCTTTGTGAAGGTGATTTAAACATTACTCTTGCTGGAAAGCATTGTATGCTTTCAGTTGTGTATAACAAATAGAATTCTGTACCTGTTTTATATATATATATATATAATGCAAGGCTGGATGTGTGAACGCTTCTACTTGTTCAGCCAGACCTCTGCTTTGCTTCACCAGGGATGGGAGAAAAACATTCAAGGTAATTAGTTTGTCGCCTCTTTATCACTGCTGACACTGCGCGGTTGAGAACCTTTTATTACCAAAGATTCCACGGTCTGTATGACTGGTGATTTTTAACTCAGAACCGTCTTCTCTCACTCATTCACACTGTTCAGATGGAAGTTAATTTGAATCTACAGTATATACATTAGTGTATTGATAGTGTATTGATGAGCTAAGATCAGGATATTTATTCAGACCGCTTAACAAGGGTGGCAAAAAAAAACAAACTAGTATAAAAATCTTTTCTCTGTTAAAAAAAAATTACATCAGTGTGTGAATTCAACATGTAAGTGTGATTGTATAAAGCCAATTCACTGGAAGCAAAAATGCTGCTAAAATTATGGGGATTGCTGCAGAAATAACTATGATCAGAGATCCATTTTGCCATGGCATTAGGAATTAGAGGTCGCTAATTATATGCTGATCAGTTGCATCTGTGAAATGACTTATCACAAGTGGCCTGAAAAACACAGCTGCAGTTGCTGTCTGCCTGTTCTCTACATATGGAATTCTGGCCCTGTTATTGAAATCTTGCTGCAAATAATAAAATAATAACATTGCAGTTTTTGTTCCTTACCTCTAAGATATTTTAAAAAACAATTCAAGAATCCTCAATTTAATAATGATCTCAAAATAATTTTGTACAATTATTTTCTATGCATCATTCAATTGCTAATATATCAAGTCTATACTTCAATTATCACGCATCCAATTGCTAGAAGGAAATGCTGAATTGAAAGTCAGTGTCACTGCATTTTTCGTCCACTGAAAATATCCTTAAAATTTGCTTAGGTAGTGTGTTTCATGCAACTGAGTTAAACTTGGTGGAATGGGGGGCAAACGTTTCCTGTGTTAGTGGCCAGATTTTGGAACCTACTACTGTAGTTGTGGAGTAACCTTTGCTATATCCTTCATTCTTTCTTGGACAGCACTTACTCCCTAAATATTTGGATTTCTCAGCAGACATTTAATCTTGTTATTTGAAGTGTTTTATTTGTTAATTTTTTCTCGATTATTATTTGATCATAAAAAAAAAAACTTGGTAAGATGTTAAGCTATTTTGGGCTGTATTTTAATGAATAAGTGCAGTATATTTATAATGGTTGGCTAGCTAGATTAACCAGTGAGTACAGTGGGGCACAATTCTGGTAAATGTACTTGCTTAGGACTGCAGCCTCAGTATGAGGTGGTATGAGACAAAAAACAAAAAACCAACCACCTGAGGAAGCAACCCAATTCACCAAAGATAAACATGTTTCCTTTAATGCTGAATAAATACAGTTCTAACTTCATTCCAGATAAAAGCTTCATAATGTTAATCAAAGCAACCTTGCCATTACAGAAGTAAAATTTCTTTCCTCACTCACATACAAATGACCAGAAAAGCCTCAAATAGCACAGTAAAGGAAATGAGTATTGTTTGGGTATTAAATGAGTTAGGTCCAAAAGCATTACTTGTCATCCTGAATAGTACAGAGTACTTCCAGGTTAGTTTTGACTCCTGGCAATTGCCTGTGTAGTTTTCTTGGCAGCCCTTTTTTGGAAGTGGTTTTCTCTTACCTGCTTCCTAGGGCTGAGAGAGATTGAGTTGTCCAAAGTCACCCCAATGGCTTCATGCCTAAGGCAGGACTAGAAGAATTCAAAGTTTCCTAGTTTCTGGCCTGGTGCTTTACTAAATGTTAAATGAACAAAAACAAATGATACAATTTATTAAAACTGAATGATTAAAATTATATACTTTTTAATTGACTACAGGACTTTTAGATGTTCAATTTTCCTATTCTAGGCTAACTTTTTTTTTAAAAAAAATTAAATTAATTATGGTAATAATTATGGTAATAATGCTTAGCCCTCCCTTAACAGCCACAAATGAGCTCAGAATTTTCATCGGAAGTCATTGCTGTTGTTAAATGTATAAATATGCGATCCTGTGTGATTTTATAACTGTTTTTACAATGGTCATTAAGAAAGCTATGTGAATCATGGGGTCATTGAGCAAATTCATTCCTCTGAATGGGCAATCAGCAAAATATGCCAGAAACTACTGTTTCCCCAAAATTAAGTCCTCCCTGAAAATAATTTAACTGAATGCACAGCCAGTCCCCATCATTTCCTCTGGTTAGGGTTAGGGAGACAGAGCTGGAAATCAGGTAAACGGCAAGAGGAGCCCTGTCTTGCTCCACGTGCCCCAAAATAATAAGACCTCCCCAAAAATAAGGCCAAGTGCCTTATAAGGCCAAGGGTCCAAAAAAATATAAGAGTCTTATTTTCGGGGAAACACGGTAGCAAAGAATGGGCAGAAATCATGATCATGTGACCTTTGGACATTGCAAGCTGTTGTAAATGCAGATTAGTTGCCAAGCACCCAAAATGCAATCACGTGACTGGGGGGGGATACGGCAGCTGTAACTTCAAGGTACAACGTCATAAGTAAGTTTTTTGAGGTACATTATAAATGTCACCATTTGTTAAGTGAGGATAACCTGTATGTTAATATTTCATTTGAACTACCAACATGACTGTTCAGAATGACTTCACACAATATAAATGTAGCATTTTTAAAGTCCCATAAATAATATACTCATTCTGTAAGGTAATCAAGTGAGGAAAAAGAGGAGAAAGGAATGCAGAGAGGAAAACCAGCTTCATGACATTCTGCCACTTCGATTCCCTCAGAGCTTTGTCTGGCAATGTGACTACATGCTCCCTGCCAAATGACAATCTGAGATAGTAGAGGAAGGTTAATTGGTTGATTAGTTCACTTTAGATTAGATGGTTGGATGGTTAGTTTATAATTGTCCATACCTGTATGGCAGTCATTCTATCACTCAGTAAATTCTCAGTTATTGTGGTACAAGATTCCATAAAATGTTTATAAATTTCTAAAATTTGAAGTACAGGTAATCTTTGATTTATCACCACTTTTTTATTTATTTATTTTATTTATTTATTTATTTATTTTATATGCCGCCCTTCTCTGGAGACTCAGGGCGGCTTACAATGCGTTAAGCAATAGCCTTCATACTTTTATATATTTTATACAAAGTCAGCTTATTGCCCCCACAAACCGGGTCCTCATTTTACCCACCTTAGAAAGGATGGAAGGCTGAGTCGACCTTGAGCCTGGTGAGAATTGAACTCGCAGTAATTGCAGGCAGCTGGATGTTAAATGCTGCCTTAGTAGGAGGCATTAGCCTCCTACGCCACTCAGGGCACAATTGAGCCCTAAATTTCCATTGCTAAGCAAGACAATGGTTGTGAGTTTTGCCCCATTTTACAACCTTTCTTGCCACAGTTGTTAAGTGAATCACCACAGTTGTTAAGTTAGTAACTCCCTTGTTTTAGGATCCAAGCATTTATCCAGTCTTATTTTTTATTCTTTACTTTCAAGAAGTTTTTCCCCACTGCCATATGATGTAATCTTATTGCTGTAATTTTCTTTTCTTCTTGATTAATCTTAATCTGGCTAAAGATGCAGTACAGTATATAGGAAATCATGTCCAACTTCGGTGTCACTAGGGATCTAGTTGCAACGATATTTTAATAGATAGTGCTTAAGGACAGAGTCTAGCAACTCCAATTAATTTCCAGTTGTAACTGAGAACAATGTTTAATGTGTAGTGTGATGAAAAATATGATCATATGGAAAGTAATCGCTATTTCCTCTAATTGTTCTCCTACCATGCCTCAGGAAGTTGCTAAACTGAAAGCTCAATTTATTCATTTGAAAGCCAAACAATGCTACAGAATCAATCAGCTTTGATTCTAATCTGATTTTCTACACCTCGAAGTTCCTTATTTAATGGTCTCTATATTGAGCCCGGAAACAGACAATATTTTGCAAAGGTAATATAGATATTTTCAGCATATTTGTCTACATTGGGTATATATTTAAAACTAAGGCTTGAAACATCTAGTTTCAGACAGAAACAATGATGATTCACATTCCTTCACACTTTCCCACCTACAAATCTTGCTTGATTACTCATCATGTGATGACTTAATTTTTGATGACTCACAACTACAAAGCAGGACATTATTATTAAGTGCTAGTCACCTAAATGAAGAATCTGATCTACATACTGTAAAGCTGGATTATGTGGATTCAGTTTGATCCACAAGTGTCAACACATTAGATAATTACAGACCTTAGTTTCAGATGAGTTTAGTAATCGCAGCCTTAATTCTGTGTTAAGACTGAATTTTGTGTTACTTTCAGATAAAATATCCGGGCTTTACCAAGTTGTTAATTAGGGTGTAAGTCTGGCATTGATTTGTCTCTCGCTGCATATATTGACCTTAAATACTTGTTCTTGGTCAGGAAACCTGCTAGCTAGAAGAGGCCAAGGGAGATATTTCATAGGATGCCTGAATTAAAAATACCTGCAAAATATCTTTTTTGAGCAAAATTTAACAGTAACTAGTGACATTGGCAGAATATCCTAGAGATTTTAGTTTGCTAAGTCTTGTAGTCAAAATAAGTAGAATTAGTAGAATTGATAAAGTTGCATAACATTCTCAGAGACTCTTCCCATCCTGCTTACAATCTTTTTGGACTGCCTTCTGGCAGAAGATACGGAACAATTAAAACTCGGACCACACGTTTTCGGAATAGTTTTTATCCCAGAGCTATAATTGCACTCAACAATGAACTAAAGGGCCACCATCAGTGAGCTGTTGGACAGCAGTATGTAGTCTGTTGTGTGGATGTTTGGGTGGTTTAGGGGTGGGGAATTGTGGTGGGTGGGAGTGTGTTTGGGGATTGTTATGTGTGTTGGACCTGGTCTTTGGGCGTTAATGAATTTCAGTGTACAGGTTTACAGTGTATACACGTACAATGACAATAAAGTTATTATTATTAAATGTTTTTTATAATTGGTACAAATTAAATATTTTTAAGATCAGTTGACAGGTATGGTTAATTCCAAGAATGACAACACTTTTGCTAAATGAAACTCTTCATAAGTAAAATGATAGATAAATAAGTAGAATCAAAATATGTTGAGCTATTTTATTTATCAAATATATATACCGCCCATCTCACCTAAACAACTCTACCTATTTGCATTCATATTAAACAGTGCTCTCTTCTGTTTTAATCCCTGGATACCATGGTTAAACAGATGGCACTGATATATTGGCATTACTTTAGAAAACATAATTGCAGGGAAATGGGCAAAGGGGTGTATGCAGCAGCATGTAGCTGTCCATAACTGATGTAGTAAATAAAGTGTAAGACTACTTTATCCTTAGATGGGCCTAAATAGGCCTGTAAATAGATTTGGAAGTCAGCAAGACATATTGAAGGAGGGCTGTGATTGCCAACCAGTTCTGTTTCATGCTAAATAATGCAGATTAATAAAGTGTTAATCTGGGAAAAACAAGCATGTTCCTGATGCTCAGCAACAACTTGATTCAGACATAAATATAGCCACAGTACCTTACCATTATTGCATAATTAGCAAAGTGGGAGCTGGATTCTGTGAATTAGATACCTCTGAATAACCAAATGAGAATGAACATCCCCACACGATAAAGCCCTTTCACACCCAGTTCTCCAAAGGAACAAATTTCTGTCTCACCTAAAATGGTGGTAGAGCATGCAAAAAAAAAAGGGGGGGAGGGGGAGAGACAAAGTACTTGCAAGCACTACCCATGTTCTTATTTTACATTGTGTGCATTTGTTTGGTTTTGTGTAAACCAGCAGGTTAGGGGGTGGAATTTAACTGGACCTGGGACTGGGCACCAAAATGCATCTGGTCACCTTTCTTTTTGAAAACCTAAAACCTAGGACAGTGATGGCTAATCTTTTTGCTGTTGCGTGCCAAAAGCGGGGGGAGCGCAGGGGGGTCATGCGCACGCGTGCCCTCACCCATAATTCAATGCGCCCCTCCCACCACGCATACACGCGCAACTCCCCTCCCCGTGCAACTCCCGCTTTTGGCAGGTGATGGCACAGTGGGCCCGGTAGGCCTGTTTTTCGCCCTCCCCAGGCTCCAGAGACTTTCTTGGAGCCTGGGGAGAGTGAAAACGACCTCCCCCACCACCCGGAGGCCCTCTGGAGACTGGAAATGGCCCGTTTCCCAACTTCCGGTGGGCCCAGAAGCCCCGAAAATCAGCTGGCCGGCACATGCATGCACACTGGAGCTGAGCTAGGGCAACTCTCGCGTGTCCACAGATACGGCTCCGCGTACCACCTGTGGCACACGTGCCATAGGTTCGCCATCACGGACCTAGGAGATTGGCATGAGGAGGTATGAATTTCTGCAAATGAACAGATGGGTAGTCCACAGGTTCTAGACTGCAGAACTTTAATGACAATAGTTTTACCCTTGTTTCACCAAAACTAAATCAGCCCAGCTTTTGAATACAGGGAGTAAAGAGGTTCTTCTAAATTAGTACAGCCTTTCAATTGAAGTGTCTTAGCTCTATTCTTTATTTATTCAATGTACAACATACTGCCCTTAGCAGTATTGTATCAGTTATATATAAAAAGCAAACAGTTCTTATATGACTCTGGCACAGGAAGAAAATTGCTGAATAGTTCAGACAACCTAAAGAATAAAGATACTCAGGTAATAGGATTTTAAAATGTCTAAAATTGTGTGTGAAGTGCTTATCAAAACACTCATAGTGTTATTTGCTGTAGTTTTTTTTTTCTAAACTTCAAATATAAATGAAGTGCCCTATGCAGAATGATCAATCTAATAGGGAAGGGAACACAAGCTAGAAAACAGGGGTGTCAGAAGGCTTAGCCTGACAAATGATAACCTGTCTTCTGTTTCTGGGCCTTCAGGAAGGGTCTGCCATAGAGAAGTTATTTTCTTATTTTGTTTGTAAGAATCAAACATTATTATTTTCTGAATCTGAATATGGGAATAGCTTTCAAGGTTTTGGACTTAACCACTTGCTATATTTTCTGCTCTGAATAAAATAAACAAGAATAATTGAGTGGGATTATGTCCTATAATTTAAACAATACAAACAAAACCACTATAACAGGGGTGTCAAACTCACGGCGTCACGGCGGCATCACGTGATGTATCAGGACTTCCCCCCCCTTCACTAAACCGGGCATGGGTGTGGCCAGCAAGTGACGCATCCAGCCTGCGGGTCAGGAGTTTGACAGCCCTGCACTATAACAATATTCCTTGACTTTGTACCTTCATTCTTATTTGAGGGTGGAATCACTAATAAAGCCATGAAACTCAAAACAAACTTTTGCAGAATTACAGTATAAGTTTTGGGTTTTCACAACATACTCAAGTCACAATACGATTGGTTTGTGGTTTAATGTGATGTGTAAATCTAAGCATAGTGTTTTGCAAACTATGATCAATAGATTAGGACTGTGTGGCAACCCAATTCTTGTGATTTATGCGCACAAATAAAATACGTTTAGCTTTGTATCCCCTGATTTCTCTTGTAGGGTTGTAGTACACTGGTTCCAGGAAAATAGGGCTCTCTCTTGTTCTGTTAGTGTGGGTGAAGACTGGGGTCCTCCTGAACTTTTAAAGGTTCTAATTGGATAGAAACCAGGTTATTATTTTAGGCTATGACCTGTTCAAGTATAAGTGTTCATTTGGACAGCAATATGGCAGGACCAATGTTTCTGGAACTACTTTGTGTGTATAGTCGTATCTAATCTCAATGTCTTTAGTCCCCCCACTGATTTTGACCCTTGGATCATGATATAGAACAAATTGTCCAATTGGTTCAATAAATCTGGTGAATTCTGTGCTATTTATGACATTCATAAATAGAGAAAATTGGCTAAACTCTAATTGCTGTTGGAAGCATATATTATGACAAAAACTGGACTGGCGAATATGCAGAATCAATCACTATGATACCTTCTTCCAAAAATTTGCTTTCTCGGGTTAATATTTCTTCTACTTCCTTTTTCTATTTTTGGGTATCGTTCCCAGTTACTTTTTATAAATGCAGGCATTAAAATCTTTAAATATCTACTTCCTACATATGGCAGGAAATACTTCCCTAACTTTTATTTTTTGCAGCCACATTTGATGTCTATACCACTGTATGCAGTTTTTTTCCCTCCATATGCAATGATAACCCCACACAAAATTTTCTGGCTCATGTCTCCAATCCTTAATATAGACTATAAATGGAAACCTTAACTACAGTATTTAAGCATCTCACACGTGGGATTAATAGAAGTTCTAAAAAAACATGCACAACCAAGTAAATAACATATGCTGTTTCTGTTTCTTGTCATTCTTTTCAATAATTAGAGAATCTGGGCTTTAAAATTCTCTCTTTAGAAAGCACAGTATAGTTTTGTCAAACAAGATGGATTTTCAGCATGTCCCTCATCTTCCATTTAGCCTTCAAGGGTTAAAGAGAAACTGTGCCTTTGTGTGTGTGTGAAAACAAATGGAGACAAGGTACAACTCAACGGGGGTGAAAAAACCTAGAAAACTCTGAAAGACAGAGAATCAAATTATCTCTTATGACTAATATGTAGATATAAGCATCAAGGAGCTGTTCCTTCCAGAAAAATAAATTAGTGACATTGCCTGATCGTAGCTGACTATGCTATTTAGATCTTCAGAGAGTTAAATAGTCCACCCCAATAAATCTAGTTTAGGGCCTGTAAATAAAAAGGGAGAAAGGCTGGTAATTAATGGCTACTGTCTACTGAACTTCCATGGCCAACAGCATGAGATAAATGCTTCTCCCTTCATCTCCAGGGAAAAATGACTTGTATTTTGCAACTGTGATAAGTGATAGCTAAGCTTCTACAGAGAAATTAGCATACAAAGTAGTTCTGTGTTGCTTAATTATTACGTGACCATAATCCAGGAAAGATAAGGTCAGAGATTCCTCTTCCTAAATGTTCCCCACTGTAAGTTCATACCACATGAAGGAAGATTGGTGCTGCAGAGAAGAAGAAAGAGAATTGTGCATAATGGGACACTAAAGGATGTATCTATGTGTGTAGTATATAAGTGTGGATGTATCTAATTGTATGCATACACAAAAACACACATCTAAAACAGTTATGTAGATATTTTTGACCAACTTCTGAATATGAACCATGGTGAAAAGCTGTGCAATCTGTACTATAATTGTGTAGATGAATGTGGCTTAATTGAGCTATATTAATGCAACGGGGTGTGTGTGTGTGTGTGTGTGTGTGAGAGAGAGAGAGAGAGAGAGAGACAAAGATAGAAAAGCAGCTGTCTGCTACTGAGATCTCTGATTTCAAAACAGGCAGACCCAAGAAAACCTCAGAAAAATGAGGGCAAGTCCAGGGAGAAGAAATGAAGGTGGAGAAAAAGAATCCCAAAGAAGGAAAGGTATGAATTACTCACTGGTGGAGGATGAAAAAGTGAAGGTGAGGCATTTTGGGCTCTGATGGGATTATTTTGAGCACATCTTGATAAAATTACATTGCAAATTCTACATGGACCACATTTCACATTTCTGAAAATGCATCAGAAGTATAAGGATAAAACATGCAGCCACTATGGTTGTATCTGGATTCCAATATTTTTCTGTCTTCGTTGATTTGTGAAATAATAAATTGGTTGGGCTTTAAGGTTCATGAGATTCTAGTGTGTTTGCTACAAAATATTTAACACAATTACCACTCTTTGGGACTGTCTTCTAATGTAGCTCAGTAATGACCCATATTTTCCCATTATTAGGAAAACATGAATATGCTTATGTGCTTTTTCACTTCCCCTATTCAAAAAAAATCTCTCTATAAAATGATTAGGGCAATTAGAACCAGCTTTTTAGTAATCTAAGAAAGCCATCAAGTTGATGTTGGGCATTAAACAATTTCATTTTTTAAAAAATCTGATAAAGAATTTAAAAACAAAGACTGTTGTGTCCCTTAAAAAAATAAGCAAATACATTCTCCCATAAGCTTTTTTCCCCAGAGATACAGAGTGTGATTCAAATAATTGATCTTTTTTTTTCCTGTACAAGTCTTACAACTGTTGGGGAGAAAGAAAAGGGGGAAATGAGGTAAAAGATCAGAGCAAGGACACAGAATTATTTTTGATACTATATTAATCACATATTAAATGAGAATAAGAATTTCTAGGAGGAGAGTTCAGCAACTGGCAGGACCTCACTGATGTCAAAAGTCACACATGCTCAGGACTGGCTAATAAACTGGATAAAAGATTATTAGGGAAATGGGGGAGGGGGTTAAACAAAATCATCCCAGAAGAATAGAGTGGCAATTTACTTCCATCATTTTTTTTGTTTTGTTTTTTGTAAATGAAGCCTACAGGATTTGACCTTGAGATGAAGTTACCTTTACATTGATCCTTGTCATGTCACTGAATAAAAAGTTACAGAGACCCCAGTGCTGTCTCGAAGGGAAATAAATCCATCAAAGTTTGAATTTTATTGTCCTGACAAAGGCTAGGCTTAGGCAAACAGTTGTTTTAGACAGGGAAGGTGTTATAAAACAGAAGGATTGTTTGAAACCTCTCCTTCCAAGAGCTTCCCAGGCTTCTGCCAGAATCTCTTCCCTTCAGCCCAATTCTAGGAAAATTAGAACAGAAGGTGGTTTGAATCTATCTGCCCAAAACCCCAAAATACAAGCATTAACAAACCTTGTTAAGTCTTGAAACATGAAATATAGTATTGTACCAGTGGTGAAATCTACATTTTTTACTACTGGTTCTGTGGGCGTGGCTTGGTGGGTATGTCAGGGGAAGGATACTGCAAAATCCCCATTCCCACCCCACTCCAGGGGAAGGATACTGCAAAATCTCCATTCCCACCCCACCCTGGGCCAACCAGAGGTTGGCATTTGCCAGTTCGCTGAACTACTCAAAATTTCCGCTACTGGTTCTCCAAACTACTCAAAATTTCTGCTACCGGTTCTCCAGAACCTGTCAGAACATGCTGGATTTCACCCCTGTATTGTACTGATGCAGGAAAAGGTTTTAATAAGAAACTTCCTTCTAAAACTAGTGAAGCCAAATCTCTAGATTAAAAAAGGACTATTTTGGGAAAGGGAAGTAACAATTAAATGCTCAAGTTTCCAAATAAAATTAGTACAGTCACCTAGCTACACATGTTACTTATTACTCTCTTTTGAAATCTTTGCATCTTTGTTCATCACCATTTCCTTTCTTTTTCTTTTTATAGAACATGCAATATAAGTGAAAAGCAGACTTTTTTCAGAATACTGACTGCTGCTTTGCTGAATCAAGGATAATGCTCCATTTCTGGATTTTGGGGTCCACCCAGCAAATCAGACATTATCTCAGAGTCAGAGCACTTTTATAGAGTCCTTGGAATAATTAAGGCACAGTCTGGTTTCTCAAATTTTGCCTTTTATAAATGGCATTATGCGAGGGGGAGGATTTGAGGAGCGCATAAAAGCTTCAGATTCATTAGTATTGCGCCTTACTAAAACTAGGAATTTGTAACACACGGAAGTGGTAAAGAAGGGGTAGAATTAGGTTTTATTTGAAAGTGACTAAATATGAAACAGCCAATACATAAACATTATTGCCCTGGATAATAATGCAGTATGAAAAAGTAGACCTGCTCTATACTTAATCCATGGGATAAAGTGTTAAATCTTCTCATTAATAGGCTTGTAGTGGAGAAAATAAATCTAGGAAACAAAATGGAAACTGCACCCCCTCCTTTCCTCCTCACCACCTGTGTTCTTTTGCATTTGGTCAGGGTCAAAACCCTGTTTGCCTAATATCATCAGACTCAAATTGAACTTCCCTGATCCAGACAACGCACCCTGCAATCCCATCAAACCAAAGAATAAAGGTCTCCTCACCCTGTCTCACCCAAGGGCAACCCTTACAATAGAATTGCAACATAGAGATACTACAAATTTGCATCCTCTCTTTATCAACTTGAGCCTTGTTAGTACAGGGGTTTAAGGCAACCTGTTATTAAGCTGCTTAAGACCAGCTGCCTGCAATTACTGCAGAGTTCGAATCTCGCCAAGGCTCAAGGTTGACTCAGCCTTCCATCCTTTCTAAGGTAGGTGAAATGAGGACCCAGTTTGTGGGGGCAATAAGCTGACTTTGTATAAATATACAAAAAAGATGAAGGCTATTGCTGAGCACATTGTAAGCCGCCCTGAGTCTTCGGAGAAGGGCGGCATATAAATAAAAAAAAAAAAATTAATCAACTGATGACCTCTTCAATCCATCTCCTTTCATCATGAACTTCCCGCAGCTTTGCTGTCCTTCTGGAAGGCCCATCTTGCCTAAAAAGAAACCCACTTCAGATAAATTGACAAGGATCTAGCTAGTTTCCCCAAACTAGCTCGTAAATTACATTCCCTAGGACTTCTGACCTTGTAGCCTTCAGATTTCTATAAAACTATTTGCATGTTTGTTGTTCAAGGTCTTTCTTTCTTGTAAAGCAGGCACCCAATCATGCAATAAACGTGTTTTTTGTCCTCAGTATTGTACTCCTTACTTGGCAAATGCCAGAAAGGTCAAAACAATGACTGTGACTTGATATTTTACCTGATGCACTGAACAGAAATGGTCCCAATGACATATACCTGATACATGTTTGATTTATCCTAGTTTATAGAGTAATCAAAATACTAAACTTTGTATTATTAGAGAAATAGTGTAAGAAATAGTGTTTTCTGCCATAACTACAAAAATAGGATTGTATATGTACAGAGAAATATCTTGGATGTCTCTTACTACAACATAACATCATTGATGTTTTCAGAATTTCAGAAATATCTCTCAATATCTTTTGGGAATCAAAAAGTTCCAAAGTGAAATTAGAAATAAAAACAGGAACATACTTTATATCAGTGGTGGGTTGCCCCCAGTTCGGACCGGTTCAGAAGAACCGGTAGTAAAACCAGCGGGAGGCCCCGCCCACTGCCCCAGATGTCGTCATTGGCGATCTGTGCAAGGCGCGCATGCGATCCCATTGCGAACCTGTAGTAAAGGTAAGTAGAACCCACCCCTGCTTTATATGTATCACAGCACATAATTTAAAAGGTTAACAAGACATTAGTAATCATAATTGAGGATCCATATAAATGTTCAAATTTCCATAAAGCCTCTAAATGGTCTCCATGCATTATACTGAAAAGGACACTAATAGTTAGAAACTACAAATGCATAATATAGTCTAATAAATATGAAGACATTAAAACAAGAACATAAAGTAAGTAACTTATTCCAGACTGGACCATTCCAACTGCATCAGGAGAAAACTATTGTGCTATATTTCTAAATGATGGTAGCATTTGATCAAAAACATATATTTTTATTTTAAACTATTCTACTGAACAGAATATGGTTTCCTAAATGGATATTTAGCGCCATCTATTGACTAAATAAAACTATCGCCTATATCTACAAGATTAGAGCTTTTCAAAGTATAGGAAGGAGGAAGAGGATCAAGAGGCAAATGAGTTACAGAAAAAGGTAGGAGTGAACTTTATGAAGGAAGGGTACCTTGAAGTTAAATGTATTTAGAACTGGTCAGTGTCTCCATAATAGACCACTTAGAAACCCCATAAACACTATATAATGGAAGCAAGGTACAATACAATACAATACAATACAATACAATACAATACAATACAATACAATACAATACAATACAAAGTCAGTGAATGGTTATTTTAGGGAAAAGTATCCATATATGAATTTCTGCAATTCTCCAGTGAATAAAAATTATGAATAAAACTGAGGCGAAGTGGGAACACTGAAAAAACTCGCATTTTGCCTACAAAAATTTATTATCTTAAAAATACTGTGATCTCCTTTCTAAATCACTTGGGTCCATCCAGATGGTCACAACCCACAGTTTAAAATCACTTTAAAGGCAACACTGGCAGAAGGAAACTGACTTCTCAGTGGGAACATTTAATAAAATCAAATTGCAAGAGGTTCACAGAATGTACTCTGGGATGAACTGGGCAGCCAAATGGGAATTGGTATGGTGAGAAAGGAGCAGTGGTGAAATGCTACCGGTTCACACTGGTTCGTGCGATCTGGTAGTGATAAAAACTACTAGTTCAGGCGAACTGGTAGTAAAAAAAAAAGCTATTGGTTCCTCCGAACTGGTATTTCCGACAATCAGCTATGCCACATGATTTAAAATTGCTAGAAAGCAGGAAATCCTGCTTTCTAGCGAATCTAAATTGTGCGGCACAGCTGTTCCCCCCCCCTCGCAGTTCTACTTACCTTCCCAAGCCTTTTTCCATGCGAAGCACGTGTTTGGTGCATACTGTGCATGAGCGTATGCAGTCTGTGTTTGGTGTGAATTGTGCATGCGCATGCAGTGTGCGTTTGGTGTGCAGGACGCGCTTGGTGCGCAGCGCACATGCACAGCCAACAAACAGGTGGCAAACTGGTTTAGATTTCACCACTGGAAAGGAAGTAGCTAAGCCAATGAGTAAAGTCAATTATTGGTCTGCATACTATAATCAATATCCATTGAAGACATCTAGGCTGCTGTGTATGTGGCTACAGTAATAATAGCAATACATACAGAATAATAATAGGATACTTTTATTAGGACTAATCATATTAGTATAAAATTATAAGCACTGTTCTGATTGAAAAATAATTATTGTATGAAGAAATTGAAATCTTGGGAATACTTTGGTATTCTAAACTTAATAAAGAAACCCAGAATTTGTGGGATCAAACAGGATATAAACTATGTAAATAAATAAATACCTTTTCAATAACTGCTTTGTATGGATTGTCATTCAGTGTGTGTACATTTTATAAGTATGTGTTGTGACTTCCAGTGACAAAACGCTCAAGCCTCTAGAAGTTACTTAAAAATGCTTTTGTGAAATCTAAATTTTTTAATCCCCCAAAAAACCCCAGACATATATTTACAATTCTATAGTGTTTGAACTTGAAACTCATCCATAGCAGCAACTTTTCTGCTGGGAAAGCATCCAAATGCAGCTGTATAAGTATGCCAATATTTGAATTTAAAGCGATAGGCAACTTTGCTGAAACAGGAGAATCTGCCCTTTCCCCTGGCAAAGATGCATCACCCTCAAATTACCTAGTGTATTAGTCTTTTCTGCCTTCACTGTTAATGATATTCTCCTTTAGCATTCCGACACTGACTGTCAAGCATCTTCTAAATCAAATAATAAACGATGCAATTCTTTATGTTAGTTTCCCCTCTTTTTCTGTAACGTAAGGGTATAGTGTTAGATTTATTTTTCATCAGCAGATTTATACAACTGGCAGTGACTGTATATTGGATGCAAAGTTACTTATTACAAATGCATTATAATGAGAAAGGCTACAAAAATGTGTTCCAATATGGTGGAATGTCAGAATGGTTCTGACTTCAGAAATAATAACCATGATAAATCTCTTCCTTTGCATGATAATTATGTAACTATGCTACATTAATGGATAAAACCAGACAAGGCACTAGAAGCTAAAATCATGTCTGGTTTACTTTGCTAAAATTATCTCTGATTTACTTTGGCCATGTCATGCAGGCAAATTAATTAGAGAAGGCAATGATGCTAGGAATGGTTAGTGGAACAAGAAGAAGGGGCAAGCAAAGAGCACGCTGGCTTGATAACTTCAAATCTGGTACAAAGTTGAACATCCAACAATTGAAAGATGCCGTGCTTGATAGGGTAACATGGAGAACATATGCCTATAAAGTTGCCAAGAGTTGGACACACAACTAAATAGTTTAAACAACAACATTAATGGATATTATTGAGAAACAATATGTTTCCCTTAGCATCTTCTCACACCGTCAGTGTATTTTTCACAACCAGAAAGAGAAACGTGATCTAATTGTACTTGTAGTAGGTTAACACCTAAGGCATTGATCAGTTTTGGGGAGAAGCTGCTGGATTTGAATTCCATGGAGTCTCACAATGTTTAGAAGTCTGAGCAACAGTAATAACCTGAATTCATGCATTGGCCATCAATAATAGCAGTTTCAATAGAGAAGCCACTCCCTGAGAGTAATTAGCACAACCTGCTCCCATAATTGGATTTATTGTTATTTTTTTTTTACAAAGAAAACAAATGAAGGAAGAATATGGATGTGGCTGGGGAAACTGTCTTTCTTTTCTGAATAGAGTGACCAAAGAGCAGTGGTGTATTAACCATTAAGCAGACTAAGCACGTGCTTAGGGCACCAGGCCCAAAGTGGGCACCACAAAGTTGAGAAAGAAAAAAAAACCCAATGAAGATTTGTACAGTATGTACAAAGGAGGGGGGCACCAAGATTTGTCAGTGCTTAGGGCACTAGTGAGCCTTAATCCACCACTGACAAAGAGGTTTGGGTTCGGAGCCAGTAGGGCTGACAGGGTGGCAGGCTTAGGAAGAACAGAATGGGAGGGTTGGCAGGACAGCATGATGAGAGAAGTGCAGGGCGACCAAAAGGGCAGAGGATGAGGAAGATAGGTGTGTGGCAGGAGTTGACTTGATGCTCCCCTGTGGTCGAAGTGCAGGTGAGCGGCCAAGCATCCAAATTTTGATCAGATGATCACAGGAGTGTTGCAATGACCATAATTTCTGGGACCGATAAATACCATTTGTTCAGTGCTACTATAAATTCAAATGGTTACTGAATAATCGGAACAATGCAAATGTTGTAATTTTATTCATGAGAAAGACTTGCTGTAGCACAAGGGTGTCAAACCAGTGGCATCATGTCGTCACGTGACATATCGCTCCTTTTTCCTGTTTGCTAAACCGGGGATGGGCGTGGCTAGCGTGTGACGCATTTGGTCTGTGGGTCGCGAGTTTGAGACCTCTGCTGTAGCAAAACCTGAACCAGTGTTACTCAGGAAAAGCATAGAAAATACAAAACGTAATTTTCATTTCAAAAGTAGTTGTTGTTCATTTGGTTCTTTAATTTGCTTATTTGTTTGTTTTTATTTGATTGATCAACACAGACTGTGGAAGCTGCACAAAACCAACACAATGACTAAAAAAAGACACGACAGCATGACATAAAGCTAAACGTAATAGGGAAACTGTAGACCACAACGAAAACAGACCACACACCGAATGGGTAAGTCCTCAGTCTATCTGAGAGCTTCAGGATGCCAAGCTTTATGCATTGAAGGGCTTTATAGGTGGCAGCCAGTGCCATGAATTGTAGCCAGAAGCTCACTAGTAACCAGTATAGCTTGCTTGGCAGAAGTGCTAAGTGTAGGCATAATGAGTTCAACTCTGAATTGCTCATGCTATTACATTCTAGACCAGCTGTCACTTCTGAAATCAAGCCCATGTAGAGTGCATTGTGGTAGTCCACATGTAAGGTAACCAGCTTTGTAGATATACATGCACTTTATATGTATGTATATGTGTACATCCTTGGGCACGAAACCAGCTGGGTAGCCTTGGACCAGTCACTTTCTCTCAGCCCTAGGAAGAAGAAAGTGGCAAATCACTTCTGAAAAACATTGCCAAGAAAACTTCAAGTTGTCCAGGCAGTCTTTGAGAAGTTAACTCAACTGAAAGAAAAAATGTGCACACACACACACACACACACACACACACACACACACACACACACAGAGCAATATAAGTCTGTCCATTGAAAGCAATTGGTAGGGAGACTGCAACAGCAGGGTAATTGAGCAATGGGAGGATGTAGTAGCCTACAGTCCTAAATGAATACTTTGCAAGCTGTGGTCAGAGCATCTGACTCCAGACGGGCCCTCTTAAGTTTGCTTGAGGTCCAGCTGGCATGAGTACAGGACAAGCAGAGCTGAAAGGGCTAGTGCAGATAATCCCTTAGATTCCCTTCCCCAGACTTACATTTTTCCCTGTCAAAATCAAATTCTCAGCTGAGCAATTTAACAATTTTTACAAACTTTAACAAAATGGTTCCCACTTATATTGGACATTGGATAATATTTCTTCCCTTACATATAAACTACATCCCAATTTCAGAAATCATGAAAACTCAATTATTTTAAGAAAATATGAGCTTTGAACCATTTCTTAAGCAATGTTTGATTTGTAGCAATGTGCAAGTTAATTATTATACCACATTTATTAAAGGTCTGGTGTACAGGAAACATACCAGAACTTTTCCTCCCTCCCCCCCCCCCTTTTTTTTTTAGGGACAAGCTGCTCTGTTTTCAGTTTGCAGCTTCATTCATTTTCAAAATCCAATCTATCTGTGTAAGCTTTTTTTGCTTACATGTTTAGGTTTATATTTCTAATGCTAATAACTAATCTCAGGTGGGAAATAATCAATATCGACATAAACTTAAAGAAACATAATATCCTTTCCACAAGCAAGCATTATAAGGTCTGCAAGGAATATATTTGGACTTAGAAGAGAAAAAGCCCTTCCCCCAAATAAAGTATAAAATAGTATTTGTCATTCAGTATGTATAACAAGATTGAAATGTATTATCTTGTTGTTTAGTGGCTTAATAATTGTATGTTCTAGCATGAAAGCTGGTTGTTTAAAGAAATGATAGATGAGTGAGAAAGCATTTTGAGCTGACAGGTGGACTTACTAGAACATTGCAGTGATGTTACTGCTTGTCTTTCCACTCAACTGGGAAAGTAAATAATTCAAGCTGTCTTTGCATCATTTGTAACTCAAAATGGTTGAATACACTGAACTTTAACATATTTATCTGTAATTTAACATTGAAGCATGAGCCAAATTTTATCAAAGAGACGTTGCAGTTGAAATCAGGATTTTGATATCCTTTCTCTACACAATAAACACACAGAGATATACACACAGAGATACACACAAACATACACACACCTGGATACACATACACAAAATATACATGATTAATATTAATTACTACTTATATTAATAATGAACTATATCAATTTAACATTATTCTACCAAAAGAATGGTGGCCTGCACCAATAGGTTCATTTTAAATGGCAGAAAATGCCTATCCACTCTGGGGGGGGGGGGGGGGGGAAGTCAGTTAATTTTTTCCCCAGACAAAATTGAGATCTTCACTATCAATTACAAGTACACTAAGCATGCAGATTGACAGTATCTTGTTTTTCTAATATTTAACATTAACCCAGTGTCATGAGGCCTTCACTGATTCATGGAATCCATCCAACCGACAGTACACAATATGTTCCTGTAATTTTTTTTCTCCTCTTCTTTTTAGCAAAATAAAGGAAGTTATTGGTTTCTCTTCTCACTTGCTTGTCTCATTTTTCAAAAAATTAAGCAGCATTTCCTTACAACAGCTAAACAAGTCATACTATATTCCTTTCTTGTACTCTTTCATCTTCCTCTAATCTAATAAGTGAAGTGGCAAGACAAATATAAAACAAAAGCTTTATTTATATGCATCCCTCCAAGCTTTTTAAAGGTACATATCACTCTTTAGGAACACAGATCCCTAATGTTAATGAAATATGTGGACTGCTATTCTAGGGCTAAGTAAACGTGTTTGGCTGGTAGTTTCTCGCAAGCCTGTTTGCCTTCAACTTTCCATGAAAGCCATATGCATGAGAAAGAAATACCTGTGGAAGGAATCTTTAGACCCTTCTAGACCACTTCAGTGGTCTTTTTCTGGATCCAGTCCCAGATCACACAAATCTCCCTACTCCATCTCGAGACTTCCACCTTTATTTTTGCCTTCCTCTCACATAAGTCCTTTAACTATCACCAGCTTTTCCTCTTCCTTGCCTACACTGTAGCAGCTCCTCCTTTCTTATGAGAAAAGTAGTGGCTGTGAAAAAAAAGTTTTATCTCTACATTTACTAACTAAAAAAACAGCATGTATATCTGGACGAGTATGTGATAGGATGGCAGACAGCCCTGGGTTGACATTTGCCACACACATTTCATTTTACTTTCATAATGACTTTATTTTCATAATGAACTTTTCTAAGTATTCTTTGTTTTTAGCAAACAAAGTATTATTGTCTGCAGATCTCTTTTTTTTTAAAGAGCCTTGGTAGTACAGTGGTTTAAAGCACCCTGTTATTAACACAACTGCCTGCAATTACTGCAGGTTCGAATCTTACCAGGCTCAAGGTTGACTCAGCCTTCCATCCTTTCTAAGGTAGGTTAAATGAGGACCCAGTTTGTGTGGGCAATAAGCTGACTTTGTATAAATATACAAAAGTATGAAGGCTATTGCTTAACGCATTGTAAGCCGCCCTGAGTCTCCAGAGAAGGGCGGCATATAAATCAAATAAAAAATAAATAAATAAATATTGATCTCTAGTATGGACTCCAGCTGTCACCCTTTCAAGATTGTCTTTTAAAATATTTACTGTATAAATTAGAAATGATATGTGTCGTTGTTTTGCTCCCATTTATATTCTGAACCACTCAATTTCTTCAGATTAAATTCTTACCATGTTTTGTTCATAATAGCAGTAGCAATAGCATTAGACTTATATACTGCTTCATAGTGCTTTTAACAGCCCTCTCTAAGCAGTTTACAGAGTCAGCATATTGCCCCCAACAATCTGGGTCCTGGAAGGCCGAGTCAACTTTGAGCTGGTCAGGATCAAACTCCAGATTATGGGCAGAATCAACCTGCAATACTACACTGCACCATCATGGCTCCCTTCCTAATAAAGGTTTCTCGTTAGAATAATAATCAGACATGTACCCATTAGTCTTAATGTGGAACATACTTAGGCATGATTTACACAAGCAAAGGCTTTGCTATAATCAACAAAGGTAACCAAACTTCCAATTTTCTTGCTTTTTTGATTAGCCTATTTTTGTTGTTATTGGCTTTCGGATCACAAGTCTCTCTACCTTTTCGGAAATCTGCCTGGCATTTGGCATTTCTTTTTCCATATGTCTCTATCCTTATTTGTAAGAGTTTAAAACTGCTAGCATGTGGAAAAAATGCTAAGCTTGAGTAATTTTCATGTTTTGTTTGCACTTCTCATCTCATCATACTGATCTTTTCCAATTTCTAGGACACTCTTGTTCTCTATTGTTGACATAGAGCTGTTAACATTTTCTCTCTTGAAGCTATAAACATCACTGACCATCTGAATCTGGTACTTTCTAATTCGCAGATCTATTGTCTAACATACACAATTGTGTTTGTCATGTATTCTCTCTTTGCAAATGTTTTTGTCATTTTATAATTCTGTTTAGGGTTTTGATATAGTTTTAAAAATCATCTTTCCCCTCACTGGTTTCGATAAGAATTACTTCAGGGTTATATTTGTGTAATCTTTCACCTTAGTGATAATTTTTTTGTAACTTCGCTAGTCTTCTCCTTAGGTTTTTCTCATACAAATTATGTATATTAAATCTGTTCCTTAGATTGTCTTCCAGGTCAAAACTTGCTGGCATAGTTATCTATGCTCTTTAATTTTCTAACCTTAAAATGCTTATTTGATACAAATAATTCATATTCTATTCACCAATCTGCAGTTTGAAGGGACCTGGAGGATGTTGATATTGTACATATTATGTTTCTCTTCCTGCAACGTATTTACTTCCAATGACATCCAGTTGTACAGTTATTGCATTTGTTATATAAATATATTTATTACATTTGTATGCTTCCAAAAGATTCATGGGAGCTTACTACAACATAATGCACAGTTAAAATATCCATGGTAAAAGAACAAGATACAGTTTATTTACATACATCAACTCAAAACCACAAAGTTATCTCCAATCCCAAGAAAGTACTTACAATCCTTGTTTGATGGTGCATGGTCACTTGCCAAAGGCCCTCAGGAAAATCATAGTCTGCATTAATGTCTAGAAACTTAGCTTCTAGAGCAGTGCTTCTCAGTCTCAACCCCTTTAGGATGGGTGGATTTCAACTCCCTAGGGAATTCTGGGAAATGGAAGTCCATGCATCTTTCCTTGGCTTAATCTCCTCTCCCTCCCATTCTCCCCCTCTCTGCCCCGCCCCCCAAAGAACATGAGCATCACAAACAGCTTCTCCAGGATATCTTCTTGGACCAGTTGGTTCTGGTTCATCCAAATAAATCCTGAAATTCTAGGTCTCCCCATTTATTTGTCAGATTTCCCTTCTAGCAATCCATGGAAGATATTTCTAAAGGTCCGATTAATAATATTAGTAATAAGTTACAGCATAAATATCCCAGTAAATATTCTACTTTCAAATAAGAAACCTATTTATAGGTTTACTCCAGTCTTTTAACACGTTTTCAGTGCAAAATACAAATTGGTATACAAATTGAAATACATAAATAAATAAATAAATATGGACAAAATGTGTCTCATTTATGAAGGAAGGACAGTCTGCATCCATTTATTGTATCAGTAACTACTCCTAGACTTTTTATCAGTATCACAAAGTTTTCTCATATTCCCAACTTTTGCATTCAGATCCCCCGTGAGCAATACTATGTTCTTTCAAGATGTTGCATTTAGCATTGCCTTCAATTTGGTATAGAATTCCTTAGTACGTTCTGTTATTACATCAGTGGTAAATGCAACCACTGTTATAAATTTAGGTTTATTGGATATCTGCTATATTATTTGTTGGGTTACAGCTGAGTATGTTTATCAATAACATTACAATTCCATTTCATAAGGTTATGCGTTGAATAGGATATCATTTAATCATCTGATGTAAACTGGTTCAAGTGAACATGAAAGTTCACTTCTTCATAAAATATCCAGCTTAGTGTGCTTTCTTTCCATGTATATTCATAAGAACTCTGTATCACTTTGTGACTTCACCCCGACTACTTATCATCCAAAATTCCATTTATTTCACTTTCACTTATTAACGGAATAGCAGGGTTGGACCTTGGAAGTCTTCTAGTCCAACTCCTTCCTCAGGCAGGGGACCCTATGCCATTTCAGACAAAAGGTTGTCCAATCTGTTCTTAAAAAACTCCAGTGTTGGAACATCCACAATTTCTGGAGGCAACTTGTTCTACTGATTAATTATTCTAACCATCAGGAAATTTCTTATTTCTAGGTTGTTTCTGTCCTTGATTAGTTTCCATCCATTGTTTCTTGTCCTGCCTTTAGATACTTTGGAGAATAGGTTGACTCCCTTTTCTTTGTGGAAGCCCCTTCGATATTGGAACACAGCTATCATGTCACCCCTAGTCCTTCTTTTCATTAAACTAGACATACTTCTTTATAAAAGAAGTCTACTTTGTTCTCGGCTATAGTACATCTTCAAAATTATTTGTACAGAACTTCCAAACATTTCTAGAAAGTGTAAAATAAATCACTATTATTATTCCTTGTATTACAGATCTGATGGAGGATTGGGGAGAATAGCTTGTCTAAAAATCACTTTTAGGTGTACATGACAAAGATCAAATAAAAATAAGAAACATAGCCCGATTTCAACTACATTATACAAATGTTCAGAGTTACGTACCATAATGTTTAATTCTGCCACAATCATTTCTACTAATTTCTTTCAATCTATTAGCTACACTTTAATAGGTAATGCATATTTGAAACAGAGGTCAAGCAATGCCTCTAATGATATAGTTCAACTTGGGCCTGCTGCAGATGACATGTCCTTATCGTTCCCATATCCTCAAAAACCCAATATTTGTTAGGTTTTTATCTATTTCAGTAATTAATGCTATTAATTTAGTAATTAATAACTTCAGTAATTAATGCTGGAGTGAGAGTCCTATATAAATGCAACAGTCAAGCATAGAGCAGAGGATCAGGCTATTGCTGGTAGTAACAATTACATGAATGGATGCATTCTTAGCAGAAACACAACAGGAATCTAATTAATACTAAATCCATTAATTATAAATATACTACAGAAAAAATGTCAAGGAAAAAAGGGATAACTATTTTGTCCTTTATAGTGCAAATGCTTGCTTGTCTAATGTTCTGGTCACCTACATTTGTAAACCCAAAATAAAACAAATACAGCTTCAGTTTCTAGTCAAATAGAGTGGAACATTGTGTCAGCACTCTCTTTGGTTTGAATACTTGTGCCTTTCAAGGCAATGAACCCTTTAAAGATTTAAATGTCATAATGAAATCTAGTAATAGGTTCATGATACAAATCTACATTTTAGAATCTATATGAGTTTGACCTCTCCAAATCCATTCAATTTTCAGAGCAGGAGAAAACAGCTTGAAATACATTTGACGTGAGATCTGTTAAGCTGTTATGTATAGTTGCTAATAAAAGTATGTTGTTCAATGTGTGCTAAGTGTTTTCTCATAACATTTCTCCAGTAAGAAAGAAATATTTTCTTTACTATCTTCCCAAAAGTCAGGGTATACATTCAAGCTATACCTAAGGCCTTGTTTCCCCTGTCCAGTCGTATCCAACTCTAAAGGCCGACGCTCATCTCCATTTCTTACCTTAGGCAGCCAGCATTGTCCAAAGACATTTCTGTAATCATGTGGCCAACATGAGATACACCCAGGAGAACAGAACACTATTAATTTCCCACCAAAGTGGCATCTATTTCTCTACTTGCATTTGCATGCTTTTGAACTGCTAGGTGGGTAAGAGCTGAGGCACATAACGGGAGCTCATCCCACTGCATGGCACTTGGGTCTTGAACCCAGGCTGTTGGCTTTCCAGCTGACAAACTCAGAGACTTTAACTGCAATACCTATTATAAAAGCAGTGGTCAGTTTAAAATATTTAAGTTACCCAGGCAGAAATTATTACAGTGGTAAATATAGTTATGTTTACAGGGGGCATCAATCATAGAAGATAGATTTTACATGCACAGGACAAAAGTGTTCCTAAAGATCTGATTTCCTGGTTGTGTAAATGCATATTCTCTTCAGCTTTTGGCCAGACTATTATAGATGTAGGTTCACACATTTATCCGGCTACACACGCATGGCTCACACAATGCAGTTTCAGTGACAGAAATGTATGATTGGGAGAGCCATTGGTTCATGCTGTTGACATAAAAAGCTAAGGGCTTGATTGGGAGGGGAAAAAACCCCATAATTTTAAAAATATCTAAGATGAGATAGTGAGGCTGAAGACAGAGGGCAGTGTAAATATTGGGAGGTTGTCAAGTACATGAGATCCAGAAAACAAACTATAATGTATAGTATATCAAACATATAATATGAAATAGCAGTATTTCTTTACTGCTATGTTGTGAATGTCTGTATTTTTGCAGCCCAAATATGGTAGCTATAGCTAAAAGCATAAGGCAGAAAGCCATTGGAAAAAGTGTATTTGGTGAGTTTCCTTCTGCAGATTACATTGCATGTTTGTTCATAAATATTGTATATATAACATATATTTGAGTTTATTTCTAAAACATTACAATCAATAATAAAAAAATCTAAATTGGAAGTAGGAATCCAACTAGAAGGTAAATGGACTACTGGACCATAAGGAAAAAAATGCTGAAGGAGAGAGATGCTATATTAATTACTATCACCACTCCTCACTACAGAACATTTGAGACACTGCAGAACCTAGGATATTGATGCTCACTTGAACAGACTTTTAAAATAACAGTGGCAAGAAATTAAGTTTTAAGCTTTATTAATTAAAAATTGACAGATCACCAACGTTGAGATACCTACCTCATAGCTTTGAAGAAATTCAAATGTGAAATAAAGATTGACATTTTTATTAGATGATTGGGATGTGGTCAAGTTAACATTCATTTTTTAAAATCACAGAATGTTGCTTAAGCGCCAGTTGACTCAACACTTGCATATTGTGTTGAACTGTAACACTGATTAACAAACCACAACAGCTTTTTCACACAATACAATTACCTTTAAGGCTTCATGTGTCATGTGAGCCCAGCTACCTGTTTTGCACTTATCAATAATCTATCACAATGATCCACATTGTGGTCCTCAAAATATAATGCAACTATAAATTATATGGAAATATACGAAATATGTATATGGTGGCTACATACCCCAAAACTTTAAAATAGGATACAGTACCTGAAGGATGTCATGTTAGGATTAAATAGGAAGTATTTACTGCATTTATTTATTACTGAGTATTATTCTGCATAAATCATCCTTATGAACCTATCCAATATAAAATGATTTGAAGATGGCTATTGTAAACAGTGACCAAGATAATAAACCCATGCAAGTAGCATCATACTGATTTCGGTCTAAATAATAGTATAATTAGAAAAAAAAATCAACATTTCCTATATACCACTTTCACAGAAAGAAAACCATTCTGAGTTCTAAAAACAAATGTAATTTGTTTTTCTAATTTGCATCACTGTTAATAAACTAAACAAGGCTTCGCAGAAGTTATATATAATTGGCTGGGGTTTCCAGAATACACTGGAGCAGAGACTCTTTAGCCATATTTTACTCTGAGGGCTTATGGAAACCTAGAGTCCCGTGAATTCATTTACAGTTTCAGTGTGACTACAAGTGAAGAAAGGTGAAGAAAAAAGAGGATGTCCGGCAAAACTAAGACCCAATTTGATTTAACGGCTTCAATAGCTGGAATTACAATGGGCACTGAAAAACGGAGGTACTTAACATGAGAGACCTGCTTTGAACTACACACCCTAAACTTGGTATTATCTTTCAATTTTCGAGCAATCACATTTAGAGGCGAGGCTTTATTGGTTATCTACTAAGTCGCACCAGTAATAATATTCAACTGCTATATTAACGTAGAAGCTGAGGTCGAAAGAACTTGAAGCCCAGGAAACAGAAGAGAAACAGAAAAACGGATGAACAAGGTTGGCTCTCACATTTTGCAACAAAGTAAAAAAAAAGGATTATTTTACACGCGTCCACATCTGACACGTGAAATAGGATCTAGGATACGCACACTCCCGGTGCAATAAAACAAGCAAAGGGCAGAACTAAGTTAACGGGGAAGGAAGGACCGTCTCTGCTGAGAAACCCAGCCAGACCTGGGTTAAAAACGTTGCCCCTCACGTGGTTAAACGCCTCGTTTCTTCCCCGACGAGCAAAGGGGGGGAATCCCGGCGGTGACGGGCGTCCCCTTTAGGCATAGGAGGGACTTTCTCCGGTTTTACGGCCCCTGGAGGGCTATTCGGTTCGTCCGCTCCGGGTCACCTGATTCGTGGGTGGGGGGACAGCCCCAAACCCGCGAGGTTGCGCGAAAGAACCAGCCGAAAAGAGTCAACCAGGAGGAAAGACAGAGGTGTGTTATTGCCAGACGGAGAGGATTTTGGCGTATCGTACGCCTGGCCAGGCATTCGCCTATTCCTGCTCTAGGGCCACCCCGGGGAACGCATGTAGCCGCGCGCGCGCCAGAGATTAGGCTGCCAGGCGAGCAAGCGGAGATTAAGCTAGAAATAGCGGCGGCTCCTGGGCGTGGAAAAAAAAAAAAAAAGCTGCGCTCCGGCGGAGCCTCCGCAGCCTTAGCGCATCTTCCTCTCGGCCAATCCCACCATCCACCACCACCCCCTCCGCCAGCCTCCTTGCACCTGAGGGAGAGGCCAAGTGCGCTCTAGGCGCGCCTTCCCGCGCGCTGGAGCAAAGCGCCCGGTGCGAACTGGGGGGAAGAGGAGGAGGAGAAGGAGGGGTTCTCGGCGCAGCTGCTGCCAACCGGGCGGGGGCAAGAAAGGTTGCGGCGGGAGGATCGGCAGCGACGGGGGCCTTCTCGCGACCCGGGAGCTAAGCCAGGGGAGAGGAAGAGGCACGGCGGCGCGCGCCGGGAGGACGGGAGCTTGTTGACAGGTTCGCCGCGTTGGGTTCTTCTGCGTTCTCGGGAGTGGGGTGAAGGGTGGGGGGGCAAGGAAGGCCTCGCAGGCGTTTAGCAATCTTCAGCCTGGGTGGGGGTGCGAGGGGGGGAGATGAGGGGTGCCGCTGTGCCCGGTTAACCAGACGCGGCTGTTATCATCGTTCCCTGCGCATTGGAAGCGGTGGTGCGGGGGGGGGGGGCGGAATTGCATTGCAGACCAGAGCAGAGCACAGCAAGAACAACTAGGGATTTGGGTAAGGAAAGAGAGCAGAAGGAATCCCCAGTTTGGGGGGGGTGATGTCGGGGTGGGGTTGGCCGGGCTGTGGCGAATGGAGAGGCCTGCGGGTTGTCTCGTCTTCGAGGAGGGAGCTGCTGCCTATAGACTGGGGGTGGGGGGGAGAGAAAGGCTCCGAGAGGGCATAATATGGCGCAATGATATAATCTCTCCTCAGACAGCGGAGTGGAAACGCAGGGCGACCGGGGGAGAGAGAGAGGGGGGAAAAAAACCCCGGTGCTGCAGTACAAATCGGCTGCAAGAGGAAGCCGGGGTGGATAAGTGGCCGAATGGGAGTCGAGCTATTAAATTCATCCTGGGAGCCCTCTTGAGGCTCTATCTGGAAGGCCTGCGCTTTGGAGACGCGGGGGGAGCCTTTTCTCCTGCCCTCCTTCCAACATAAATAGCGGAGAGGAAGGTGGTAGTTTGCAGTCACCGCCATCATATTGATCAAGGGATGCAGTTCACCAAAGGAATATCTCCCCCCTTCCACACACACACACACACACACACACACACACACACACACACCCCTTAAAGTCTTAATCTCCTGAGTCATATTTCCTCTTTATTCCCCCATCTCTAAAACATCCGTGGCCACACATTTCAGTGCAAACAGTTACACAACAGAAAAGATGGGGGTTGGGGGAAGGAGTGAACGGAGAGCCAGGCTTTATAGGGAATCTACTTTTAATGGACAAGTCATCTTATCTTTTATTTTTCTCCTCCCCTCAATTGTTTCCCCCTCCCTTCTTTATAGAAGTGGCAGTAGTCCTAGAATTAGTTGAAGATGTCGGGTCAGACGCTGACAGATCGCATCGCAGCTGCTCAGTACAGCGTTACAGGGTCAGCTGTAGCCAGAGCGGTATGCAAAGCAACCACACATGAAGTGATGGGCCCCAAGAAGAAACACCTGGATTGTAAGCATCTTTTTATATGCATGGTCATGTGTGATGGTCAATGGTCAATACTCCTCAGACACTAATCTGCTGTCTTGACGAAGCCTTATGTGAGGCATTTTGGAAAAATGAATTTGTTGTTGCATAAGTTCTGAAGTTATGTTTGACCATTTTGAATAGCAGGAGATCGATTTGAATCTGGAAAACAGTGAAATGTTCTTGCTTGCTTTGGTTACCTGAATTCAGTTCAGAATTAGTGTTTGTCTTAACTAGCAATGTAAAAATTTTTACAAGTAGAATTTTGAACATAGTGGAATTGAATAGTTCTTTATCATTGTAATCTCTGTAATCATTCATTGTGTATTTGGAGTGTAAAACTAGAAAAGGCATAATTCAAATGGATATCTTCATTATTCAGAATCCAAAACTCAGTTCTTCAACAGTTACCAAAGCAAACTGTTGCATGTATTATATGTTGGTCATGGTTATATCGGCAGTACAGGTAGGCCTTGTTTAGTAACTGTATGCTGTTGGAATGATGAAAAATAACTTTAGGACCAATCTTTGCATCCATGACCATCTCAGGTTTGTAAAGCAAAGAAAGCTGAAGTAAGATTGTAAGCACAGTTGTGATTTCACTAAGCAATCACTTCACTTAATGACCAGGTTCCTGGTCCCAATTGTGATTGTTAAATGAGGACTACCAAAGGTATGTACTATAATTTGTAGTGAGTTTTAATTCCTTCTGGGGTTTTAGCTTGGTTTTCTATGATATTCCAAAGTGAGTTCTCACTTCATGTTAAGTCTAGAGCAGTGATGGCTAACCTTTTTGCCATCGCGTGCCAAAAGCAGGGGGGAGCGCGGGGGAGTTGCACACGCATGTGCCCACATCCATAATTCTATGCGCCCCATCCCCTGTGCATGTGTGCATGACATCCCCGCGCTCCCCCCATTTTTGGCACGTGATGGCCAGGTGGGCCCCGTAGGCCCATTTTTTGCCCTCCCCAGGCTCCAGAGGCTTTTTAGGAGCCTGGGGAGGGCATAAACGGTCTTCCCCACCCTGTTCCAAAGACCGGAAATGGCCCATTTGTCGACTTCCGATTGGACCGGAAGGCCCAAAAATTAGTTGGCTGGCGCACTCATGCTGAGTTCGCATGCCCACTGATATGGCTCCGCGTGCCACCTGTGGCACACGTGCCATAGGTTCGCTATCACGGGTTTAGAGCATCAATCTATAGCATTCCATATACTATTGAGTTACAGCTGTTGCAGTGTTGAGTTAAACATTGATGGCAGTCAATGTTATATATGATTTTGTGTTTGCAAGTTGTGGAGCTAAACCAGTACTAGTAGGAATGAGACGATATAGTCACATGCATAGTTTTTGTAACATTTTTGTCCATTTATGATCAATCTTTCCATAATCTCAAGGTGAACAAGTCAACAGACAATACATGGCAATGGCAGATTTGTTATGAAAATATAGAATCTTTCTTTTTCCTACAAATCTCTGCAAAATAGGATATTCCTCATTTGGAAAGTCACAGCAAACAATATCTACTGCCCAATATTCTGGGGCTCCTTTTAATTGAAAATTTATTTTTTCTGGTCGCACCAAACAAATTAGTGTTAAGAAATCAAATCATGGTGGAGTAAAATAATTTTTCAGATCACATTGCCACTTTGAAGAAGAAACAAAATGGCCACCCTCCACATAGCACTATTCAAGAAGGAGTAGATTTTTGTGTTGAATATGAGTGTTCCAGTTTGCCAATTATACGAAGATGTGATGGCGTTTCTTTTTGGCTTAATGTGATGTGTGAACTCATTCTAAAAGAAAAAAAATATACATGAGTTAGTCAAGCCTGAAATCTGCTTACACTTCCTTGAAATCCTTCTGGCCTTATAGGAAAGAATGTGCTTGAATGTTGGGCCAGAGTTATACTCCAGTACATGTGGGTTATCTCAATCGGATTTAGCTTCAAATCTTAAATGGATTGGAAATGGAATTGTTATTATAATTATTTCTTTTATATTTTATACTCTATTTCAAATGACACATTACAATTACACAACTGTATGATATATTGGGATTTTGCGGGTCTTACTCAAGGCAGGAGGTTCTAAAACAAGTTGTGCTGGTTTTTTTCATATCTTGTTGCAGAATTATAAGGTAGTGAACTCGCAGCAACCCCTGAATTTGTTGTTTCTTACTTTGTTTCCATAGCAAGGTAATTAATATGTTGTAACTTAATATATTAAGTTAATAATCTATATAATCCCAAGAAGTCATGCATAGAGGCTCTGATTGTCCACGTTTCATTTAATAATCAAAATAGTCATTTCATAGAAGGATAATTCAGTAATGTTTGTTATCAGTCCATTGTTATTTGTGTTTTGTGTATTTTAATCAAAAATATACTGAATTAGATTACGAACATTTTAGTAATGTACTAATGTCATTGTGAAGCATGTCATCATGTATGAAGTGAGCAAAATACTGCAATAGATACAGGTAGTTCTTGATTTACGACCACTTGAGCCCACTTGAACCCAAAATTAATTTCTGTTGCTAAGTGAGACGTGTTAAGTGAGTTTTGCCCCATTTTATGACCTTGGAGAGCTTAATGGAAAAGCTTATTTGCATTATATTTACCAGTAGTGAAGTATAGGATGGATTAGAAAAAGGCTTAAGGTGCCCTGAATTCCTTTCTCTTTATAACTGAACTTCAAGGGAAATTAGTTTGAGGGGTAACATTAATGTCTTCTACTTGTGCAGCCAGAATCACTTGGTGCTGTGCTATAAATGACCAATTTTACATTTTAGCATCTGAATATCCCATTGTTTCTCTCTGATCTTTCTCTAAAAATGATTGAATATGGTATACCCATAAAGCACAGAAGCAAGAGTGAAATGACAGAAATGTGTATTGTGTACATATAGTGATAGTAAAAAATTGAGATTGTATCTTTAAAAATAAACAGAAGTAAGGCTTACCTGTATGGTAGTTTGTGGCACTGTATTTCCATTTATGGGTGTCCTGGTTTCTTGGTTTCAAGTGTCTCAGAAAATAATACTAAAAATTTTAATTGTCATATACAGGTAGTCCTCAGCCCAACATTTCTATTGCTAAGTGAGATATTTGTTAACTGAATTTTGTCCCATTTTACAACCTTTATTGCCACAGTTGTTAAGTGAATCATTGCAGTTGTTAAGTGAATCTGGCTTCCTCATTCGCTTTGCTTGTCAGAAGGTTGCAAAAGGTGATCACATGACCCCAGGACACTGCAGCTTTCATAAATATGAAGCAGTTGCCAGATATCTGAATTTTGATCACATGATCACGGGGATACTTCAAAGTTCGTAACTGTGAAAAATTGTCGTAAGTCACATTTTTCAGTGCCATTGTAACTTTGAACGGTCACTAAATGAACTGTTGTAAGTGGAGGACTACCTGTAGTAATAAGATTCTGATACTTGGGAAGGCATAAGTGCAAAATAAATAAACATGTGGTAAAAGCTTCTGGGACTTTTGCAGAAATTTTCCAGGGTGCGCTAGTTCCCTTTTGTGAAATTAAGACTTGCAGACAAAATAATTAAGCCATTGAGGTTAGTGTTTTATGAATGGCTTATTTGGTGCCATAAAATAGGTAATAATGTTAACCTAGCTAAAAGAGAAAGTTTGGCTCTAATGTGAAAAGAAACGAGTCATAATATCTGCCATTATTATATTTATAGATGTTAATAATGTACATACAGTGACTGTGATTTCAAAAGAACTGGTTGTTTAGATTTATTTACAAGTGATCTTAATTTGGTTGCCCTCTGCTTTTGATTGGTTACTAGTAGAATGATTGCTACACTAACATTTGTAATTAAATCTCTCACTAACCAGTAAGTTCAAAATATAGTATGGCAATTATTAAACATTTTCAGATAATTATGTTGCTTTGTATTCTTGCAAGGAGTTTGATCATCTAAGTCTAAGATATGAACTTTTAACATATCGGGAGATGTAATGAAAAGCAGGTTTGATTTAGTATTGAATGAAATTTCAGAAATAGATTCTGATAATGTGTTTCTAATAGAATATATTCAGCATAGCAACCCATTCCTCAGTGTGGATATAGGTCACACCTGGGACAATATGGATATGCTGTGGGATTTTTCTGTAATATTTGAGCAAGTGCCATAAATACTATCCAAATACTAGCCTCAGGTAGTCTTTGTAGGGCCTACAAAGATGAAGCTCATTTCATGTAATTGAAATAAAATATGGTTAATATGGTTACTCTTCAATCCTACATTGAATAACGTTGAATCCTTTATGTCTTATTAAAGATATTAACCTGATAACATATTTTAGACATCATTCCAAGAATATCAGGTCTGTCTGTGGCACTGAAGCCTCAGTTTTTGAACCTCTGCATCTGCTTCATTGAAAGTAATCAACGCTAATGGTTTTAAATACACTGCTAGAGCCCTGTGGGATTTTCCAGTTGGTATAACTAGTATTTGAATATGACATTTACTCAGGTAATTGAGCAGGCATCTTTTTCCTTGACAGATTAAGTTAGGTTCTTGGCAATAAAGTCAACAGGAATGCAGCTATTGAACCTGAGTGAACATGGGTTAGAGCAGTTGGTTTCAAACATTTTCAGGCTGCAGAATCTTTTAGTTAAAAAAAAGAATATTTTCCCCAAATCCCTGATCAAGCAGCAAAGCAATGAGTTGTCATAAACGCAAATGCCCATCTATACTACCCCAGGAGTGGAAGTCCCGAATGTCAGTTTACAAGCGCTGCCCTTTCTGCTATACCTTAGAAAATTTGGAACCCACATTTGGTAATTTTTCTTTTTCTTTTTTGGTCCTTAATTTCTCATAGAATTCCTATTGAAACTCTAAGGTTCAATTGATGACACATAAAAGAAAAACTCTGAATTAGAGCTCTTTGTGAAGTCTGTTCTGTTATAATGAGAGTGATTCAGTTCCACAGCATTTTGCAGTGTCATCTGGTGAAGCTCTTTTATATACTGAAATATTTATTATGATTTATTCTGGAAAGGGGCTTGGCCATATTCTCAATGGTTAACTGTAATAATTTGCAAAATCCTTCAAGCTAAAAATTGCTCCTATTTAACACGCCATTGTTGATGGAATTCCATTAGAATGGAGATATTCCTTGTCTGCTCTGCTTGAGTTTGTTTGAGGTTTAAAGTTTTGGAAAATATCCTTGGATAAGTTTACCTTATCTCTTGCATGCATGATACTATCCTTTGGCTTGCTATAATTTAGTAAGGATGAAATGGCTAATAGGAGCCAAGAGAATCTATTCCTTGTTTTGAAATGAGTTTGTATTACCATCCTAAAAAGACACCATTGGAACATCCTTGAAGAAATCTTTGGACTAAGAAGTAGAGGAGAACATCAGAGCAATTATTATCATCCTTTTCTTAAGGAAGGATTGTTAGATGACTGGTTGGTGACAAACTCTAAATACTCTTGGAAAAAACGATTTAGTCAGACTCAGTGACGGTGCTGAAAGAAAAGAGAAATACAACCATTAGATTTCACTTGGGCCTCCCATAAATCTTCAGTAACCTTGAGCATGGTATATGTCTGGATCAACTGCCTGGAATGACAATAGAGAGTTTTATTTATAGTAATGCAATTTCTACTTAAACATCCATTACCAAAAAGTTTACTGCTTTATATTCCCTGGCAATTTATACTAAGTCCTGGTAAGCCCCATGGTTCACTTTCTCCCACAGTTGTATGTAAACTTTATTTGGAAATACAAGTGAAAATGTTATATGAGGATAGCCACCCAATTTCATTTCTCCTTCTCATCTAACCCAGGTGAGGTGGTGGATATCGATAACAGAGCAGAATAATGGACTGGATGCGAATTGATAAATTGAAGGTCAGTCCAGAGAAAGAATTACAAGTGGCGGGTGGTTCATTCTCTAGTTGAGCCTTTTCTGGAGGGAATTTCATTCTATTTTATGGAAGTGCTCCTGGATCCATTATTACATTGAGAAGGGCAGATAGCTTCTGTTGTTTTGAATGGGCATGTGTGAAATGGTTTTCAAACTTTAGTTTGTCCAAAATAACTGCCATGGTTAGATGTTTCTGGTGCTTCATTAGCTGCTTGGTTCCAAACCCTTTTCTGCATCCAACTCAAAATATTAATGTATACATTTAAAATCTGAGATAGTTTGGGGCCAGAATTTAATGGAAGATCTTCTCCTCTGTATATCTGACCAGATCCTTAGGCTACCTGCAAAAATTCCTCTGCAAATATCTTCATTAAATTGCACTGCATATTCAGGTAGAAGAGGAAGCACCTCTTCATTGTGGTGCACCATCTTTGGAAGTGTTTCCCCAATTTTTTGTTTGTGCCCACACTTTATTTTGCTCAAAGGAAAACATTTTGCATTTTTAAACAGGTTGGAAAGATTGTTTTATATTTTTTTTTTTACATTGTATCTTTAGGTTGATCGTTGATGTTGCTTTTACTGCTTTAGTCTAATGCGTATCTCTCAAAACTTTGGTTAATTGATCTGACTTACATCCAAATAAACATTTGATTATTTTGTCATTTGGTTCATTGAAACTAACTTCCTAATAAGTATTTTCAGGATAGCTGACCGTTTCCAATGTTTTGATTTTATTAGACAATGATGGCTTGGTTATATACTCTTGTTGTCGATTAAAATGCGACTTGGTAAATTTGTATTTGCAACACTTTCCAGCAACAAATTATCTGACAAGATCGCATTTGCAAACCATGGTCATTTAAGTATTCTCTTACTTGCTCACTTGGCAAGGGGAAGGGGCCGTATTAATAAATCAAAATCAGTTGTTCTGTAAGGCCACTGGAGTGCAGGAGATGGCAGGAAGGGTTGGAAGTGCTCAGCAGCAGGTCTTTTAGGGCCGAGGATGTAAATTTACTACTTAAAAAAAAAAAGATAGACAACACAAGACTTTTTGCTTTGTAGGCTTGGCTAAGAGGTTTACTGTGACATGCCTCAAAATGTTAATGATGAAACTGCAAGCCAACTCTTAACCCATATAAAATTTGCTTCTAACTTTCTAGGCTCAGCCTCTCCCAGAATGGAGACAGACAAAAAAATACGATTTTGCCCATAACTTATGTTGTCTTAAATGTTAATTGTGAGGAAGTTAGTAACTACATGGTCAATATCCATGCTAACTTTGAAGTAGTTAGCCAGTCATAACTTCCTGTATCTCCTTTGTGAAAAAATACAAATCCATATCTTCACTGGCTAGTCCCAGGGATTCTATCTGGTGGCAGAAAAAGTAGACTTATTTTGTGGTAACTCTCATTAGATGCATCTCCAGGTGGAAATGATACTCAGAACCAAAGCTAAGGAGAAGCTGGAGGTATTCAGTTTCATGGCCCATATTTAAATGACATATCAAGATTAAGCACAGAATAAAGTAATATTGTCATCTGAGCCAGATGGTTGAGTTCTAAGTGGAACTATACAGTATAATATTTGTTGTAATGGTTCAGATGTCTACGGAGATTCTCAATCATCCAGGTTATGGTTGTCCCAAAGATGCTTTTTCAAGAGGCAACTGGACTTTCTGGTTTTTCTTTGAAGACATTTCACTTCTCATCCAAGAAGCTTCTTCAGCTCTGATTGGATGGTGGGAATGGAAGGATTTATACTCCTTGCAGACAGCTGGTCATTTGCATTCTTTTAGAGAGTCATTGAGCCACCTGGAGATTTATCTGTCCTCAGGGTCGCCTGAGTAGTGCAAATGGATGTGGAGCCTTCTTGAAATGCTGAAATTGGTTCAGGTGCTTATATAATTGTGTTCAGTAAGCAGTGAGCTGTGTAGCTTTAAGCTTTGGAACTCTGTCCTTATACTGGCAGTTTTCTCCTTTCCATGAGGCCTCAATTTACTATAATTTATCATTACCCTAATGTACATGTAATACTCTTATCATGTGATTTATTTGGTTTCCTGTGATGTGCAGTTCTTCCCCATTAGTGTTGTGAAAACAGGGAATAATCCAGGCAGTCATTAGGGGTCAACACTGACTTCAAGGTACAAAGACACTCCCTCCCACAAACTAATTCTTAGTCTGCATTCAAATGACATTTAAAGCCATTGCTTAACAGGTAAGCCACAAATAAGCCCTGGTTACAAGTTGTGCATTAAATTTTTAGAGTAACTGTACTACATCCAATGCACCTGTGTTTGGACAGGTTGCTAAATATAACTGCAATTATATGGCTTAATGAATTATCAGGCATTCCATATGGTTGCCTATAAAGCATGGTTAAAAATCTTGGTGAAGCATATGAAGCCAGACAAATTGGAAATAATGGATATGAAAATTAGGTCGAGATAGCATATTAAATCACTACAGGCCATCGTTTAATATCATGGCTTGTTCTCTTTCTCCTAAGCTTAATTTATTGGTTTAGCTGTACCAAATTTTTAATTGTAGAAAACTGTGATATAAGGCTATATGTTTCTGTATATAATGGTTTATAAGACTGAGGTATGCATTGCTATTGAAATTAAAAAGAAATTAAAGAGATTGCAATTGTAATACAGTTTAATATTTAACAGGAGTTTTAACTACTCTGGTCAAAGGAATTGCCTATAAAAGGAATTCTTCAAAGAAGAAATAGGTAATATTTTTATGATCAAGCAGTACTCCTTGAAAATTGATAGGGTCCTTTGCAGTGGTGAAATCCAAATTTTTTTACTACCGGTTCTGTGGGCATGGCTTGATGCGCGTGGTGTGGCTTGGGGTGTGTGACTTGGTGGGCATGGTAGGGAAAGGATATTGCAAAATCTCCATTCCCACCCTACTCCAGGGGAAGGATACTGCAAAATCCCCATTCTGTCCCCACTCTGGGGCCAGCCAGAAGTGGGATTTGCCGGTTCTCCGAACTACTCAAAATTTCCGCTACCGGTTCTCCAGAATCTGTCAGAACCTGCTGGATTTCACCCCTGGTCCTTTGAAAGCAAAGTGTCATAGATGTTAGCTACTGGTAGCATAGTAGATGTATTGTGATTGTTTCCTGATTCTTATAGACATTTCTCATATCAATAGTATTGTTTCTCCAGGTATCTCTAATATAAGCTCAAAGCAGCATGTAAGTAATAAATTTGCAGAAGTTCAGACTATGTGTGTTAGGTTTTGATGACAGAAGAAACAATAGCATTTAGTAATAGCATTTAGGCTTATATACCGCTCCATAGCACTTTATAGCACTCTCTGGATGGCTTACAATGAAGAAGTGTTATTTGCATATTGCCCCCAACAATCTGGGTCTTTATTATACCAACCTCAGAAGAATGGAAGGTTGAACCAACCTTGAGCCCCGTCAGGATTGAACTCAAGGCTGTGAGCAGAATTTGCCTGCAATAGTGCATTGTAACCACAAAAACTATGGCTTTTGACATGGAACTGGAAGATGTTTCTTAAACCATGCAAAATATTATGTAGGAACTTAAATTGGAATTTAGTGAAGAAATTGATTCTGGTTTACATTGACTTGGGGGGGCAGGCTATTTAAGTTTATTTGTTGGATATATATTATATAGGATGGGGGTGTCAAACTCGATTTCATTGAGGGCCACATCAGGATTGTGTTTGACCTTGGTGGGGTGGGCGTGGCCAGCTTGGTGTTACTCATGTCAGGGGCGTCTGTGGTGGCCTGGGCGGGACTGGGGGGGATCCATTGTCTCCAGCGGAGAGAGGCGAAACTAGGGAGAGCACCAAACCCCTTGTCCTCCAGAGGAGCCTCGCTGTCCCTCAGGCCACATGGAGGACCCCTGGATGGCAGTGCAGGCTGTCCAGAGCCCTAGGTAGCAGAGGACAAGTGCCCAGCCTGGCCCTTGAGCTCCCAGGGCACCAGGATCCCACAGCCCAGCCCCACTTCCCTGAGGGGGTGCCCAGCTGCATTCCTTCTCCTCAAGGTTGCTGCTGCTGTTCCTTGTCTCCTTGGCCAGGTTGCTCATGGTGTGTGGGAGAGCAAAGTGTGTGGGTCAGAGGGAGGCCCACTTCTTCTCCACGCAAGGAAACCCAGCTTTGTAACCAAAGCATCCTCAGCGGTAGGATGGGAGACCACCAGGAGAGGCTAGGAGGAGGAGACAAGGGGATGGCGAAAGGGCAGCAGAGCTGCTGGTGGCCAAGTGCTAAGGCAGGACCGACCTTCCTTCCTTCCTTCCTTCCTTCCTTCCTTCCTTCCTTCCTTCCTTCCTTCCTTCCTTCCTTCCTTCTCTTCTTTTTCCTTCCATCTTCATTCTCCTTTCTTCTTTCTTCCCCTCTTTCCTTCTTTTTCCTTCCTTGCTCTCTTCCCATCTTACCTTCTTTTTCTTTGTCTCTCCTCTTTCCCTTTCTCCTTTCCTGTCCCTTTTTGGATGCTTAAATGCAATAGGGGAAACATTTCTCCTTTTGTTTTGTTTAGCTTTTACTTTGTTTTGCTAGCCCTCTGCCAGTCCCCCCCTCCACCCCGGCCCCGTTTTCAGCCAGGATGGCCAAAAACAGAGCCTGAGAGCTCCATTTTCTCTGGCAGAGGCCCCGCGGGCCAGTCCTTTGTTGATTCCAAGCACCCTGCGGGCCAGATTCGGCCCGCAGGCCTTGAGTTTGACACCCCTGATATAAGATCTCTTCACTCTGGACAGGCTTATGATATTATGAATGTCTGCACAGTCATTATCATTTTTGTTGTTGTTATTGTTGTTCATTGCCTGTTGTTTAGACTAGATTTCGCATTTTTATCTGCCTACTGAGTCTTTCCCAAGGACCTGAGATAGGCAGATGTTGTTTTTGATGGTGTTAAAGTTATTGTCACAGGATATAAGCTATTTCAAGTAAAGCTGCTAGTCCAATTGACTAGTGGTGATTTTGTCAGTATTGATGGTGTTCAAGTGGATTTTGGAGGGGTTGCATCCTAGGCGCCTATTACTATTTGTACTTCTGTGGTTTCTTTTGCTACAGTCATTCTACTTTTATTTGCAGGTCTTGTATTTTTTGTGATTTTCTCCAGTTCTTTCTCTTCTATCTTGCAATTTATAGGTTCACTATCCAGGCTTTTTTGTCTGTCTTATCAACAGTTTTTAAGTCTGGGGTGCTATGTGGCAGGTGCCGATCTGTTTGCATCCCAAAGTTCCAGAGCACTTTATTATTATTATATTTTTTTATATCTAACTCGATACAGTGAAAATAGTTAATACTTAGCAAAATGAAGGAACTTTTTGGTTCTTTTTTTTTTTTTTTTTTATTTGATTTATATGCCGCCCTTCTCCGAAGACTCAGGGCGGCTTACAATGTGCTCAGCAATAGCCTTCATCCTTTTGTATATTTATACAAAGTCAGCTTATTGCCCCCACAACTGGGTCCTCATTTCACCTACCTTAGAAAGGATGGAAGGCTGAGTCAACCTTGAGCCTTTGGCGAGATTCGAACCCTGCAGAATTGCAGGCAGCTGGTCTTAATCAGCTTAATAACAGGGTGCCTTAAGCCCCTGTACTACCAAGGCTCTTGGGAACCCTCCAGACATTACTGAATTATAATTCCCAACATATATATTTATCATGGTGGAGAATCTAGGACCTATAGTTCCCCAGCCCTGTTTTCCAGCCAATTTGATCTAAGTGAATAATAATACTTAAATGTGGGCTAATATTTTTAAGATTAATAGGACAAGACTGTTATGACTAGCATGCAGGAAAGAAACAGAGGATAATACAAAGTTCTATAAAACAAGACAGTAAAAATAATAGTAGCATAAGGGTTTAAAACAGAGCTCAGTGGAAAAATAGTCTGATCTTGGGACGATAGCTATTCTGCAAATGCCATGATATATAAATGCTTTTAACTGATTTTTAAAACAATTGGACTAACAATGTTTCTTACTCAGTAAAATAGAATTTGGGATATCAGAAGGACATTCTGAGCCACATCTAACAGTTGAGGCCACAAGTTGTAGTCTCCCCTGATTTTAACTCATTAGTTGGCTAATATTGGGAGAGGCAGTATTTTATATTTTTGGATCCTAAGATGCTTAGGCCTTTATTTAGGCTTGGTAGCTCACAGGTAGCCAGCCCATCAGTTCAGGAACCAGTATTATGTATCCTTTTCAACCCTCCTCTAAGTAACAAGCTAGTTCTATAAAGGCTGCAATTTCTGTGCTTTCAAGTCAATGTTCATAAGTCTTTTTTCCCAGTAGTGCAGAATTTATTATAGCATCAATTATTGAAGCTAAGCTATCTCTATCCAGATAGGGCTGGAAATGGTTTGTCAGCCATAGGCGTTTCTTCTTATTGAAGCCTGCTGTGCCTCTGCTGACAGTTTGAAATCAAGGAGAAACCCCCAAGCTAGTTATTTGTCTGTGAATTTGCTAAAAATGTTTGTTGTTTTTTTTTTTTTTCATGAACAATGGAAGTACAGTATTGCAAGCATTCCTGTGAAGAGGTAGATGCAGCTGTAGCTCCCTGATTAGTGAAATCCACAAAAGAAAACCATATGTATGACACCACAAGAGTTTTAAATAGTGCGTGATTCATTTAAAATGCTAAGAGTGGAGGCAGTTCTGATAGGCTGGCAGAAGTATAATAGAATCTTACAAATAATATTACAAAAGTGATTGGGTCATTATATAAGTCATTATATATCACAATACTTGTAAGATTCTATTATACTTGTGGCAGCCTATCAAGTCTGCCTCCGCTCTTAGCTTTTAAAATGAATCTTGCACTACTAAAAACTCTTGCAGTCATCTTTTCCCTTGCTTAGTATTGGAGATCATTTTTACTTGTCACCCATGATGAGGTAAGTGAATGTGGCTGTTTCTCTTATATAATACCATGCATCTATGTTCACTTTTAATGTGTGACTGCAGACCTGAACAGAGAAAAATGGGGAAGATCACATTTAATATTACTTTGTGATTCAGAGTTAGGATGAAATCATAGCAGCTACGGTACTGACGCACATTTTTAAATAATTTAAATAGAACAGTATTTCTGTTAATAGGAGAAATAGTACCAAAACCTTTGGTGCAATTCAGATTTGAATAAAGTACCTGCATACCACGAATGATGTGTTTTGTGTTCTATGGCAGTATTTCTCAGACTTTTTGCAATTGCAGATCAATAAATAAATGTTCAGAAAATATGGGGACCACCTAGATAAACAAACACACCACTGTATGTTTTCTTTAAGAGTATGTGAATTCCCATTTAACAGAATAACAGAGTTGGAAGGGACCTTGAAGGTCTTCTAGTCCAACCCCTTGCTTAAGCAGGAAACCCATTTGAGACAAATGATTGTCCAATCTCCTCTTAAAAACTTCCAGTGTTGGAGCGTCCACAAGTTCTGGAGGCAAGTCTAACTGTTGGGAAATTTCTCCTTAGTTCTAGCTTGCTTCTCTCCTTGATTAGTTTCCATCCATTGCTTCTTGTACTGTTTTTAAGTGCTTTGGAGAATAGGTTGACTCCCTTTTCTTTCTGGCAGCCCCTTATATATTGAAACACCGCTATCACGTCACCTCTAGTCCTTGCTTTCAGTAACTAGACATACCCAATTCCAGCAACCGTTCTTTATATGTTTTAGCCTCCAGTCCCCTAATCATCTTTGTTGCTCTTCTCTCTCTACTCTTTCTAGGGTCTCAACATCTTTTTAACATCATGGTGACCATGCAGTATTCCAAGTGTGGTCTTACCAAGGCATTATAAAGTGTTATTAACACTTCATGTAATCTTGATTCTATCCTCTGTCAATGCAGCCCATGATGGCTTTTTTGGCAGCTGCAGCACACTGCTGGCTCATATTGACGTGATTGTCCACTAGGACCCAAGATCCCTCTCACAATTACTATTATTGAGCCAGGTACCACCTACACTATACCTGTGCATTTGGTTTTTCTTGCCCAAGTGTAGAACCTTACTTTTTTCATCACTGAATTTCATTTTGTTAGATAGGGCCTGATGCTGAAGTCTGTCAAGATCCTTCCGTATCTTAAGCCTATGTTCTGGAGTGTTGGTTACTCCTGCCAGCTTGGTGTCATCTGCAAATTTGATGAGTTCCCCATCTATCCCCTCATCTAAATCAGTGATGAAGATATTGAAGAGTACTGAGCCCAAGAGAGAGCCTTGGGATACCCCACTGCATACTTCCTTCCATGTAGATGCAGTTCCATTGAGCACTACACTTTGAGTGCGGTTGGAGAATAAGATACTGTAGAATTGCAATGATTATTGTTGCAACTATGTAGGCCTTCCCATTCTTTTCATTTAAAGGCCTTATACTGTAAAACAAAAGCTTGTAAGAAAATTTGGTTCAAAATTAAACATAATAATGTTTAGCATAAACTTGCTAATCAATAATAGTCTTCAATATAAATTTCAGTATAGTATGGTTTTGGGGAAGATTGGTTCTCCAGTTCAATGATGTTGTTTTTTTAAATATTCATCATTGTACTTCCTATTCCTATTTTTATTTTGGGGTTGGATGTGTTAGATCACAATTCACCAAAGCATAGCATAGGTGGATTTGACAGCTGGTAACTGCATTTCAGACGTGTGGTCAATGTTCTGAACTTTAGTATTCATGTTACTAGTTGTATTATAATTTCTAGTTTTCAACCATCAATCCATTTTCATGATTTTGCTGATCGATGGTGAATGTGGGGTGGCTGTATTCAGTGGTGAGCTGCAACTGGTTCTGTGAGCGCATGCTTGTGCGCAGCATTCAAAATACAGCAATTTGAAGCTCAGCTGCTTACCTTTTAAGGCAGCCCCGATAAGTAGAACAGGGGATGCGTGGAAATCAGCTGTGCCACGCGAATCAGCTGAGCCAGAAAGAAGGAAATATAGGACAGAATAGCAGTGGTGGTATTCAGCTGGTTCTATCCGGGTCGGGTGAACTGGTAGCGGTGGCTGCGGAAGGCTCCGCCCACCCACCCGGACATAATCACGTCCCATTTTTGATGCTCTGCGCATGCATAGAAGGCCCTGCACATGCGTGGAGGTGGTGCGTGCGATCACATTTGCAAACTGGTAGCAAAGGTAAGTGAATACCAGCCCTGCAAAATAGGGCGGGGCGGGTGGGTGGTGCCAGCTGATCGTCAGAACTACCGGTTCGCCCGAACTGATCTGAACCGGCAGCAGCCCACCACTGGCTGTATTACATCACGTGGTGGCAGACAGCATTGTTCTGCAGTGAGATTTTACACTTAAATGCCATACTATAGAAAAACAGAAGCAGTCCGTTGACTTCTGCAATTGTACTAGTTGTGTATGAATAGCCTGTGATTGATGTGAGACTCAAACCTTGGTCAAAACTGCTGAGAACAACTGTAGACCTGCAATGAAATAGGACCAAGACATTAAGGTTATTTAAGGATATTATCAAACAAACTTTCTACCGTAGTAGGAAGAATCCCAAACTTGAGATTTCAGAAGAATTCTGCTGTTCATTGTAGTGTGTGCATTAAAGGTCAGGGAGAAACAAATTGTGCCAGTAGCTGAAGACTCCAGGGGATTCCCTGCTCAAAAAAGTCATAATAGAGGAACAAGAAATCCGGATTCAGTTTTCTTGCTCCAGATCCACCAGATCCACCTCCGAAACTAGAGTAAGATGGCAAAATGTTCAGTGAAAGCCCAGAGTTATAGACTTGATGCCTTGACTTCTACTCATGAGAAGGAAACAGTGTTCAGATTAGGATCTGAATGGAAATGCTAAGGAATAAGGCTAACCTCGAAGCTTTTTCATTTGGAACTTAGTCACTACTGAGATCATTTCTTGCAGTCTTCCATGCAAATTTTAACCCCTTATTTTTGTTCCTACATTCTTTTAGTGAGCAAGGATTTGATCCTCATATGACTTGCAAGTGAAAAAAAAAAATAAGGCATCTGATTATTCCTGTTCCTCCTCGATTTGGCTAATAATCCAAACATTATCTTCCTCTAAGTTCTTTTACTGTCTGATGGGAAATTAACACAATTCAGGCTTTTTACCTGTATAGGCAAGTAGTACTTATTGGTTTACATATAAACCGTGGCGGTGCAGTAATTAGAATGCAGTGTTGCAGGTTAACTTACTGCTCAATGCCAGCTGTTCGATTCTGACTGGCTCAAGGTTGACTCAGCTTCCATCCTTCCGAAGTTGGTAAACTGAGGACCCAGATTGTTGGGGGGCAATATGCTGACTCTGTAAACTGCTTACGGAGGGCTGTAAAGCCATGGTAAGTTTTAAATTGTTTTACTACCGGTTCTGTGGGCGTGGCTTGGTGGGCGTGGCAGGGGAAGGATACTGTAAAACCTCCACTCCCTCCCTAATCCAGGGGAAGGTTACTGCAAAATCCCCATTTTATCCCAATCAACTGGGACTTGGGAGGCAGAGAATAGATGGGGTGGGGCCAGCCAAAATTTTTACTACCAGTTCTCCGAACTACTCAAAATTTCTGCTACTGGTTCTCCAGAACTGGTCAGAACCGGCTGAAACCCACCTCTGCTTATATACCGTGAAGCGGTATATAAGTCTAAGAGCTATTGCTATTGCTACATGCAACATAGAACTGTTTTGTCAGATTTCTTGCTTATATGAAGTTCAATAAATGGCTTTCTACTGAACATAGGGAAATAAGCTTTGAAAATTGGGGTGATATGGAGTGAGCCTAGTGTGTGATCTATATGCTTCATAACATCTGTTTCCATGCCTCTCTTCAGAAAAATGTCTGAGTGGGACTTGGTTCCTCTTTACTCAATGATAATCTAGCAATATAAAATTTTCTGGGAAAAATATTCTCAAAATACCAGAAGTGCTTTTTGTCTGTTTCCTCCTTTTTGTTTCAATATAGAACATAAGGTATTTTTTTGAACATCGAACCATTAGGGAAACTCTTCCACTTGTTAGTTATTCTGGGGTAGTTTGAGATAACTAATCTGTTCAATGGACACTTATTTAAGCAGCAATAAGCAACCCAGCTATTTGAAGTATATTTCCCACTGTATCTTTATATAGGATAGACTGGCCAAGGATACTGAGCATCAGATCATCTATCCTTCAGCTGAGCTTCATTGGTATGATGAGTGAGGTTGACTGCCATCATTGAGTGAAGCTTTTGTTGAGAACTCTGAATTAAATTACAGAGTCTTATAACACCTTCAAATATTAACAAATAATAATCAAGAGTTACCTTGTGGCAAATAAATTTAATAAATAAATAGCAAAAGCAGAGTCAGCCTATTGCCCCCAACAATTTGGGTCCTCATTTTACCCACCTCGGAAAGATAGAAGGCTGAGTCAATCTTGAGCCTGGTGAGATTCGAACTGCCAAATTGCAGGCAACTGGCAGTCAGCAGAAGTAGCCTTCAGTACTGTATTCTAACCACTGCACCACCATGGCTCATAAATAAATAAAACCACAATTTTCAATTATAAAAATGCAGTTTCCATAGCTAAGCTGGAATTTAATTGGAAACACTGTGGCTCAGTTAACATTCTTTATAAATTTATTTTTATTTATTGCATTTTGGAATCACCTATCTCCCTACTTTGAAGTACAATATTCTTCTTCTGCAAGTAGATTCACATACTGACATATGATCGATTTTTACATAGAACTTCTGAACTTGTAGGAAATAAGGTATCGAAAAGCATCACTGAATCAGTAGCAAAGTTTAATTCAAAGCGGGTGCCCATTATTGACCTGTTAATGGTTCTACTCTCAAAAATGTCTGAACAGTGTGCCTCCAAACAGCTTTTAAAAATAATATACTCCATGATTTTGCCTGGAATATAGCTACTGCTGATTAAAAGATGTGCTGATTTTCAGATGAAAGATAAATGACTGCTTAATAGCTAGTGCCTAATTATTTTGCCAAAAGTTGTTATATCTCTGTTTTGATTAAAAATAGAATGATTACAAATACTCTCACTATAAATGGAAGCACTGTTTATCAAGAAACATTATGTAAATACACCATTTCTATAGTCTAACCTAAACATGATTTGAAAGAAATGTTTATGCAGCATAAATGCCTAAAGCATATACATTCCTAAAGTAGAAAGCTATTAATAGAATATTTATTCCTTCAACATTCAGTTATCCATTGTTTGCTCAGCAACAGTCATTCATAGTATTGCAATGTATTCCTATGATCCGTCCAATCTGAACCCCCAAAAATTGATGCTGTTTAGTATTTAAATTAGTGCAAATGTAATTGTAAATTGAATTTTAATTGAAGTGCATCAACATGGGTGATATACAAGACAATGCTTTCTAAAACTCCTCATTTCCCAATAATTTTCTACATGCTAGTAATTCTTGACTTACATCCACAATTGAGCCCAAAATGTTTGTTGCTGAATGAGACATTTGTTAAGTGAATTTTGTTTCATTTACAACCTTTCTTGCCACAGTTGTTAAGTGAATCACTGCAGTCATAAATGAGAGTCAGTTCCCAAGCATCTGAATTTTGATCCCGTGATCATGGGGATGCTGCAATGGTCGTAAGTGTGAAAAATGGTCATGTCACTTTTTATGTCCGTTGTAACTTCGAACAGTCACTAAAGGAATTTTTGTAAGTCAAGGAGTATCTGTATCTTTATTTAATTTACACAGACATTTGTTTCTATAGTCTCCCTCTCTTTTTTCCTTTTTCCTGCACTTTCTGTTTATTTTTTAATAGCATCAGTAAGTATTTTATTAAAAAATATGATATAAATAAAAATGAGTAAAAGAGAAGCAACACAAACAGCAAGCAATAAGAAATAGCAAAATAAATTCCTTTCAAGCATTTGCCAGGATGTATGGAGAGTTTAAAATTGGGAAGAAAAGTATGTACAGCTGTCAGAGTGATCCAGAAGCTGCCTTTACTGATTCTGGATCACGTGGAGAATTGTACTGATGGTCAATTCTGTTACAAAATCATTTCTGCCTCCCATTCATGATTATATTCTATATGTAATTTGCAACCTTCTGGTAAATACATGAAAAGGCTTGTGGATATTGCTCTGATGGGGTCAGCTGAAGTGAATTTCAGCATATAAAGAGAGCCGCAGTGGCATAGTGGTTAGAGTGCAGTACTGCGGACTGCTGGCTGACTGCAATTTTGGCAATTCATATCTCACCAGGCTCCAGGTTGACTCAGCCTTCCATCCTTCCAAGGTGGGTAAAATGAGAACCCAAATTGTTGGGGACAATATGCTGACTCTGTAAACTGCTTAGAGAGGGCTGTAAAAGCACTGTGAAGTGGTATATAAGTCTAAGTGCTATTGCTATTGTTAAAACTTAGAGTCTGGAAAATTCTGTTTGCTGTGCCAGAAAAGAAGCCAAAGAAGACATTATCTGTTCAAATATGCAGTCAATAATATTCACCCTTATTTTCTTTATTATCTATTAGTAAACTATATTTTGATCTTTAACCAACATAAAATAAAAACATATGACATTTGCTATAGGATTAATGGCCATAAGAATAACCCATATTTGTAAATTTTATGGACGTCAACTATAAAGTTGTGAAATAGTTTTTTGTTCTCTGTCAGTATGAAGTTACTATGGAACTCAAAACAATAAAAATATAAAACTTTATAAGGCAACAATTATGAAATACAAATTAAATCTGTACCTGTGAGTTATATTTATCATAATACAGGCAGTCCTCATTTAGTGGCTGTTTGCGGTAAAGATGGTGATGATAAAAAGTAACCAATTCTTGTATTTATGATCTTCTGTAAAGCAAAGGAAAGCTGAAATCTTATCTTTAAGCAAACTTGTGGTTTCACTTAAAGACCGCTTTGTTTAACAACCAAATTGCCATTTCCAATTGTGGTTGTGGAATGAGGATTTCTTGTAATTATATGTTATAAAATTACAAAGTATCATTAGAGTATAAAAGAATATATGGAAGTGTGGAGTCCTTGATACTCTCTGAGCTTGGTTGTTTCCTTGCAGATATTTCATTATTCAACTAGGTAATATCAATCTGACAATCTGGCTGAGAACAATCAACCAATAGAACAGAAGTTGCCTTCAGATGTTGTGGGAACTTCATCATTGGAAGCTTTCAAGAAGATAATGGACTGCCATCTGTCAGAAATGGTGGAGGGTCTTCTGCTTGGGTGGAGGGTGGGACTAGATGAGGTCCCTTACAAGGTCCCTTTCAACTCTATTATTCTGTTATTTCTGTTAAAAGTGTAAGCATTTTATTCTGTTGTTTCTGTTACGTGGAATTGCTTTCTGTTTATGTACAGTAGGTTGCCCTGCCAGTGTTGGTGGGGGGTATGGTTTTCTCATTAGGATATTGTTTTCTGCTTGATTGTTAGCCTGGTATTAATCCCTGCTTATCTGGGCATTGGTTGTTGAAGAGCATGTGATCATAGTCTTTCTGTTTCCTTCTTATCATTTTTATTGTCATCAATCAGTATTAAAGGTGCTAGGCCAATTGATAGAAGGAACATCTAGGTTTAACCAAAGGTTGACTATGGATAGCTGTATTCTCTATTCCACCCAGTATTTGAGACAGAATGAGAAACTGCTATTAAAAACACAAAACTGGATGCACTCCAGTGGAGTGAATTTACAGAAAGGACTCAACTGGGCTCCATAGGAAATCTTGCCAAAAAATTTGCAAGAATTTGCAAAAAAAAAAAAAAAAATTCCCAGCAAGTCTTCTGAAAATCAAACACGATTGAATGGAAGGGGGGGGGGGGGAAATCAAATGCAGATATTAAATCTCTGAAGCCTCACTGTGAGATACTGGTCAATTAAAGTCACTCTGTTCCTCTGCTAGGAGATTTTCTTGTTCCAACCAGTCCATTGGTTTCCAATGTGAATGTTAAAACTAGTATTAATCTTGCTAATGGTGCTTAATAAGATGATGGATCTGTAATTTGCAGACTTGTTCCTCCTTTGAAAAATGGAAACAGTGAATGAAAATCCTTAGTCTCTCTGGATATACCCATGCTTGCTTTTATACATGAAAAAGAAGGCCAGAATTGGTCCCTACCAGGTTATATTATTTTTAACTAACTCAAAGCAATTTAATCATTCCCATGAGCCTGCCTGCGTTTTAACTGAGAACCTAAATGCTTGACCTCCATGACTGTGATCTGTTACCAAAGTGTTACAAATCATATTGAACTCTCTTTAGAGCAGGGGTCCCCAACTCCCAGGCTACGACCCGGTGTCGGGCTTTGGCCCGTTTGGAACTGGGCCACGGAAGTGGTGGGTGAATGCATGTGTGTTCATGCATGTGCTCAAAGCCACACTTGTGAAAGCAGCGCACATGCACGAAACCATCCCCTCTCCCCCCACCGCCACTGCCGGTTCGCCAAGTCAGAAAGGTTGGAGAGAACATATAGGAAATATATTGCTTATAAACAACTGTGGTATTAGGGTGGGCAGTTTTAAATTCTCAAATTGAGTGCTTTTCAGGGAAAATGAGAAAAGCATTGCATTATTTTATACCGTTATTTAATTTGTGCTGCAACTTTGGAGTTAAGAAAAGATGTCAATTCAACCTGATTACTGACAATTGGAGAAAAAACAGTGGATTCACTTTAAATCTATCCATAAATGTTATGAAAAATTAAGCTAAAACAAAAAAGCCTCTGTGATGCTCTATCTTAGTTTCTATCAGTTGTAAATCAGTTGTAAAGTTTTAAATATGCATATAGTTGTTGGGTGAGGGAAGGTTTACGGTTGATGGGAGAGTGTTATGAGAGATGGATCATTAACAAAAGAGTAATTGGGTATGACATAGACATTCTTATATTGAGAAAGCAATATAACTACTGGTGTATACAAATGTGGTGTTAAAAAAAAACTAGGTCTCTATTTGTGAGAATACTATTATCTAATGTATTCTAGATTAATTGTGTCCTGACAAAATTGTACTGGGTTTGTAGTTTTGTTTCCCAAACATAGCCATCTTGAGACAAGTGACAGCTGTGTCTTTAATGGTCCACCTTCAGGAGTGAGGTAAAATGTCAGGGTATAGAGCGCAGGGCCAGATGCCATAGCTCCTTCTAGCAACTGAGAAGTTGCAGCATCATTGCTTAAATCCCCTCCCAGCTGAACAAATCAGATACAGCTTTTTGTTCACAGTTGGTGATAGTGATCAGACAGACAGACAGACAGCCTGGGAGAGACTAAAGTAAAGATGCCTCATCAGATTTGCTTGGTCTTTATGGAGGGGCCTGGCAGTACCATATCTAGGGACGTAGAAGGATTCTTAGCACTAACATGCTCCCGATCCAGTGTCTCAGCCTGCTTATTGTCTTGACAGTGTCCTAAAAAATTAAATATTCCTCCAACGATTTGGGGCCATCATTATTTCTTGACATCTCATTCATGTTTTATTTGTTTAATATAATGATTGGCTTGTTTGTATTGACTAAAGTGAGGGGAAGCATGATTGAGTTATGTATTTGAGATAGGCAGCTATATAAATCACAAATCGCCCATTTAGATGGTGCGCTAAGTCAAACAAAATGTCCCTTAAGATTTTGTATTCCTCAGTTCAAAATGAATTAAATACATTTACCAAATCAGGAAATGTTTGTGTTTGCAGATTACATCTGCATGTATTTTTTTTATATCACAGTATATTTAGTTTCATCAGGAAGTTGCATGGCTGTATTTATACGGATACCAGAAGTTGATTGTGATTTGAAATTGTCCCCAGGTTAACTTTTAGCGTTCCCCAGCTGCCTTTTAAATGTGTCTTGAAAGCTCCAGGGCTCTATATATTTCTAGATTAGGGCCAAGATGAGTACAGGTAGTTCTCAATATACAACCATTCGTTTAGCAACCAGTCAAAGTTACAGTGGCACTGAAAAATGTGACACAACTGGTCCTTGCACTTATGATCATTGCAGCACCCCCAGGATCACATGATCAAAATTTGGGTGCTTAGCAATTGGCACATATTAAAAACAGTTGGAGCATCTAGGGCAGTGGTGAAAACCAAATAGTTTTACTACTGGTTCTGTGGGTGTGGCTTGGGCGTGGCAGGGGAAGGATACTGCAAAATCTCCATTCCCACCCCACTTCAGGGGAAGGATATTGCAAAATCTCCATTCCCACCCCACTCCAGGGGAAGGATGCTGCAAAATCTCCATTCCTACCCCACTCTGGGGCCAGCCAGAGGTGGTATTTGCCAGTTCTCTGAACTGCTCAAAATTTCTACTACTGGTTCTCCAGAACCTGTCAGAACCTGCTGGATTTCACCCCTGATCTTGGGGTAATGTGATCACTATTTGTGACCTTCCCAGATAGCTTCTGACAAGCAAAGTCAGTGGGGGAAATGGATTCATTTATGAATTGTTTAGTGATTTACTTAACAACTGCAGAGAATTGCTTAACATTTGTGGCAGAAAAGGTTGTAAAATTGGGTGCAACTCAGCAACAATTTCTTTAGCAATAGAAATTCTGGTACCGATTGTGGTCCTAAGTTGAGAACTACCTGTATGAAGTAAGACCATATTTTTCAAGTAGGTTTTTCCCCCCTTTGGGTGAGATTGGTGTAGATTTCTGTGAGGTGATAATTACAATTGTCTTGAAGTCATCCTTATGATCAGAATGAGAGTGCTGCCTTGGATGACAGATGTTGGGAAATGAAAGCAACTCTCCCTGTTTGTCATTCCCTCTGATTCAACATATCCAGGAATCATTGATCATGTGCTATTGTGGTGACTTTACTACTGCTGCATTACATTTAAAGTGGTGAGCGTGCCGTGATGAAGCATTTAACAGTGTATCATATAACCTTCCCTATGTCACAATTATTTGTGTATTTTATTATTTAGCAATAACAATGATTATTTAGCAATAATTTTATTGCTACCTGCTCTCTTTGAAACAATTTTAACTCCCTGCCTCATGAACCTCTTCGTATAGAGCAGGGGTCAGCAACCTGCGGCTCTGGAGCCACATGTGGCTCTTTCGCCCCTCTGCTGCGGCTCCCTGTCACTCAAAATATGCATCACAACTGCCAATGTGTGACACTCGCTGGCACATGATTTATTTGAGCTTTTCAACCCCCGGTAGGCCAACCATGGATAAATCCAAAAAAAGAAAACTTTCCGAAAAAAACAGAATGTTTAATTCACTACATATGCTAGTTTTGTGGCCGCTCAAGAAATAATCAGGCACGGGAAGGGTTTTGTGGCTTCTTGTGTTTTCTTTTCTGTGGGAAAGGGGTCCAAATGGCTCTTTGAGTGTTTAAGGTTGCAGACCCCTGGTATAGAGAGATGTGCCATCTTATGTATACATATGCATCTCTTTCTCATTTGATTTTAAACATGGAATTTATAAATATGTGTTCGAAGAATTAAAAATTATTGCTGCGTATCAGTACAGTGCATTCCTTAAAATGATTTAGAAGAAGTATTTTTTACTTCATATTACCTCTTTACCATTTATTAAAATAACTCCTGTTTTTTTCAGGTATCCATACTAGTCTGAATGATTGTTGGGAGGATGGTTTACATTAAAAGTTAATGTAATTCTTAAAGCAGCCACATCTTTTTTCAGGCTCATACAAAAGCCTGAAAGCCACCAGGCTGATTTAATTACTGTAATAGCAGAGGAGTGCTATGCTCACACGAACTTTTTAGAATAATTTTCCAAGCATACACAGTATTGTGGAGGATCTATGGCAACTTGTTGTGGCCAACTCGCCACGGGACAAGAGTTACAGTAATATTGAAGAAATAGTGAAAGAGAATCATTAACGAAAGGATGCCAAAGGAGGGACAAAATGAAATGTGAATGACAAAAACTAAAATATTAATTTTATAATTTTAAATGTTGATTTGTCCTATGGCAAGTTGGGCATGGTGAGTTGGCAGTGGCGAACTGGCCATGGCAAGTTGATTGTGGCATGGCGAGTTGGCTGCGGTGAGTTTTCCTATTCTGTACTGTGGATATATGGGCTTTTACTGTACTGGTTTCAGGAGAAGAACTGATTCTAGTCTAGAAAGTTGTTATGCCAGGAAGGTGTACCTGAGCTACTTTGAATATAATAATAGGAAATGACTTTAAATTATTGCTTATGAATCCTGAATGTTAAATCCGTATTGATCTTTACACCTTCCATATCGATGTGGATGTCCAGGAGCTTTATAAGTAGTAGATTCTATAGCAACTAAGATTAAAATCTATAAATAATAGCAGTTCTTACTGAAATACAACAGGAAGAAATATGATCATCATAGGAATCGATATGAGCATAGTGATAAGAATAAATCTGCAATAATATAAATTGCTTCACATTAATCTGCTCTACTGTAGCATGTCATGATTAGGTCACTGAGCTTCTAGACAGGCTTACAAGAAAGAAAAATAAAATTGTTATTAAATCAATAAAATGTACTATGACTGGGTAGACATATTTAAATCGAGATAATACCTGCTGTTTTCTGTGTGCTTGTTTTGTGTTTGTAACATGACATCAGTGGGGGGTTGCTACCGGTTTGCCCCGGATATGTAGTGGTGGCGGGAGGCTCTGCCCACCCGCCTGGATGCTTCTGCGCATGCAAGCACATGCACGCTCCCGAGCAAACCAGTAGTGACGGGTTTTGAAACCTGCCCCTGCATGACATCTTTGTATCTATTTCAATTATCTATTGGCTTAGAGGAGAGTTGATTTGGGCAACAATAATTTAATTATTCAGTTCTAAACTTATAGTATAATATCCAGTCATGTGTAAAAAACATAGGTTCTTTCCCTCCCTCTCTCTCTCTCTGTGGTGTGTGTATGTATGTGTAAATGCAATTACAAATACAGGTATAGATATAATCCTCAATTTACTTCTAAAAGTTTTGCGTAACTAAACTGAAAAGATAAATGTCTTAACTGATTCTAAACCAACTCGGCATGTATTGGCATGTATTGGCCCAAAGTAGAAAAGTCTCAATTAATGAATTTCCTTGTGCTACAGCTTTTGTGGCATGAACTGTTACAGAAGAAATGGATACGAGAGAATAATATTAAAAAAAAGTTCCCTGTACAAGTACCGTATTTTCTGGTGTATAAGACGACTGGGCGTATAAGACGACCCCCAAATTTTCCTGTTAAAATATAGGGTTTGGGCTATACTTGTCATATAAGACTACCCCTCTTCCAATGCACACCAAATAAAAATTAAGAAACATCAACTGGCTCACCTACAATGTAAAAGCAGCTGTGATTGTCCCAAAATGGCCCCTGCAACAAGCAGGAACCTCACACAGCCACAAAAAGCCCCCCCAAAAAACTTTCACACTCTAAACACACACAACACAACTGGCTCACCCACAATGTAAAAGCAGCTGTGCTAGACCCAAAATGGCCCCTGCAACAAGCAGGAACCTCACACAGCCACAAAAAGCCCCCCAAAAAACTTTCACACTCTACACACACACAACACAACTGGCTCACCCACAATGTAAAAGCAGCTGTGCTAGACCCAAAATGGCCCCTGCAACAAGCAGGAACCTCACACAGCCACACAAAGTCCAAAAAACCAACTTTCACACTTTACACACACAAAATTCCACATACAGCTTTGTGAGATTTTGTGTGTTTGTGTAGTTAGAGTGAAACACTACAGAAACACACTAAATCTCAGAAAGCTGCACAAATATTATTTTATTTTATTTTATTTTTATTTTTATATGAAAGCTAAATTTAAAACTTCCTAAACTTTAAATGGCTAGGTCTAAAAAAGAACAACTAAAAAAACCCCAATTGACTATTTTTTTTAAAGCTCCCAAAGGGGAAAAAAACTTACCCAATAGAACAGGGGTCTCTAACCTTGGCAACTTTAAGACTTGTAGACTTCAACTCCCAGAATTCCTCAGCCAGCTTTGCTTTGCTGGCTGAGGAATTCTGGGAGTTGAAGTCCACAACTGCCTGCTTGCTTGATGGAATGGATTCAGGCAAGCGAAGCAAGGCAAGCGTTGGGACTAGCAGCTGAGGTAAGCAAGCTGGAGGGGGAAAACTTTTTATCTTTTACATGGCTCTGGCCATCCCAGCTGAGTTGCAGGGAACTCAGCTGGGATGGGATCGACCGTCAGAGCTGGGACTGTCAGAGCCATGGTTCTGGCGATCCCAGCTGAGTTGCAGGGAACTCAGCTGGGATCGTCAGAGCTGGGATCGTCAGAGTAAAAGGGAAAAAACTTTTTTCCTTTTACATGGTTTCTGGCAATCCCAGCTGAGTTGCAGGGAACTCAGCTGGGATCGTCAGAGCTGGGATCGACCGTCAGAGCTGGGACCGTCAGAGCCATGGTTCTGGCGATCCCAGCTGAGTTGCAGGGAACTCAGCTGGGATCGTCAGAGCTGGGATCGTCAGAGCTGGGATCGCCAGAGCCATTTAAGGCTCGTCAGAGCCTTTCGGGCTGGTCTGCCTGGTTACAGGAGAACAACACCCGGCGTATAAGACGACCCCCGACTTTTGAGAAGATTTTCATGTGTTAAAAAGTCGTCTTATACGCCGGAAAATACGGTACTCAAAAGTGCTGGTTACAGTACTTATTTAATATTTTGAAGGCAAATCTATAAAGTCAGTAGCAAAAGGAAGAATATGTTTTATTAATTGGTTACAGTATTCTTCTGATATGGGAATGGCAGGACTTTGAAAATTAAAACAGCAAAACATTTATACAGAGACACAAATATGGCTATAATTTTAATTGAGCCAAACCCAGAATGGATTTGGGCCACATATTTATTATCTGCTTCTCCCATTGTTATTTTTACTGCAAGAACAAACTCTCACAAAATAAACTTTGGCAATAGCAATAATGTTAGACCATCCAATAAGGAACTGTTTTCCATTTTATTTTTTATTGGCTTTTCTAAGTATTATATACATTTCTAAGAATGACCTATTTTTAACCTTAAATTTCTTTTTTTAGTGAAATTACTACTGTATCGTATAATGATTTTGGTCAGTAATTTGTAACTATACTCTCTTTAACCAGTACATCATCTTCTCTCTATATTTACTGTTACTATTCTCTCCTTCCTAAATATTGTAGACCTAATCCAGGCCACAAATGAGACAAATGTCAACATTCCACAAATGGCTGATACCCTCTTTGAGAGAGCGACAAACACTAGTTGGGTTGTTGTCTTCAAAGCCTTAGTTACAACACATCATCTAATGGTTCATGGCAATGAGGTAAGCATTTTAAGGGATTGTTAAGAAAGCCTGTGTTTGTCTCATAGACTCTAAAAAAAGAAAAAGTGATAGCACGTAGTGAACTTATCTGATACACTGTTAAGGCAATATAAAATATTTAGGTTATGTGGGATTTTCTGTATGAAAATTTTAGAGAATAAATTATCCACTCTGCTTACTGAAGGAGATAATTCTACCCCAGCGTTCCATGCAGTGGTGAAATTTAATTTTTTTTACTACCGGTTCTGTGGGCGGGGCTGTGGTGTGGGTTGGTGGGCGTGGCAGGGGAAGGATACCGCAAAATCTCCATTTTCACCCCACTCCAGGGGAAGGATACTGCAAAATCTCCATTCCCACCCATTCCAGGGGAAGGATATTACAAAATCCCCATTCCCTCCCCACTCCTGGGGGAAGTATATTGCAAAATCTCCATTCCCACCCCACTCTGGGGCCAGCCAGAGATGGTATTTGCCAGTTCTCCGAACTACTCAAAATTTCCGCTACCGGTTCTCCAGAACCTGTCAGAACCTGCTGGATTTCGCTCCTGGTTCCATGCATCTAATAGATATGCTCTGGAGTTTGGGGGTCATTTGAAATAGATCTTGGAGGTTATGGAAATTCAGGAATTAGGTAGGTAACTGCATTAGGCAGTTAGGCCTTTGGTCATGCAATGTTAGAATCCCCTGAAAGAGTTTAGTGTTATTATGTAAAAATAAAATCTCTATACTTCTCTGATATACAAAGAAAAGTGCTTTGATCTACACATATTTTCATAATTTTTTAAAAGAGGCAACCTTTAAATTTTCTTACACTATATGTATGTATTTATGAACGGAAATCTCATTTTGTTTTGTTTTTTTTACTTTGAATGCCTGGCAAAGTATTTGCTTCAAATCTTATCTTTAAAGTTGTTGTTTTTTTATAGAGTCTCCCTTATCAATTTCAATAAATATCTGCTGATATCCCATACACGACCAGTTTTTGACTAGTAAAGAAAACAATTCCTTTATCTAAAACTGGAGGGCAGTGAGAACTTATTTTATGTGAACTGGTATTTCTCTACATTGGTTACGTTATTTGTTCTTTTAGAAACCCAGCATATAAATAGAGTGAGGTCCCTACTCTTTTACTCAGACTATGGAGTATTATTTTATTGTTTATCCAGAATAATTTCTTGCACTGTAAGAGTAACGTGATCTTTAGTTTTCCTGAATTGGAATTCAAATGGAAAACAATACTTTCCTTAATATAATCTATATATCACTAAAACTCTCAGAACACAAAGATATTGAAGAGTACTGTGGCTGAAATGGCACCTTGAGGTACCCCACTGCTTGCTTCCCTCCATATAGATGTAGTTCCATTGGGAAACTAGACGTTGAGTGTGGTTTGTCAGCCAGTTATAACTCCATCTGGTGGGGATGCTGTCTATCCCACATTTTTTTAGTTTAGCAAGAAGTAGGTTGTGGTCCATTTTGCCAAATGGTGTCGTGAACTTTAATCTGTCATGAACTTTAACTGGGAGAAATGGTGTGCATAGGGAAACCATTTTTTAATCAAGGCACCTCTAATGAGCTAATTTATAGAATCTGTCCAAAATTTGGGCTCAATGACTCCCAAGGTTTAAGTTTAAGTTTAAGTTTTATTAAATTTCTATACCACCCTTCTCCAGCCATATTAAAACACATGAATTTATAAAATTTAAAACCAATTAAAATCCGATATATAAAATTTGGTCCTCAATTTAAAACACACAAGATAATGAAAGCTGGAAAGTTGTGGCTGTTTTAGAGCTGTTGGCTGCTGCTACATCCTTCAACCTGATCTTCATTTTCAGTGTTGCATGACAGTTTCTTAACTAGTCTCACAATCCCTCCTTCCCTGCCCCACCCAGCCTGCTTCCTTTACTGCCTGCGGGAAACGGAAGGGAAGGAGATTTCTGGTGCTCCCTGCCAAATTTCCACAAGGAAAGTCAATGGGAAAGCCGACAGGAAGTCAGAAATTGCTCTTGCTTCCACTACTTTTTTTGCCTGCTGTTGACCATTCTGTTTTTTTTATTTAGGTAAGGAACTTTGAAATGATGACCCAACGAGACATGGGTTGTTTAGTATATGTTAGCAGTAATCTTGTTGTGTCAGTTTTGTTCAAAGAAGCAGTATGTTAACTGCATTTTACATATGATCAGAGGTACTTACTAACTGTATGTAAAACGCGGTTGTCTGTTAATTTTTAGATTAAAACTTGTCATAGGTTCAAATAATTCACTTCTAACGTTGGTATGTCTAAATACAACATGAATGGTTTAACTTTTTTTTTTAATATGGAAGTATTCAGTGCATATTCAGATTTGTGAACAGCCATCTGTGTCTAGGTACTTGTATATAAACTGACACACATAACTAGAGATATGTACAAATTAGATATTAATTATGTAATGAAATACTTCATGTTTTTTTTAGCAGAAATAAAATATGTTTAGAGATCTGTCATGAAAAAGGAAGAGAGATATAATTCATTTTATTGTTTTTCTCCCTCTTAGAGATTTATTCAATATTTGGCATCTAGAAACACATTATTCAATCTCAGCAATTTTTTGGACAAAAGCGGATCACATGGTAAGAAAAACCATTCTCTTTATCAAGTTTAGTATGGTAGCTTATTTACAGAAAATAACATGAGCAGAAACATAACACTTTTTTCATAGTTGTTTAGTCTTACATATTTAGATCAAATCAAATATCACAAACCTAAACAGTAAAGGTTAAATTTATCTTTGCTCTTAATCTACATTTCTGTGTACTTTTCTAAACACACCAAAATAACCTTTCTAAGCACTTTGAGATACTGCCTCATTGTTATTTTAAGTCATAGTTAAAGTGAAACAATACCACTTTATTTTTATTTTTTTTAAAAAATAGCATTTTTCTTAAGAAAATCAACAAGGAGAAAACTAGTCCTTAGTGTGAAGGGTGTGTGAATAAAAACTTACATTCCGGAAAACAGGCTTTAATTTAATAAAGATTGTGTCATTAAAATAAGTAAATTTATTTGTATGTGTTTATGTGTTTGTTCCAGATATGGTTGTCTGATATCGAATGAGGATAAAAATCAAAGATAAAGTTGGATGCTTAATAATGAATGGCCATTTTTGTTTAATAAGCAGCAAAGAACTTATACCAGGCTCAATATTCTGCAAAGGATTGTTATACTGATTCTTTGCTATGATGTCAGACCTAGGCAGTTTAGTCTGAGTTTCCAATTCCTGGTAAACATGTTTTGTTAAAAAAAAAAAAAATCTGTAGGCAGCCTTACATCTGTTAATTCCTCTGAAATATGGTTTGGCAGGCTGTCACTTGAAGTTTGTTGATGTGAGTATCTTAGGAGGAATGTAGGTGCCTTGTTCTCTTAATGCAGAAAGGTTTAAATATACCACAGCCAGGTTAATTGGAAAAGAGACAGTGCAAAGAAAAAATGAAAAGGGGGGAAAACCTTCTAAGATGAAAAGTTGTTTTTGATTCCTGAAATTTTAGTAGTGTACTCTTTCCCCAAGGCTATCAACAAAATAACTCCATATAGGATTCTATGAATTAAATCCTGGCAATGCAAATATTGCATAATTCTGCTATACTGCATGTAAGCCTCTCTCTGCAGTAAAAGTTCATGAACACATTGCAGAGCTAAGTAAAATTTTATAGGGATATTGATAGGAGAATTCATTCTTTCATCATAGTCCTATCAATCATATACTGCAGCTTGTCTTTATTTTATCAGCATCTAATACACTATGATCCAACAGTTGTTTTCTAGTTTAACAGTTCTTTAGGTCAAAATGTAAACAAGTGTTGTCTGTTAAACAAAACTATTGTATCTTGAAATTTACAAGATACTCTCTACTCTCCCTTTGGGGTTTATTAATGTGACATCCTATATTTAAAGAAGAGATTTGGGGAAATATTCATTGATTGAGAAAGAATTAAAAAACTATATATATTATACTAATACATTAGTAATAACTAATTCTTGGTTTGGTGTCAATAGCTAGGCAATTATTGTACAAGTGAGTCCTTTATTACTTAGACTTTTAGAGTGGTTGGAATAATGACTGAAATACCCAATAGGTTTGCATCATTAACATTATCATTTTTTTTCACTCACTGTAATAAGTTAATAAATCAAAATTCTCCATATTACGGTTTCTTTTTCTAGGATACGATATGTCAACTTTTATCAGGCGCTACAGTAGATATTTGAATGAAAAAGCATTTTCATACAGACAAATGGCATTTGATTTTGCAAGAGTAAAAAAGGGGTAAGCTGTCCTTATTTAGTATCAATATTGTCGTTGCAATGTAATTGAATGTTGTAATTCTTTCTGGTCCTATCCTATCCTATCCTATCCTATCCTATCCTATCCTATCCTATCCTATCCTATCCTATCCTATCCTATCCTATCTTAACGCAACCCAACCCAACAATACCCAACCCAACCCAACCCAACCTAAATTGAATGTTGATGTAAATACGTCTGACAGTGTCCTGTACTATATTGTACTATTCAATACAACAAATTGAATGTTGCTGTAATTATTTCTAACAATCTCCTGTTATTATATTCGTGTGAATCATTAAAAAGGAATCAAACTGAAAATGTGTTAAAAAGAGTTCTGGCATGCAAGTATTGCCATTTATTAAGTATAACATAGATTGTTTTGTGTGTTTATACAATAGAAGAGGAGTGTCAAACTCTGTTTCATTGAGCCGCATCAGAGTTGTGTTTCACCTGGGGGGGGCAGGTGTGTGTGGCCAGGGTGGGCATGGCGAGCTCAACATCACTTGTGTCGAGGCGCCTGTGGCGGCCCAAGCACTCTGCCAGCGAAAACAGAGCTCAGGAGGGCTGCGCGTAGCCCTCCCGAGCTCCATTTTCTCTGGCAGAGTGTTACAGGAGGCTGCCGCAGCAAAAAATGAGCTTGGGAGGGCAAAGGCACCACATTCCTGCCTTCTCTCACACCATGTTCTGTTTAAAAATTGAATTCCTTCCCTTTCCCTCAGTTTTTTTCTGACGATTTTAGTAGTAACATCTTTGATTTCTTCCTCCTCTAATACTTGGATCTTGTTCCTCTCAACTTTTAGTCTTTTGAACTAAGTTGCTGCTTGGGTTTTATGGCCATCAGAGCACCCATCAGGAAGTAGTAGAACTGTGGCAATAAACTGACAAGACATCCATTGTGCCTTTTTTGCCTTGTGAGGGAATCATACATGCGTTATCAGAACTTTATCAAATAGGACTGCTTTCTCACTTAAGGGCATGCCTTTGGGGGAAGAGTCTCAGTGAAACAGTCTCTAGCTAAATTGGCTTCGAGGAAACTTGACTATCAGCCTAGTTTAAGAGATGATCTTTGTAAGGCACACCTGCAGGCCAGATTTGCACCCAGCACTTGTAGAGAACATTGCACCATAGTTCCTGATGCAATCAGAAAGTATCTGAGTGTATATGGAATAGATCACTGAAGGGTTCATTCCCTTATGATTTGTGGCCATATTTCATACAGAACTTATTTTTAACTAATGTAAGATTCTACAACCACATTTGCACATTTCCCAGTGCTAATGGCCTATTAAAAATGGCTAAAGACTTATGTTTGAAACCATTGTTTATGCCAACATCAAAATCTCAAAAGTTTTTTATTAGGTATAATGTTACTTCCTTTTTTACCACCTATTCAATTCAATTACCATTGCAACTTCCCAGCTTTTAATTGAGTGTGCTGTAGCAAAAACTTAAACCTTTGCTTGTCAGATGGACTCTCTCCCTTTCTAATTTCAGGCTTATATGGCTACATCCCAGTACTTTCATAGGGGAAAAAATAGTATTTTCCATCTGACTCCCAGGCAAAACACAGGGACTCATTAAAGTCTTTCACGTTGGAGAAATTTCTGTTGCCAAGCAGCAGATTATACCTCTAGACACTCCGGAGATTACATATCCATGTTTTTTTAAAATTATAAACTTTAACATATAAAAAATAAAGAAATCATGATGCAAAGAAGAAATAAAAGGACTAAAACACAGAAGAACATACTCAATTTTTAAATGGCAAATTAAATCCTGATCACATAGAATAATGTTAGTCAGCCTTTCCCTATAAATGATACAAAGTTAATTCATAAATGGAAAATAAGTCAATATCAGTCCATAATTTTAAATCGGTTTAATGTTGTCTCCATTAAAATAAAACAATATATTGGCTATCCTCGGTGCACAATAAATCCAGAAATCTTAGGAATCAAATTCTAGTTTTTCAGCATATATTTCAAATAGCATTTGGATATAGAACTTTATTACTATTCCCAACATTAAATAAGTCAAATGGGACGATCATGAAACAAATCTAAAACATGCATTCTGTCATATTACTTCCAATCTATTGAAGTTGGACAGCCACTCTTTGATAAATATCCCGTCTGGTATATAGGATACTCATTCTTTTTATTCCAATCTTCTTGCAAATTACCAATATTAATTGTAGAATAGAATAAGCTGGAAGGACCTGGATAATGATATACTTCAATTTTCTATAAAATTGAACTGCAGATTTAGATCATTTGAAACTAAATTATACTAAGTTAAAGTATTAAAATTTGATAAACATTTCATAAAATGCTAATGTACTTGATCTAAATCAGAAGGTTAAAATATATTTCAGATAAGTAAGTAGCTGTTTTGATATTTTAAACAATCCAAATTCTTGTTCCAACAGAGCTAATGTTTTGGTAGTAAGATGACAAACAAAATTAATATGTTTTTTGCCCATGAAGATTTAAAAAGACCTACCCTGCATTTTTCAAACTAGTATCATCCCAGAATTCAGTTTCTCATGGGAATAAGGAACAAATTTAAGCCTCATTCTCAGCTTCTAGTTTTTAATGCTGGAAAAATACATGACTTTTACCTAAAACAAGAGCCGATCCATTGCAAAGACATTAAGAGAGGTCAAATATGAGTTTGGCCTAACAATTGAGCTGAAATTGGGAAAGCTAAAAATCACATCTTCATAAGTAATAATTTAGATAATGAAAACTGGGTGGTTTGCCTATTGCACAAACATTTTCTTATTAACTTATCCTTATTACATGGGAATCCTTTTAAAGGTACATATTGTCCTGAAGTAATATTTATTATAATGTTCATTCTTCCTATAGACTCATAGGGATATTTAACCTTGAGCTAATGTCGGTAATGATGTTTTCAGTTTTTGGCAGATGCCAAGACCTTGGCCACAGATTTTGAAGATTTATTAATGAGGTTAATACTACTCTTGTGACATTTGAGTTGCCATTAATATATTTGACTAATATTTCCCTTTTTTTCTTATGTTTTTACAAACCTTAATATGTTATATTGTTTCAGTACAATGCTATTTACATAGTATTGATTGAAAATTAACAATTTCTAGTTGATGATAATAAATATTTAGATACAATATTTCTTTTCTTTATTTCCAGTAGTCTATTGATATTAATGATAATTTCAGATGACAGTATTGCAAGCATAAGATTATTTGACTATTTCATCCAGAATTGAATATAACATTTTTCAAAAAGGCTGCAGATTGCCTCAAAGTATTTGTTATACAATAAGATGTATAAATTGGGTTTGCTTTTGTTTCCTCAGGGCTGATGGTGTAATGAGGACGATGCCCCCAGAAAAACTACTGAAGAGCATGCCAATATTACAAGGACAAATAGATGCACTTCTTGAATTTGATGTACGGGCTTATATTTTCCTTAAACTTTTATGGTTACAGAAAAACACCTCTTACTTTGAATATTACAAAAAACCATGAAACATTTAACTTGTAAAAGGAAAGTGATTGTATTTTGTCAAGCTGCGGAAAAAAATAAATGGCTGAAGACTGAAGATTGTATTACTTTTTTGCGCTTCATTGAAGGTCATAACCAAGTGTCATCATTTCCCTATTAATGTTACACAAACTTCAAAATGTGCATTAATATTCAATTTCTTACTGGGTTTATCTAGATTTCATTATTTCTAACAGCCTAACCTGAGCTGTTCATTCTTGTAGTTTAGCATTGCTGAATTTACTGTCTCTTCAGAAGCATACTTTCCGTTTAGACTTCTGTTTAGACTCCTTAATCTGAACAATAAATATATCTGCTAATGTTTTACATTGTGCCGAAAGAAAAGCTAGTCTGAATGTTGTATGTTTATAATAATTCATGGGCTTTTCTTATACAGGTTCATCCAAATGAACTAACAAATGGGGTCATAAATGCTGCATTTATGCTTCTGTTCAAAGATCTCATCAAGCTTTTTGCTTGTTACAATGATGGCGTCATTAATTTATTAGGTATGTGATTCTTTTCTGGACCTATGATTGTAGCCAGATTATTTTTGGTCATATTCTTTCAAAAGAAGACTAAATCTTTTCCCCAAAAAAATACTGTAATCTGACCGATTAACTAATCATAGGTGTGGAACATCTCTATGATCAAGCATTTTAGTTAGGCAACTTGCATTAAGCAATAAGAACCAGCACCATTGCCAGTGTCATTATAGCAATAGCACTTACAGTAGTGGCCAAAATTGTGGAAACCTTTTGGGAAAAGTGTATTTTTGAAGTTTGATGGCTAATAACACCACTTTTTTTTGGAGTTTCAAGATAATCATATTCCACTGCTAAAATGGCCTGGGAATAGCCCAGACCTTAACCCAATTGAAAATCTATGGAGCTGACTAAAGAAACTTGTTAGTCAGAAGCGACCCAGCAATAAAACCGAGTTAATAGAAGCAATCATTCAATCTTGGTTTCACATTATAACAGCTGCAGAACTAAAAGACTTGTTTCACTTTATGGGAAGACATTGTAAGGCCATAATTCATGCTAAAGGTTACCCAACTATTAATTGACGTGATAATTTTTGTATATCTCGTTTTTTCTATGTGTTTCACTTTTCTTCTTTATACTGTAACTGCTATTCTAATAGCAAATCCTTCATAAATGTGATTGCATTACATTCTTGATTAAATTATCTTTCCATTGATATATAATTTTATGGTACTACTCAAAAAAAAATTGGTGTTATTAGCTAGTTTTAGAAAATACACTTTTCCCAAAAGGTTTCCACAATTTTGGCCACTACTGTAGACTTATAAACCTCTTCACAGAGCTTTACAGCCCCCTCTAAGTTTACAGAGTCAGCATATTGCCCCCCCAAAATCTGGGTCCTCGTTTTACCGACCTTGGAAGGATGGAAGGCTGAGTCAACCTTGAGCCGGTGACACTCGAACTGCCAAATTGCAGGCAGCCGGCAGCCAGCAGAAGTAGCCTGCAGTACTGCATTCTAACCACTGCGCCACCACGGCTCTTATTATTGTGGAAGAATAAGTCTCAAAAATCCAGGTAGCAAATTCAAGGCGAGAGTCTTGTTTTGCTATTTTAATAATTGAAAACTTGCTTTTTATTACAAACATCTGGCTGAGTCCAAATACTGTATTTAGTGATGCTTAGATAAGCACTTCAGCATACGCTTTTGGCAATGTATTAATGAAGCAAACTTCCTATTTGGCACAGATCATCTTTTCATGTTTTTGTTCTTTCCAAATAAATAGCCCCTATCAAGGGAAAAAAATAGTTGTACCAAGCAAATGGTTGCAAACACACTCTGTTAACTAAGGTTTTTTTTAAATTCATTGTCGATTTTGTCTTAGAAACACATTTTCCTGGGATTTCAGTTTAAAGAAAGAAAAAGAATTAAGGAATACTATAAAATAACTTTTAATTGGGATCGTTCATAGAAGTTTGCTGGGTGGAATAGAACAAAAAACAAATCTGGCCGTAATTGTTTTCTACCATCTTTTTAATAATACCATTTATGAAGATTCTTCTTCATAGTGAAATGTCACTTCAGATGTTCTGCTTATGAAGAATACTAGAGACTGAGATTGTCAAATGTATCTCTTCCAGAGAAGTTTTTTGAAATGAAGAAAGGACAGTGCAAAGATGCCCTTGAAATTTATAAGCGGTTTCTTACTAGGATGACGAGAGTATCAGAATTTCTTAAAGTTGCAGAGGTAAGTGAAACATTCATAGAAAGAATAATAGGCTGTAACGATTGCAAATATTCTGCAATGTACTGAATTTTGTGAAAAAGACCGGAAGATGGAAGACATAATGATTATATTTAATGTCAGTTACACATTTAAAACAATAGTACGTTGATTTGTGATTTAACTAGTAGCGAATATTCCTACAACGGAAAGAAATGACAGTTAACTAATGGAAGTAATCACCATGTGGTTGGTTTTCAACATCCAATGTTTGCATGGTTTTTCAGTTGAATGCTTCATGGTACAGTATGTACAAAGAAGTCCCAGAGACCTATGCCTCAAATTGTAAAAAAAAATAAAATAAATAGAGATATACTTGGAGAATGTGTGAAAGAATTAACACTGTTACACAATCCAGAGATTAAAGCAAGCATAAGAAAAAAATTCATCTTTATTTTGTTGATTGTGTTGTATTTGTTAAAGCTGCCAAACTCCAAGATGATTCTGAGTGACGTACAATAAGTCTAATGGATGTATTTAAAAAACAACTAAAAACCTTGGGATTGTTTACTATAAGATGGGACAGAGAGAAACTTGAAAATACACTTGTTTGTTTGTTTAATTGATTAATTAATATCACTTAAATAAAATTGGATTACTAAAGTCTACAACAGGAGTGTCAAACTCACGGGCCACATGTGTCACGTGCTGGCCACGCCCACCCCTGTTTTAGCGAAGGAAAAAAGTTGCAATATGTCATGTGATAACAACATGTCATCATGAGTTTGACATCCCTGGTTTACAACAACAGAGTTGCATTTGTTAAATCGAACAAAGTGTCTGTTTTTTTGGCCTGGGCTGTGTTCAGTCTTGAAAGCTTCTAGAAGTTTCTCAGATGATAATTAATGATGTTACACTTAACAATTCAGTTCACCTGTTGTTCTTTATGATTTATATTGCTTTTTGGTTTGTGATCACAAATGTGAAACTTGAAACAATTTTATTTTCATTTATTTCTTTCTTGATCCACAGCAAGTTGGAATTGACAAAGGCGATATTCCCGATCTCACGCAAGTAAGTTGCATTCAGCTTGATAGTAGCTAAAGGTAACAAAAAAAAAATCTGTTCATTTAGCAAGCAACCTAAAAGCATTAACTATTTTAAAGATATGCTTCCTGTAAATGGCAACCATTTTGATCATAGATTTGTTTCTAGATTAGGATTTCCAATTTTAGGCCATTTATTTAGGGAATTTCCATTTTTAGAGTATTTAGAGATATTGTATGTAATGAAGAAAACTTCTGTTTTTACCTCCTTTCTAGAGGTACAGTTTGTTCCCAAACTCTGAGAGTGCAACGTCTATGGAGATTCTCAGTCATCCGTGTCATGGCTGTCCCAAAGGTGCTTTCTTTCAAAAGGCAACAGGGCTTTCTTGTTTTGCTTGAAGGCTTTTTGCTTCTCATCCAAGAAGCTTCTTTAGTTATGAAACCAGAACTGAAGAAGCTTTCAGAACTGAGGAAGCTTCTTGGATGAGAAGGGAAATGGTTTCAAGCAAAAGAAGAAAGTCCAGTTGCATTTTGAAAGAGAACCTTTGGAAGGTCTGAGAGTGCAAATAGTACACTTGAGAGAGGAAGTTATTTAGGATTTGCACCCAGTGCTTTGACTTGATTCATAAAATTGCTTAATTTTTTTCTTTCCAAGGAAGAGATAGATATAGGGCAGGGGTGTCAAACTCAAGGCCCGGGGGCCAGATCCACTCCACGGGGTACTTCGATCTGGCCCACAGAACTGCCCTGGAAACAGTGAAGGACTGGCCCATGGTGCTTCTGCCAGTGAAAACAGGCTCCCGAGCTCCATGGGCAGCTCCATTTTCACTGGCAGAGGGTTGCAGGAGGCCATGGCAGCTGAAAATGAAGCTCTGGAGCCTGTTTTCGCTGGCAGAGCACTCAAGCTACTACATGCGCCCCTGACAGGAGTGACGTCGAGCTGGACATGTTCACCCGGGCCATGCCCCCCTCACCCCCCCTGAGGTCAAACACAACCCTGATACAACTGTCAATCAAATCGAATTTGACACCCCTGATTTAGGACTACCATAATAAAACCAATTGCTTATAAATTATTAGCTGTAAAATACTTTGATACAAAGAAATGAAAACTTTTATTCATATTTCTACTTTGTACATGAGTGCAGTCATTATTTATCATTGCATTGGTAAGATAGAGGGTTAATAACTACCTTTAAGGATTTTGAAAATGTTATTTATTGCAAATATATTTCAGCAACATTTTTAAAACTTATGAAGTATGTTGCTGGACAAAAATAAAGTAGTTTCTGCAGAAATTTAACATAAGGATGACATACTTGCAAGCATTATGATGGCATCCTATCTGTATAACAATTTAATATTTTGCATATAAATGAAACAGATTTATTTCTAATTACACATTACAGGTAGATAGAATTAAAATTACACTGACCTAACATTGCCCAACTATAAAAATAATCATTGGGTTTTTCACAGTAATGTGCTAGAAATTGTTTGAAGTACAATAAATAAATTCAGCTACCGTTCTCCTTTTTGCTTACTGTTTTTCTTTTGTCAGAATATATGATTACTGTAGTTTCAAATGAACATGAAGTGTTTTGTTTTGCTTTGCTTTAGTTATAATTTTTCTTTTGTGCTTTTTCGTGTTAATGCCCGATCATAGTTAGAAAGTGAGTGTTGGAAATGTTAATCTTGTTTAAATTGAAACCAAGAGATTTTATAAATTTGTTAATCATGAATAAGGATATTTATATTTTCCAGTTTTATATATTTTATATATCTTCCAGTATTTTAGTGGACTAGGGAATTGTTCAGGGTTTAATTCAACACACTGGCCTTTTTAAGACTGCTGTTGGTATTATATTCAATAATGGAGAATTTGCAGACTTTCTCATCATCATCCATTGAGGACACGGTAGAATGCTCCTCACCCATAAAAGCCAATGCCATGACTTAATGCTTACCTGTTGGCAGGCAGCTAAAGCAGTACTTTAAAACAACTTGGAGTTTGAAAGCATTTGATTTTAATTTAAATTACTTTTGTTTTATGCTTTCTTTTGGATAGCTTAACATCCATGCTGTTAAGTAGTGTATGAGCAGTTTTGAAAGTCCTTGTACATGATTTAGAACAGGGGGGGCAAACTCGTGTGTCACGGTGTCATACATGACATATCACAACTTTTTCCCCCTTCGCTAAAGCGAGGATGGGTGTGGCCAGTGAATGACGCTTCCGGCCCACGGGCTGTGAGTTTGACAGCCCTGATTTAGAATATAAACCATCTGTGTTTGCAGTTCCTTAAAAGTTTTTCTGAGGTTTCATAACCACAGATAGTGCAACGTTCAGAGTTAAAAATGATTTCTGTATACATGAATGACACATGAACAGAACTTGACTTTTGGATACATGTATAATCATATTGCACAGTTGATGATCTATTGTTATAAAAATAAATAAATAAATAAATCATAAGCATAATCATTTATTTTCCCTAAAAGTCTGAGCCACCTAGTTAATTGCGCATCTTTCAATTTGAACAGAATAAGTTAGTGGCCTTGATTAATGTTCTCCCTTGTTTTAGGTGATTTATTAAATTTTAATAACATGAGTAAAAAGTAAACAAGCAAGGAGAAAGGAAGTTGAAATGGTGGAAAAAGGCAAAAAGCAAAATAAAAGTGCAGAAAGATCCCTTAACTGTTTGCAAGTAATGTTTTGACTTATTGAATATAGAAAGGCGTAGTGTAATAATTTAATGACAAAAGTATCTTCCAAAATGGCCTGCTAGATGGCAGCACTTAGCTGACCTTGGCTAATCTCAAAAATCAAGCAAGGCAGACCAAATGGTGCTTGGATGGGAGAACACCACGGAATCCCAGATTAAGATTAGATTGGAAAATTAAAAAACAAACAAACAGAGGCAGTGGCAAACCAGTTCTATATTGTTGCCAAGAGAAAACTTGAATGTATCCGTGACACCCTCAAGCATCAATATCCACTTGAGGAAAACTTGGCTTCGTCAATTCGTATAAATTCCATACACCAAACTTCCTATGGATTCACGAATGGAGATTTCTGATTATGCTTTGAAGTAGTATAAATGCTACTTCTGTTTTTAAATTATTTTATTTATATTCATTTATATATTTATTTTACTGTTAAATAGATATGTTCTAAGTATTTATCTAAACTTATAAACAGATGCGTGTGTTAAAAAAATAGGTGTTTTATCAACACATTATGAATCAATAAAGTCTTCATTATCTGTTTTTAGATAATTAGAAGCATATTTCCTAATTATGATACATTTCATGATTTTGTATTCAGTTTTCTATTAGTGCCTTCTTACGTTTTCAGAAATGGTAGTAGACTATAATACTTGACTGCTTTTCTGTCTTATGATGAACAGGATTCTTCAGTGATCCATTATGACAATATATTAAAGAAAGAACATATGTAATGCATATCATTATAGAGGAGGATGTGAAATACATTTCTTTAACATTTGGAAAAATGTTGGTCATTATACCTTCTGCCAATTCTGAATTTGAAAGCAATTTATATAGCACATGGAAACCATCTCAGATAATGGACAAAAAGTTGACAGAAAAGTTGAACAATTGTCGATTTAATCAGACAATACTATTTTAATGATGCCTTTATAAGTAATGGTTCTAGAAAAGCCCTGGCACAATCCTTAAAAACTAGTATTAGAGATCATGTGATTTGAACCAGTGACTTACAGCTTGTAAGTCCAGTTCATTCCATATCCCTGGGAAAAATGATAAAAAAAGTTTTCACAGGGGAAATAGATTATTAAGTATAATCAGTTTGAATTTATTGCTGTAAGGCAGTTTACACTTACATTAAGAAGCCTTTCTTGAGGCAGGATAACACATCTCTACATATTTTAAAAAAATAATTTTATCTATACTCCAAGATTTCTGTTGTGAATCTAGATGATACCCTGGTCTTCTTCCAAGGTATACTTTGCAAGTTGAACAAGTTTGGATAAGGTTAAAAAAGTTTGCATTAAATCTGTGGTGTATGTCCAACTCTGTTGCAACTTGAAGGTAATTTGTTATAAATTAAACAGGTTCAGAAGATATGTTGCTAATTTAATCCTAGCTACAATCTTTCTATATTGTTATGCCCAATTAAGTTGTCAATGGTTTAAATTTAATCTACTATTTAAAAACTCATAGTTATCGTTAACCTAAGTGATGAAAATGAAGAGTCATTTAAGGCCTATACAGTTGATGGACTTGTTGTCTTGATGAAATGTAATGTGTAACTGGAAATCTGTTTATATAGGTATTACTTCATCTGGAAATGCCAAATATACTCTTTGTTCTTACTGCACTTGGAGTCTTTTCTCATTTTAATAACAGCAAGAGCATGAATAGATTAAAACAGTACTATGAATATTAAGGGAGAGATTACTTAAATTGAATTTAAGCATAATTGTAATATTAACGTTTGGATTTTTTAAAAAAATTCTTTTGACATTAGCTGACTAGAAAACTCCTACTTTATGATTCTTAAAAAAATATTAAAACATGCCCTGACCAGGTTGGAAAAATAATTCTGAAGAACATCATGAGTTGCTTTTAAGAAATATTCAGACCAGTAACATAAACTTTGAAGGATGAACTAGATTTTATAAGAAACAGAATTCTGACCACTAACCTTCAGCATTCAGAATCTCTAATATGCACTGTCTTCTGTGTCTTATGTCCCTGCTTTATACTATTAGACATGAGAAAGTGGAAGTGTGGTAAGCATTGATTAACATTATAGGGAGGACCTCAAGTTTTGTGTCCATTTTGGTATATAGTTCCCTGTTGTGTTACAGATCTAATTCTACAGAGAATAACATTTGTGCTATTAATAATGTTTAATATAATAAACCAATTCTGGTTTCAGTTTGTATTCCAACTAATAACCTCTTCCTTCAAAAAATGTACTTTGGCATAATATACAACCTATAGTAGCATGGAAATTGTCTTTTGCACAGTTGTTTTATGCATTAAGTGGGATAGACGACAAATGAATTTAATAAACTAACAAATAAATAAATAGCATATCCATGCAAATAATCGATTCAAAGAAGAAGAAAAGACTCTGGAAATGCTGCTTGTGCTCTGTATCAGTTGCTTTCTCTAATGCTCCTTGGTTTTAAATGTATCTTTTCATTATATTTTTAGGCTCCCAGTAGTCTTATGGAGACTCTTGAACAGCATCTAAATACTTTGGAAGGAAAGAAACCTGGGAACAAGTATGAAGATATTTTATAGATTGATCTAAAGAGGTTGTGGGGAGAGAATCCGTGTATCAGTTTGAGCATTGCTTCGTGAAGTTTTTGGCTCCTTACTAGAAAAAGCATTGAGCATTCATTATGTTATAGTAAACACAAAACAGCATCTCAACTGGTGATTGTAATAAGCCACATGTATCTCTCTGTTCCTGAACTTCTCATTGCCCAGTGATAGCTTTATTGCTTGCCACTTATTGAAGGAATATTAGCAACATAGAGCTTCTCTAGTGTCTATACACATACTTCTTCGCGTGAACACATTGTCTCCAGTCTTCCTTTCAGAATGCGTGGTACCAGTGGTGGATTGTTACCGGTTCTCCCCAGTTCAGGGGAGCCAGTAGCAGAGATGGTGAGGTGAAAGTGAACCGGTTCTCTCTGTTGGTTAGCTTGGCCCTCCCGCCCACCCCTGCGTTATACATACCTTATATTCGGTCGTTTTTAGCCCAGCTGAAAGGTGCGGCAGAGCAGATTACCGCGTCTCAGCTCTTCCTTAATCACTGCATACGCGTGGAGCATGCATGAAGCACATACATGAAGTGAACCGGTGGTAACACCGGTTGGAACCCACCACTGGGTGGTATTGTGAGACTATTGCTTTCCTGTTGGTATGATGTACCGTATATTATTAGTTTTTCCTGGACAGCAAAAATGGCATAACCGTCATGTTTCCAGCTGATGAAAGAAGCTGTAATAGAGAAACACAGAGTAGATATGTGCTAATACACATGGTATATTTGACCATGTAGGATTGCAACTGTAAATATTTATAGATACTATAAATTAGTAAAACAGCTTGTATCAGTGGGTTCCTTCGATCACACAGTGCACTTGGAACTTGGCTCTGTCACTTGGTACAGTAAAGAAACTAAATGCATATATGAGATTATATAAAATTAATACAGGATATTGCTTCCTTTTCATCTCTGCATTTTTTGCATATTCCAAAATCAATTACATGATGTTAATTCAAAATGGGATATCCAAGATCTGGCCTTTGTGTCGCACAGAAATTGTTGTAAAGTAGAATATGTCTGAATATTATAGATAGCCTAATACAGTCCAGTTAAGTTTAACCAAGTTTGTAATCCTAATTAATCTAAGGCCAACAGAACTCAACAGAATCTCCTCCTGAGCATGCATACTACAAATAACCACTTTTTAAGCTAACATATAAAGTTCCTTGTGTTCTACTCTAAACAGACATTTTTAATGGTCTGCATTTTATCATCCAATGTTAGTAGTGATTGGAAGAAATTAAAATAGGCTGACATTATCTGATCTTGTTTTTCTGTATCCCTCTCTTTTATTTGCATAATGGATCTTTTGCCATTTAGTGATGGGTAAGTAAACTTAACACACTAATGTGTCTGCCCGTGTGCATTTTGCATCAATCTCTTTAATGAAAGCTTATATTTTATGAATATTAGTTTCTTACCAGTAATTGGCATGCTGTTTTGGAACTCTGGAAAATGAAATGCCTGTGAAGCACAATGGTAATTTTCATGTTTATAGTATTTATGAAAATATAATTTCTGTTCTAAAAAGATAATTAACTGTAAACTCATACTGTTAGCTAAATTGTTACATGGCTTACAGGCTCACTGATTTTATTTAGCTCCTTGCAGTAAACCATTAAAAGATTAATCTCCTATAAAGCTTTGAAGATGTGATAAGAGCCCACATTCAATCTTTTTAATAAACTATTTAAAATCAAAGAAGTTAATTTTTATTTTTAAAGATTTGGGTAACAAGTATTGATTGAATTTTGTTTGGAGATGATAAGACACTAATTTATGAGTTGGATTTAGGGCAAGGTTTATATATACATATAGAGGGAATAGAAAGTTCAGAAATATGAAATTAAATTGTATAGATACGAATACGTAGTACTACATATATAATATTTTAAGGTTATAAAACTACACAATTCACAGAATTGAAATATATATTTTTATACACCTAATAGATACAAAATTATTAATTTACTTTAAAATATAGCCATATCAAGATAGATAGTGTTATCCAAGGTTTCCTGAAGAACTAAATTAATATTTGGACAAGAGACTATAACATTAGGAAGGTAAGAGTAACAACTAAAAAACAAATTCTGGAAAAAAAAACAGCAAACTCCTCCTGTATGTTGATGAAGTTACTAGGAATGAATCTGTACATATAAGGGACTATTTTTTTAAAAAAACGTACCTCTAGTTGTAATGAAACGTAAAACTAAAAATGAAAACCAAGCTAGTGAATTCTGAGAATACAGTAACTCTTATTTTTGGTGACACCATCATCATTTGCAGTTAAACAAAATAATTTAAGTGTTGTGATGACCTTGCCTCACTAGTTCAGTTAGGGCAATATTTATTAAGAAAAAAGCAGGTTCAGAATACATATTTAAGTCAGCTTTTTCTGATCTGAAGTACAACCAACAGTTTCTATTCGTCCTGTTCCTTTATCTTTTTATCATTTTCATGGGCACTTTAACTTATATCGTGATTAGCCATGATATCCAAACAGACCAATTAATTTCACATTTTAACCATGTTATTTAAAGTGAAATTATTAAAGAATATTTTAAATCTTTTCTTCCATTTTAAAAAAGAGCAATGAAAAAAGGCTTAGGAAGAAACAAGTTGTCCCTATTTTCAATATGTTTTCCCATCTGTTTTTTAAATGAAACATTTGTTTTACAATTGCATAGGCAATCACTATTGTTTAAAATCATATTTATACAGTCTGCCAGATTTTTTTATGAGTTTACAACTAGCAAATAAAGTCTGGTCCTGAATCATATTTTTTAATTTAATTCTTCTAGGTCTGGTGCTGGTTCCCCCTTGGGCAAGGTAATCTAAAAATTGATATTAGTAGTGAGTCTTCAATTAAGTATGTAAACGGGAAAAGTCTTGTGCTTTGTAAGAATGTATAAAATTGATATTTGATCTCTTCTAGTTTACATCCTATACACCTATATTACTTTTCATTTCTATGTGAAAAATATTACACAGATTGATCTCTTTTCACCGTGACTTCTTTCCAAAGGACCCAGATTGTGGGGGCAATAAGCTGACTTTGTAGAAACACCGCTTATGGGGGGCCAAAAGCCCTAATAAGCAGGTATATACAAAAGAATGAAGGCTATTGCTATAAGTGCATTGTAAGCCGCCCTGAGTCTTCGGAGGAGGGCGGCATATAAATTGAACTAATAAATAAATAAATAAATAAATAAATAAATAAATAAATAAATAAATAAATAAATAAATAAATAAATAACAAACAAACAAACAAACTACAGAATCAAACATAGGCATGTATCCATAGGAAATCAATTGTCCATTAGCCCCAGTGATATAGATGTGATTTCAGTGGCACCAAAGGGAGACAAGCTTCCATGGATTCAAACATTAAGTAATATAGGTAGTCTTTGAATCATGATATTTTTGTCAGCATGAGTTCCAGGTTACAACTGCACTGAATGAATGGTGATTACAATTAGCCATCAAGGTTCTGGGCATTCCGGCCTACCTAAAGTCATGAAATTACAAGGTGGCACATCAGGTTGCTAAGCATTCTGAAATCATGGGATCATCATTTGCAACCTTCCATGCCAGCTTCTCCAGAAAGTCAATGGGGAAGCCAGTAGGGAAGATTGCATGTTGCTGGTGTAGATCTCCCCCACCAGTGCTTCATCTACAGCCCCTCTGTATTCACACTATGTTAGCCACATGTGTAGAGCAATGTACTCTCCCTGATCGAATGCAGCACAAGTTGCACACCCTTGCACACCTTCTCCGACACTCTCAGAAGTAAGATACAAGGACTACATGAGTGCAGTGAATTTATGAGTGAATTTACAACCACCAATTATAAAGGGGAAATGTATAATGATGGATTTAATCACATTATATTGTCTTGTCTTTTACCAGCATCACCTTAGAATTTAGGCTGCTATTTTTTAGGGCACAGGAAATTGAAAATAAGTGGCCAACTGCACATGATACAGCTAAGAAATCTGCCTTGGATGTGCATATATCATTGTGTAATGAACACATTCACACAACATGCTAAGCCATATTGGGATTTGATTTAATGTGAAGCAGGACTTGGACTATAGTGGACACAGACTTGAGTTCTGTAGTCCACACAGAACACAGAGTTGCTTCTTTGTCAGGTGTAAAAAAACAACCAAAAAAAGGGAAAGAATTAGTTTTTCTTTGCCTTATGTGTGACAGTTTCGAATCCAATCCAAAGAAAATTACTGGGCTAGACTAGGTGGGTGAGGAGCCAGCAGGCTACTACTTTGAGCTATGGATATGTTTGTCTGTGGTATTTGTAAATTGTTCTTCCTGACAGCTATTTCGTAATAATGCTTGTAATCTATTTTTCACATTACAAATGTACCCTTTTTAAAGTAACTTCCATGCTCATAAGCTCTTCTGACATCCTATTGGACATGTTGAAGGTTATATTTTAAAAGGCTTTTTAAAAATTCATTCTATATGAAGTTTCATGCATGATTTAACTTTGAAAATAATTGAATGGAAAATTTTCTTGCTGTGAAGCAAAAATGTGAAACATAGTGGTTTCTTGGACATTTCCTAGTTACTATAGATTTCAAATTTGACAGCTTTGAGGTTGCTGGCCGAGACTGCTTTGGCAATAGAATTTTTAAATAAGGTTGGAAATACTTCTCAGGATTAAATCTAAGACTGTCTTCTCACTAATACATTTTATGATGATTTCATAGCAGACTCTTTTTATAAAAACCTGTGCTGTCTTTTATCAACACTGTGCAGTTTTCCTAACAGCCAAATATAGATGCAGAAGTATATTTAGTATTGAAATCCCTAGAGTGCTCTCGGTAACAGACAAAACAAAAGCTGAATAATTTTAAACAGTTAAAATCCAGTTGGAAAAAAATCAACAGGAATAATCAGTAATTCAAAGGTTTGGGTGAAAATATTTTAATTTCTTTCCTAAAGGCAAAGCAAAGGTTAGTGTTTCATAGCTCTGATACAGGGGTGAAATGCTCCCAGTTCAGGTGAGTAGGTAGCAATGGCGGCGGGCAGTTTGGAGAACCGGTAGCAAAAATCCCTGGCCCCGCCCCCCATGCCCAGCTGAGCCGCGCGATCACCAGAGCCTTTTTTTTCTTTTATATGGCTCTAACGATCCAAGCTCTGACGACCCCAGCTGAGTTGCCTGCTAATCGGTAGCAAAAATCCCTCCCCCTCCCCCCTCAGCTTGCTTACCTAAACTGCTGGTTGCAACGCCTTGCTGTAATCCCTGCAATCCATTGCATCAGCAAGCAACTGAATCTCCCTGCCTGCGATCAAGCAGGCAGGGAGTTGTGGACTTCAACTCCCAGAATTCCTCATCCAGCAAAGCAAAGCTGGCTGAGGAATTCTGGGAGTTGAAGTCTACAAGTCTTAAAGTTGCCAAGGTTGGAGACCCCTGTTGGGTAAGTTTTTTCCTCCTTTGGGAGCTTTTAAAAAATAGTTAATTGGGGGTTTTTTTAGTTCTTTTTTTAGACCTAGCCATTTAAAGTTTAGGAAGTTTTAAATTTAGCTACTTTTATATAAAAATAAAAATAAATAAAAATAAAATAATATTTGTGCAGCTTTCTGAGATTTAGTTTGTTTCTGTAGTGTTTCACTCTTAACTACACAAACACACAAAATCTCACAAAGCTGTATGTGGGATTTTGTGTGTGTAAAGTGTGAAAGTTGGTTTCTTGGGCTTTTTGTGGCTGTGTGAAGTTCCTGCTTGTTGCAGGGGCCATTTTGGGTCTAGCACAGCTGCTTTTACATTGTGGGTGAGCCAGTTATGTTGTGTTGTGTTTTGTAGGTTAAATAATAATAATAATAATAATAATAATAATAATAATAATAATAATAATAATAATAGGCAAAGAAGTGACATTGACTTGGCCACGCCCACCTGACCAACAAGCCATGCCCTCCCAGTCACTTTACCAAGCCCCGCCCACTAATTAAGCCCCGCCCACAGAAGCGGTAGCAAAAAAATTTAGATTTCACCCCTGCTCTGATATGATGGTTGAAGGTTACTATCATATCCTGAACAAAAGGACTTCTGAAATTAGATGAAAGATCTATAGCAGGCCTTTCTCACCACACTTAATGTTTCATATAGTACACGTCTGTCTTACAATGTTTTATTCAACATTCCAGAATCAAAGGTTCTATTGCTGTCCATCAGCTGCCTGACAAATTGTCATAGTAAACAGTCTACATTTCAGAGTTGTCACCTTCTTCATAATTAACAGCATGCAAATTTCTGTCCAAAATATTTTATATTAACATCACGTTTATAAAATACACGGGGTTGTCCAACTTTTAATGTATACACTGAATACATTTTTTTCCAGAAAAGATCTCAATGGGACTTGAATTTTATCATATCTACTATGATAAAGCCAATTTTTAAAATGGATTTAGCTTCAAAGCCTTTAAATAAGGCATTTATTGTACAGAGATTTATACTCCATACAAATTCACCCACCATCAGGAATGTACTGTTTTTGTTTTAAAGGGTAAATGTATGTGAACTCTTACAGCAAAGGAGCATTCTTGATAGAAAGATATACTGCTAGTATCTTTTCCTACGTGGATTTTGACAAAATGCCAATTTTTATGCTAGCCAGGAAATTTGAGATCTTACTTAGTCATTGATCCGCAGATAATGCTGAGTTGTGAGCAAAAATTCAAGGGATGTGTTGAGAGGAGCCTTTTTGAAATGCTTTTCATACTGTAATTCCTGTTTTGGCTCTTGATTCTTTAATATTAGCCTATGTGCTATGTTCCTTAAGGGCTATCCAAAATAATAAAATAATTTTAAAATGGAATGGGTTTTTATAAAGCTAATTTAAAGTTTATGACATAATGATTAAATAGTGTTCATTTAAGTCAAACTTCATGTTACTCTGTTGTGATATTACTGAAGAATTTTTGAGAGAGCCTGTGCAAGCTTGGAAACTTCCTATAAAAATAGGAATATTTTAGCTTTTTGTTCACCATTAAAATCTGCATATATTTGCAGGCTTTCCTTTCTGAGGAAGGAAAGCTAAGTATTAGCTTGCTGGGAAGTGGATCTAAAGGATGTACCTTTCTTGTATCCTACAGACTTTTTTCTCATCTCTTTTACTGCTCTTTACCCTGTTTTCAACCTGCTTCACAAGAAATTACTAAGGATATAATACTAAAAGGAGTATTTAGTGAACTTCTCCCCCCTCCCGAGTCACGTTTATCCTTTTAAGCATATTTAAAAGACAGATGTAAATAATTCAACTTAATGCAATGTAAGTACAATGTGTCATATAAAATTGCACCTTTTTTATTAAACAAGGCTAAACAGATGCAGTATTCCTGGTATCAACCTGGAAAAGGGGAGTAGGGAGTACCAGATACCAATAATTAACAGAAATGGTTAATATTTTAGAAATACTTCTTTTATGATGATAGCATGATTAATGTTTCTTTAGCTTCCCATTTAACAGGAAATTAAATAGATCTAGTTTATATTATTTTTTATTTTTTATAAGATGCCCAGAGTCACTGACAGTGAGTCAGTGGCCATATAAATTTTCTTAAATAAATAAAATAAATGTGGTATGTCCTAACCAGCTCCTCTTTTCCAGTCTTCTCCAGCCACAACGGTTACATCTCCCAATTCTACCCCAGCAAAAAGTATTGATACATCGCCACCAGTTGATCTTTTTGCAACATCTTCAACGACGGCTCCAATCAGGTTAGTTTGGCTGCAAATGCAATGCTTACTTTTTAAATATTTGGTACAGGTAGTCCTCAACTTAAAACCGTTCATTTAGTGACCATTCAAAATTACAAGGGCATTGATAAAAGTGACTTATAACTGTTTTTCACAGTTACAAACTTTACATCATCCCCATGATCATGTAATCTAAATTCAGACGCTTGGCATCTGGTTCATATTTATGACGGTTGCAGTGTCCCGAGGTCATGTGATTACCTTTTGTGACCTTCTGACAAGCAAAGTCAGTGGGGAAAGGAGATTTACTTAACAAGTAACAAGTGTTACTAAGTTAACAATTGCAGTGATTCACTTAGCAACTATAGCAAGAAAGGTAGTAAAATGGAGCAAAACTCACTTAAGAAATGACTCACTTAGCAGCAGAAATTTTGCGCTCCATTGTGGTCACTACTTACAAGATGTTATAAAGTGTGTTTATTCTTGTCTTTCTGTTAAATTTGTTCGATGATAGAAGACAAAGTTTATAAATGCATTGCAGACAAAAGCCAAAACATGTATGTGCAACTTCAATGTACAAATCATAATCACCCTCAAAACTTAACATTTCTCTTTCAGAGGGGGAAAAACAGAGCCCAACAGGCTGTAGACATACCTTATTCCTACAAAATGTCCTACAAATACTTTCTTCCTGAAAATTTTGTGGAATGTGGATTAATAATAAGTAAATGAGCTTTATCAATCTAGAAATTGTGACTTTTGAAGCCTAACTTATCTGGAAAACACTTATTTAGGGAAAGTTGATATAAGATCACAACAATTTGTACAGTTCTAATTATATTCTTGAATATGCCATTATTTTTGTTTAATTCTTGCAAATGAATTCACAAGACTTCAAAATTAGTTTTATGACTTTTATTCAAATATTTTTTGGTATTTTTCCCGCCTTTCAATAGTGCTGCTAAGCTCTCCAGTGATCTTCTAGATCTTCAACCAGACTTCACATCTGGCTCTGCACAAGCAGCTTCCGCAGCTCCCACTGGTGGAACAACCTCATGGGGAGGTAAAACCTTTATGATTTTAGTTCTCTAAAACTTAATTTCAAAATAAAGCTGGAATGCTGACCACACTTTCTTAATCCACCTTCATATGTCTAAGACTATTTGTGCTGATTACAGCAATTTTCTAAATTGAACTTTCTCAGTCAATCAGGCCTCCAGATGTGTTAGAGTACATCATTCCTACCTACCAGCCATCAGAAGTATGGGGTCTAATTCACCTCTAGAAATCTCCAGTTTGAGGGGGGAAATACCATTATAATGAATTTTAAAGTTTCATCCTTACAACATATTTTAACTTCAGAATAATATTTTTGAATACAATTTGTACTGGCATTATTCCATTGTATGTTTCAAACAAATGTATCCTGAAGGTTTTGTTTCATGAATCGGCCTACAGTTGAATCTAAAGAAATTCTGAAATGCGTTTCTCATTTTACATTTCATTGGCCTATAATCAAAGCACTATATACCTAATTCTGTTGGGTTTAATTTTCTCCTTCTACAGAAGGAATTTGACATTTAAAATTAGAACGTTTTGAATTGCCATTCAAAATACAAGAGGTTGGAAATTACAGTGGATACTGTTGGAACTCAGAACAGTTTTTTTGACATCTATTGAGACTATCAAACCTGTTATAAAACCAACAGGACACACAGATTTTAGTCATTTAAAAATAGCATTTTAAGTTGTATAATGTTTTTCTTGACAAGTGGCATTAAAACTGTTTCTAACAATGTGCAAAGGTGCAACCTTGTCTGTTGTAGCAAACTACCACAGGTATTATGGATTAAATTTTTTAATGGTATCGTTCACTATACCCAAGAGTGGCACGCCAGGTTATGTGGTGCCCACCTGCCTTTATTCTCCAACAGAAAAAAAGGCCAAGAGACTTGGACAATTCAACTAGGATTGCTTTTTGGCCTTTAGGTTATTAGGTCACATGTAATGCATACATGTAAACAATTAGGATGCCCTCTCTTCATCTTTTGCCACTTGAATTGGTTCCCTCAATCTTCATAGTGGTAAAGCTAGTTCTATCCAAGAGGTCTTCTTCATTTCATTGTATTTGTTTAATACGTTTTGGCAGTGCTAGAAAAAGGGGAAGAAAATAAATGTATTGTCAGCTGCATGCTTTCTTCTATGTATCTGCTCTCTCAGGAGGTCAAATGTAAAGAGAAAATCCCATCTATGTCCTATCCTGGGGAACAATGTAGATAGATCTTTCCTTTCTGAGACTTAATGAAATATTGTTTTCGCTATCTTTTTCCTTCCCCAGTTTTCCCTATCAAAGGAAGAATTGTTTAGTACATCCGCATATATCTGAATTGTCTCAAGAGTTTTTCCAGGAAGGATGAGGGGAAATTTATTTTTAATCCTATACCTACATCAACACTGCTCCAACAGTGAAGGAAGGGATTGTATTCCTGCAGGATCTAATTTTTTTATTTTGGCAATTATAGAAGACGCAGTATTTTCACTAGAAACAAGTACAGCTCAAACTGGGATATTTTTACAGAACAATTACTTTCTGTAACCAGGGGTTTTTGTTAGGATTGATCAAAGATATGGCTTTTCCGTGATTTCTAAAGGGCAGCACTACATTTAATGTTTAAAAACTGTAATTTAGGGAAATTGCTACCGTATTAATGAACAGCGATACTAGATGAATTAGCTAATTACTGCCAAAAGGTTTTCATGATCATAATTAGGGGTAGTATTCACTTACCTTTGCTACCAGTTCACAAATGTGAGCAAGCGCAACTCCTCCACGCATGCCCATAGCCTTCTGCACATGCAGAGGGTCAAAAACAGGATGTGATGACGTCCAGGCAGGTGGGAAGAGCCTCCCGCTACCGGCGCTACTGTGTCGTATGATCCGGATAGAGCCAGCTGAATTTCATCACTGATCATAATGCACAAAATCCATCAACTGATAATAACAAATGGGGGTATTATTATTATTATTATTATTATTATTATTATTATTATTATTATTTATTAGTTAATCTTTAGTGAGATTCACAGCCTTTGAGGCTGGTTAATAGCTCAGCAGCTCGAGTCCTAACCAAGGACCTAGGAACTGTTAAGGTATCGTCGGAGGATTATTATTATTATTATTATTATTATTATTATTATTATTATTATTTAAATTTATATACCACCCTTCTCCCCGAAGGGACTCAGGGCAGTGAACAGCCGAAAATTAAAATAACATACAATATGAAAGTTAAGATAACTAAAAATAAATTAAATTAATTGGCCAATTAATTAATTAATATTGAGGTAAGAGCAGCAGAGAAGCAATACCCTCACTGAACAAGAATTTTTTTTCCTTAAAGTACCTGAGAGGTAAAACTGCAGCAGATAAGCCAACCAACAAGTTCAAATGCAGATTTGCAGCAAAATGCATTAAAGAACTGTGTACCTTTAGTACATAAGAGCATGAATGGAGGACATGTGCATGCAATCGCACACGTAGACATCAGAGCCATCAAATCAATCAGCCAACCAAATCCTTTTGGGAAGGAAAAACCTGTGGTGGTTTGCTGAGCTTGGGCCTATGTTTGTTTACAGTCTTTTGTCCTGTTGATTACAACATGGAATTTGTGGAGGGCCACTAAAGATGAAAATTCATTTACCTTTTAAAGGCATCACGAATTTAACCATGAGCCAGAGAGAAGAACATGATTAAATTATGCACACAGTTGGCATGACTAACCTTATACAACAGATGGATAGAAGGACATTATTTTTCAGAATACGGACACAAACCCATCTATTTTGTTTCAGAAAATCTTTTAAGAAGTAGCTGTAGCTTTCTTCCAGACCATCAGAATGTGACATAATAAACCTGCAGAGGAGAGTGCATGCAATGTTTGTCTGTGTGAATTGCTGGCCACAACATTGCTTTTAAACTGCCGCATGTGTATATACCCCTGGCATTAGCATCCCCTTTTGACCCAACTGCATATACAGGTAGTCCTTGATTTACAACAGTTCATTTAGTGACTGTTTAAAGTTACCATGGCACTGACAAAAGTGACTTATGACCATTTTTCACACTTACAACCATTGCAGCATCCCCATGGTCACATGATCAAAATTCAGATGCTTGTCAACTGACTCATATTTATGACAGTTTCAGTGTCCCCAGGTCACATGATCCCCTTTTGTGACCTTCTGACAAGCAAAGTCAATGGAGAAGGCAGATTCACTTAACAGCCATGTTACTAACTTAACAACTGTGGAGAGAAAAGTTGTAAAAGGGGGCAAAACTCACTTAACTGTCTCGCTTAGCAACAGAAATGTTGGGCTCAATTGTGGTCGTAACTCGAGGGCTACCTGTATGATTGGGTGTAGAAGCAGCAGCAGCAGCATTGGCTACAGTGAAGGTATATGGGCTATGAGAGCGGAGGGCAGGGTATGAAGAGGAATGCAAATGAATCCTACAGCAGTTTCAGGAAATCTCAAACACTACGGTTATCAGGTGTTCTTCAGATGAAAGTCATATGCTTTCTAGGTGAGTCAATGACAGGCTCAGACTGCAATCCAACTGAGTTGGCATAAAAAAGACAGAACTTGTTCCTCATCATTGTCCATATCTGGACAGGCAAGACAAGGGGACTAATTCTCAATACCTTTCCCATTTTAGCTCAGGAAAATTCCAAAGTAAGAGAGTCAGGTTCCAGGTGCCAATAACAGCGGTGAATCATGTCACCTGCCTAGACAGAACTCTTTTCCTCAAGACTCTGGTTGTGACTGAGAAGTTGCTGAGGAACATGGCCAAGTCTGACCAGAACTTGACATTGGCTACTCAAGAACTGGAGTCTATCTTCTTCTTTCCCCTGCTTGCTCAGTTAGCATGATACGGAATGTTTTGGGCTGCCTATCAAACTGTCAAACAATAACAATATCTTTCTCTGGAAATGGGCCATACAAACACTACCCAAAACAAGATTGGCATATTTGGATAATGTCATCACAAATCCTATACCAGAATTAAGGCTCTGGCTGCTCTTACTACTATTGGATAACTTCTTCCTAGGCACAGTCTTAGTTAAGACTCAATTGGACAATTTCTGGAACAAGGAGAGAATTTTCCAGAAGGAAATTATCACAACTATTGTTGGAAGCACGGGGCAGAAATGGGCAATGAGAGGGTTTCTGTAAATCCCAAAACAGTTGCCTCCCTTGCTTCACTATATTTGCTTGGTTGCATTTTGGGTCTCCCTGGAGAAATGGACAAATATAAGCTTACCATTTTTTTCACTCTTTACCTGGAAGGTATAAGAATCATAGAACAGTTATTCAGGCAATTTTTGCTCACTTCTGCAGCTTCAACGGTGCGAAAAGTCTTTTTCTATTTATCAGTGGATAGAGGACACACTTGTATAAAATGCAGGAAACCTGTGTAATAAAAACAGTTTTAAAATTTCGGTGTCATTGCTCATTACAACCAAATTATAAACCCACAATTAAAATTGTTAAGTTTGCATTCAAGCAGAGATGCTTAATTCTAAACTTTTTAAACTGCCTTGCTTCTGTGATTTCTAAAACCAATGTTTAAAAGCACGTATCTCTGCTGATTTTGCTACCAGTTAGATTGTGAAGTGTTGTGCCATTTCTTCAAGCAGTTTCAGGTTCATGGCGTTGAAAAAACGAATAACTATTTGCCAAACATATCAAGTTAATTCTTGCTGTCAACAATAGTTTGTAGTTGGATAAAGCTGTGTCAGAGATGGGTTGAGATAAGCCTTAGTCACTTAAGTCTTTGTTTCTAGGTGCTTTGGAAAAGGAAAAGTGACAGCATCATGTAAAACTGCATGCCAATACCTGTGACATATCTGGACTTAGAGCAGCGTCCTGCTGATTTGAAATAGCCCCATATTGGCAGAGAGTGACTGCTGAGTAGCATGCATGTTGACTTTCTTAACCCTCTTTATTTCTTTACAATGCTGTCTTTTAACGGACATGTTACAGACCTCCTGGGAGAGGGTGAGTAATGCTTGATTTCTAAGCAGTTCTTCCAGCTGAAATGTTTAAATATTCAATTAGGCTAAGCCTGTCTCTATTCAATTTATTTTACTGTGCAATCTAGTGTTATTTTGGCCTTTTCTGCTTACTGTTCCTGTTTGATCTTCCTGTATGGACGCATGTAGACAGTTTGGCTGGATTTTCCAGTGTTACCTCTGAACCACAGATTTCAGATCCATTTGCACCAGAACCCATCCTAGCTCCTCCTGCTGCAGCTGCTGATACAGCAACTACTTCTGCAACTACCACCGGTGCTGCTCCTGCGGCTGCCGCTGCTGAGATGGATCTCTTTGGAGGTTAGTTAGCTTACTTATTCACTACCACTTTCTCAACTGAAACATGGGGAGGATGGAGGAAACAGTGATCGATTTTGGTAACTTTCTCACTTCACCTACAGAGTTAATAAACATTCTTCAAAAGTGACCAGCATTGCATTTTACCTCCTGCAAAAATGATTCTGGGAAGTAATGTTCATAGGAACATGGGTGGAATGAATTTACCTATCATAAATGTGTTATATTAAGTAGCATAAATCTCTTTCATTGCACGTAGCAATGGGTTTGAGACCTCTCTGCTTATGGGTGGTCCCTTGTTCTGAAGCTGTATTCAACCTGACTTGGAAGCGCCAATTAGTACTCCAAATCTATTATCTCAGGGGTGTCAAACTCCCGGCATTACGGCAGCATCACATGACATATCGAGACTTCCCCCCCCCTTTGCTAAACTGGGCAGGGGCGGAGCCAACACGTGGCGCATCCGACCTGCGGGCTGTAAGTTTGACACCCCTTTATTAGCTATACCCTCTGAAGCAAATTGAACTTTGGATAATTAAGCAAAAAATCTGTTTACCAAAGATGCTAGTTATAAATATTGTATAGCAGGGGTGTCAAACTCGCGGCATCACGTTGTCACTTGACATATTGTGACTTTTCCCCCTTTGCTAAACCGGGGGGTGGGCATGGCCAGTGTGTGATGCTTCTGGCCCGTCGGCCGCAAGTTTGACACTCCTGTTGTACAGGTTTCTTTCTTTGAATGGGAGAAATAGATCTATTGGTATTGCTGCTCTTATCACCATTAGCCATGTTATGCCAAACTGGGGAGAGGAAGTTGGCCCTTCTCTTGCCTTATTTGGTAAGTTGTAGTCTGCAGAATAATATAATTCGACAAGATAAAAGTTTTTAAGGAGAAAAAGTACATACTGTAAAACAAACGTATAATTGATTTAGTGATTCTTCAGGTAAGCAAAACGTTTCTAATATAAAAGCTGTGAAATTTTATCCCGTTTTCAGTATCTGCTTTCAGCATTTCAGTGTGACTTTAGGGTAAAGCTTCCTGTTTACCTTAGCTAAGTAGAGTTCTTGAAATTGAAATGTTCTCCGTTATTGGACAACTGCCATACAGTTTTCTGTAACGTGTTAAGCAAAACAAAATTGCTTAAAAGCTTCATTTATTAGAATACAAGTTCAGCACAATGAGAATTTGGCAGACTCCATTTCCTGTTGCTTTTTTTCTTATTACTTTGCTCTTTAATAGACCTTACAGCTTACAGGCAGCTTTAACTTATTCTGTTGCAGATCAGATGCATGTCTATGTGAGCTTTTTAGAATAGGCAGCAGGATTTTTATTTTCGAGGATGAATATTTTTAACATTAAATTGTCTGTGTCTTAATAAGCATGTGAGTCTTCCTGTTTCTAGAGAAATTGTAAGTTTGGTCTTTCTAGTGGGAAATTGCATGGCAGCAAAACCAACAGCATCCTGTTTTAATTCTGAATTGCCTTTTCAAACTCCCCACCATTGTGGCTACTTCAGTCTTTCCCCATTTCTTCTGATCATTTTGCTCGATCTTATTTAATGCTGCTGGAGTCAGCAGGGTTTGCAGTACTGTACACAATAAAGAGTGGGGAAATTGGTAAAGCATAGCTTCTACTTTTTTCATAGCTTTAACATTATTTAGAGGCAGGAGATTTTTCTAGATTTTGAATTTAGAAAACTAGATCTAGCCTTTTTCAGTGGACATTTCTAGATGTCTCTAATTGCAGCAAGTGCAAATGCACTATTTTCTCAACCGTGTAACCCAAGTGAATTGCAGTCTATATTTTTCTCTGCTAGTTGACACAGGATGACTTATTTCGATTAACTCTAAAGGGTAGTTTAGCATTGCATAAACAGACTAGTGAATTTTTATCCCTGAGGATGCCTGAGAAAAAGATGAGAATCAATATCCTTATTCAAAGTGACTGGAACTGGTCATTGATAATGTTCTCAAGATGTAGTAAAGCCAAACTTAAATTGCCTTGAAGTTTTAACTGTGAGATACCTGAGGGAACACCAATCAGGTGCTGCGACTTTTCCTTCTGTGGTTTAAACTACTTGAAATGCCCTGCTATGCCCGCTATGAGAATTTTGTTCTGATGACAAGAAATACTCTTGAAGGAGATGAAAAGAAAACACTAGTGGCAAGAAGGTAGCCCTACCAAAAGAATCAGTTGTATTAACAACACTGGAAAAGTAGTTCCACCCTAATATTGTACTTTCTAACATCTCTGGCCCAAAATTAGCCTTTAGCAAGCCATAAATTCCTGTTTGCTAAGTGGTGAACCAATCATACTTTGCCTCAGTATCTTAACTGGGAATTAGTTTGAACTATGGTTTATTGACACAAGCAAGAATTAGAAAACATGCCCTGATTTTGGCTATTTTCAGTTATACTGTATGAAGCAAGTTTAAATCCAGAAGCAGAAGGTTCCCATTTCCCCCTTCCTAGGGTGTTCCTGAAAAGGAAATTGGGTCTTGATCCAGAATCTTAATCGCACACTCTTGTGAAATGATAAAAGGGAGATAAAGTTATACCTTTGATGTGTGCAAGAAAAAGTAGGTAATTGGTTGACTTCCTACAACGAATGCAGTGGAGTCTTAGAGAGACAAGTTCTTTTTGCACACACCCCAAGCTTGACCAGTACCTTGCAAGAGTGTGAATTGCTTTGTGTATCACTTACGCAAATAAATAAGGCCAATAATGTCACCTGAATTATTAGAATGCTATGAGTGTAATTACAGTAGTCCAAGTTAAGAGGAGTTGTAATTGTAGTGCAAATAACATTTTTTTAGTCTACTTTACTTCCTCCGAGGGTGGCGCAGTGGCTCTGTGGTTAAGACCCTGGCCTTGTTGTCTGGAAAGCTGGCAGCCTGAGTTCAAGACCCAAGTGCGATGTGATGGGGAGAGCTCCCGTCCTTGCCCCAGCTCTCACCAACCTATCAGTTTGAAAGCATGCAAATGCAAGTAGATAAATAGGTACCGCTTAAGTGGAAAGGTAACCATGATATCATTCATGGTAGCTACATGAACACAGAAATGTCTTCAGAAAGTTCTGGCTCAATGGCCTTGAAACAGAGATGAGCACCACTCCCTAAAGTGGGCAACCACTAATGGAGTAAAATCCGCAGGGACTCCTTTTTTTTTTTTTACCTTACTTCCCCAATCTCAGAGAATATATGAAACAATTCAATAGAATAGGAAAAATTACCGTATTTTTCAGAGTATAAGACGCACCTTTAATTTGGGTGCATCTTATACACCGAATGTAGCCCCGCCCACCCACTGGCCCCCACCCTTTGGCCTCTGCCTCCCAGCAATTGACCCCTTTGCAGCAAGCAGCAAGAAGAAACAGCCCATTTCAGCTTCAGCACAGCCTAATTAGCACAAGTTGATAGTCCCTTGGATCGGCCTCCCGACTCTCAGCTGTTTCAGGCTGCAGGGATTGCCATTGCCTATTGCTGCGCGGGCCTCTGCTGCTTGCTGCAAGGAGGTCAATTGCTGGGAGCAGATTTTTTTTTCTTGTGCTAATCAAACTATGCTGAAAACGAAAATGAAAGTAAAGCCAGCTATTTGCTGCAACGAGGCAAAATTGCTGGGAGGCAGAGGCAGATTTCTTTTTCTTGTTTTCCTCACCAAAAAAGGTAGGTGCATCTTATAGTCTGGAGCGTCTTATACTCTGAAAAACACGGTATTATTAAGTGTATTGGTTATTGAATGATTTTTATGTTATTTATTAGAGTTTTTTCCCCCTTGGAGATTACATATGCATGCTGCTCAAGACCCTTATACAAGGAACATTTTCTGCCATGAGCTTTTCTGCTTATCTTGTGTGTACTATCGCAATCATCGTGACCTAATATAATTACGTGGGTTGAGTTTAGTTTGAAAACTGTTGGTAGTTGCACAAAACAAATGCAACCTTCACCCTATGACCCCGCATTTTGTATAAGGGATTTTTTTTTTATGCTATTTAACTTGGTTCTTTTACTATATTTTCTTCTTTTTTAAAAAAAATCTTCTTAATTTCTGTTTCTAAACCTGCACTCAAGATGCCTTTGCAGCTTCTCCTGGTGACGCCCCTGCAGCACCTGAAGGGGCAGCAGCCCCAGCTACCCCAACCCCTGTAGCAGCAGCTCTTGATGCATGCTCAGGAAATGGTGGGTTCCATCTCATTAGCTCATCTTGTCATCGTTGTGTGTGTCATACTAATTAAAATAAACTTCATGGCAGTATGTTTGTCACGTAAGGATGGGGAGGGAATTTTTCCTAAAAAAAAAAAAAAAAAAACATTTTCCCCAGGTATTTGGACAAAAGTTCTACTCGAACAAAATTGTGTCAAGAAAGCATTCCTACATGATTTCGCCAAAGCCTTTTTTAATTGAAAAATGTTAACAATGCTGAATCTTGCATGTAGCTGGTAGAATGTTTCTCCAATTAGGAGCAGATCTTTTCAAAGCACCTTCGTTTAAGTGAGAGGGGGGAAAAATGCATGTGGGCACATGGGCACCTATTAGTACAGATGTCAGAGAATCAATAGTAGTTAACAAAGCTGTGCCTTTGATCTCTGTTTTGCATGTATGTATAAATGATGATATGTGTGTGTATGATTTAATCCACACAGGGTGTGGTTTTTCCTATTTCCTTCCCGGCTGATCCTTTATATATATGTATATTCTGCCGTTTCCTTTTACAAGACCCCTTTGCCCCATCAGAAGGCAATGCAGAGGCTGCTCCTGAGCTGGACCTCTTTGCTATGAAGCCAGCTGAGACCGGCGTTCCTGTAGTTACCCCTACAACTAGTGCAGCTACTTCCGCAACCAGTCCTACTCCAGTTGCTGCTGTGGCCCCTCCAGTCCCTGCTACAACTGCTGCTACTACTGCTCCTGTCACTACCGCTACTACATCTGCTCCTACCACCACTACCACCACCTCTGCTCCTCCTCCTGCTCTAGATATCTTTGGTGGTAACTTACTTAATTCTTTCTTTCTGATACATTTTGGGGTGAATTAGATTTTCAGCCTATGGAAACAGTCTCTCTCTCTTTTTTTTTTTTTTTACATATTTAGACTATATGGCAATTATGTTTTGAAAGGAAACAAAATTCACAACATGAAGATATAAATTAGTAAGACACAATATATTCTTCATCTAGATTTGTTTGAATCCACACCTGCTGAGGCTCCTGCACCACCTAAGTCAGATGCAGCTCCTGGCATAGACCTATTTGGGACAGGTAAATATATATAAAAGTACTGTCCTATAATAACGCAAGTTTGCGTTTTTAAATTTCCACTTTATTTGATTGCTGAGTATTTTTTTTTTGTCAGTCATATACATATCTATCTCTAATCTTCATGTAATTTATAATTCATTTTTCTTTGGCTTCTGCAAGATACTTTTTCTTCTTCAACTACTGGAGTTTCTCCTGGGCCTGAGAATTCTCTCACTGGTGATCTCTTATCAGGTAGGCGCTTTCTCCTTAGACCTAAGTTATTCTCATGTGGCTTGTCACTTTCCTTCCAAAATACCTGTGAAGCATCATCAATTTTAAACTGTTAAAAAATTAGTAAAGTCAAAACTGAGCTGATCTCCTGAATATTCCCTGAGTCACTTTAGATGACCTTTAAGCAGGGATCCCCAACCCCTGGTCCATAGCCCACTAGGAACCCGGCTGTGCAAGCAAGTGAAGCCCCCATCCAAACAGGCGTGGGATTCAGGCAGTGTGCAAAACCACGCCCTCCTGGTCCATGGAAAACTGCCCTGTCCCCCAAAAGGTTGGGGGTCACTGCCTTTGAGAACATTTACACCGTTATATTTAAAAAGAGGCAACTCCCTTTCCAAAATTTTAGATTGTATAAGCCTTGCCCAAGTTCCTACACAAGCAGTTGACCTCTAGAACATGAGACTGTTAATCATACTCATAAGATCTTGATAATAAAAAATGAAAACATAATTATTTTAATTTAGGAAGGCAATGTGTGCAACTTTCTGCTATATTTGTGGTGCTAATCTTATTTACAGACTTCTGTGTGCAATTTACATTCCACTTTCTGTTCAAATTATTGCTGAAAAATGGACAGAGTCAAAAGCCACCTGGAGACCTTGTTTATAACCGTAACCAGGAAAAGAGCTTTCTGGGCTATATAGTCTTATAGCCCCTTCTCTATTGACAGATTTACCTGGCGATTTAGATGTAGTTCCAAGTGACAATTACCTGCTATATTAATAAGCATTTTCAGGCTCTAGGGTCATAATACTATCCTCCACAGCTTATCTATTAAAAGAAGGATCATGAAGCTTCCATGATCAGGATGTTTTCATGCTATCCAGAATCCAGGAAATCTAAATAGTTAAACATATCTGGCTATAAAATTTTATCATATTTTGAGTTAACCAGAATTCCCATAGCATGAATGAAATGAGAAATCTGAAAGCAACAGCTCTTGTGCGTATGCATACAATAATATAAAACCAAGGCTAATATATATTTATATAATAAAATGCATACGTATTACCGTGTGCAGTCCCTGCATGTGTACAAGATAAGTAAAAAATGCCAAAGAACAGTTTTTCTTTTCAATCTAATTTTTAAACATGCTGCTTTTATAGTGGATACTCTGGGAAAATTTAAAGGAGATTTAGTTTTTCCAAATCTTTCCAATATATATTTATATACATTGTGTTGGCATGGATTCAAGGTAATGGCCTCATCATTCCTAATTTGCTGATACTAAATATTATCATGCTTACTCCAGTGGATGCATTTGCAGCACCATCGTCCCTGCCCACTGCTTCCCCGGCTAAAGTGGACTCTTCAGGTGTGATTGACCTGTTTTGTGGTGGGTATTGTTGTTCCTCACCATTCAAGTACTTCCCATTTCATTTCAGGGTCCATTTCATTTTTCTTTGCCAGCAATTCAACATTTCACAAAGGTTACTTTTATTGTGGTGTGGTGTGCTTCGTTTGCTTTTTAACTGGGTATTATAAAATGCAGTTGAGATGGGTTTTTTTATTGTCGTCTCCTTATTTCCATGCATGGAATTCCTTTCTTGTTCAAGTAACTATTTCATTCTTCCTCCTACAGTATACAATTTTCAGTTTTACAATTATGCTTCTCTATAGCATGTATATTTCTCTTGACAGCTACCTGTTATCTATTTGTAGATTAGGGATGGAGTGAGTCAGTCAATCTGTCTGTCTGTCTGTTCAGACAAGTCTGGTAGAATTGAGGCTGCTCTTGTGATGCTTAGCAATTATTTCTCTATGGCAGGGGTGGGAAATTAATTTTCCCAAGGGGCCACATGAGAAACGGGTTCTTGGAGGGGGGAAGGGGGAATGAACAGGGCTACATGCATGCATGCATTATTTTTTTAATATCTTTTAGTATTTTATATAATCAAATTTTAAAATTGGTTTTAAATAGTTTGGGGTTTTAATTTGTCTGGGCCAAAACTATTTAATTTGATTTTAATTCTGCTTTTAAATTTTGTATGTATGTGTTTTATTGTTTGGCTGTGCACCGCCCTGAGTCCTTCGGGAGTAGGGCGGTATAGAAATCAAATCAAATCAATAAATAAAAATAAATAAATAAATGGACACACATATGTAAATTGAAAAAAAATAGTCACCTTCAAAATAAAAGTAATGCAGTTGTGTGTGTGGCATACACTTATTTACCTTTGATTTCTGATTTCCAATTGACCTCACACAGGCTTGATAGGGACACCCAAAAAAAGCCAGATGTGACCTGGAGGCTGTAAAATGCCCAGATCTGCTGTATGGGCTTCTGATTTTAATACATAGTATCTACTGTCTTTTAATTACAAACCATGAAGGGAACTATATAACTGTGGTCAAACATAAAGCACAAACTGTTACTGCTTTTTATCAAAAGGCATGTTCTTCGTATAATTTGCAATATTACTCAAGAAAACATTAGATGTTTAAAGGGGAAAAAGCACAAATGACGACAACTTTCATTAGCAGCAGTGATGATATACAACCAGGCAGAATGTTTACCTTACAGAAGATACATTTTTTTATGATTGGAAGCAGTATAAATTAGGAAAGTCCCCAGACTTACAGAATAGCAATAGATATGAAAGGTGTTATTAGATAGCACGCTCATTAAATTTCACAGATAAATTTGGTTCATTTCAGATTCCAAAAATAAAAACACTGTGAAATTTTTCTCCTGAAAATACAGTTGATATATTGCCTTTTTTCCCCCTGGTACAGCCTCCATCTCAATCAAATGAATCCGTATTCCATATGCTTCATAGTAGTTAGTCTCTCTCTCTCTCTCTCTCTACTGGCTCTGATGCCCCTTATATGTTTGCCAAAGGCAGATGGGAAGGCAGGCAAACAGGCAGCTCAGTAGGTGCTGGAACAATCTGTCTGCAGGTTCTCCTGAAATGAGATCCAGAGAAAGAAAGCTGCAGAATGTCAAGGAAAGAGAGGCAGTAAAGAGTATTCTTTTGGGACGGCATGTTTGTGGGAACAAGCAGAGGTTGTCTTGCTCATGTGTGCACAGAAAACCTTCAATGATGGATGGATAGGTAAGGTGTAGAAAAGGAAAAGAAGAAAACAGTGCATTAGAAAAGAGAAAATAAAGGGTTTCTGTTGAATTCTGGAGTCACATCTTTTGTGCCTGCTTCAAAAACCTGTTTGCAGATGTCTTAACAAACAGAAACTTCCATTGATTTTCTTTCCGGTGAAGTGTGCTATGAAGCACTTTATTCAAATGCTTTATACATCCCTACTGTCTGCATTCATTTTTTTTTTTTTTTTTTTTTTTGGCAGTGGCAAAGCACCAGATTGCTCACAGTACTTTTTGTTTTTTGATTTCTTAAGTGGCTGCTTTACAAATGGCAAGATACCAATATTTTTCCATCCCTTCTTATTTCATTAAGAGTATCTGCTTCCAGCCTACTTCCCATCAACCATTCAGTGTCCTGTTTGTGATGCCCCCTATGCAGGACTTGTTTAGACTACAATATATCTTTCCTTCTCACTGCCCAACCACACCCTCGTGTAACTATGGTTACAGCTACTGAGAAAAGCACCTCTTTGCAAAAGTGCCAGAATGCTATTTCTTTAATCATCAGAGTTAGCAATACACTTTAAAATGCAATAGAAGAAAGTTGGCTTGGAATTTTGCAGCTACCCCTTTTTTGCTTAGACATATTTTACAGATGGCCAGATGAGTACATACAAGATTTTAAGAAAATGTGAAATGATACTAGGGAAGTGACAATACATTTTATTTATTTTCTGCAAGGTTTATGGGGAAAGGGAGATATATTATATTATATTATATTATATTATATTATATTATATTATATTATATTATACTATACTATACTATACTATACTATACTATACTATACTATACTATACTATACTATACTATACTATACTATACTACCTATATTATGCAGCAGCACAGGAATTGAATGATATCCTTCTACAAAATTCTATTGGACATTGGACAGGAAATACTTACAGGCTCATGTATCCCTTAAAGTTTCTATGCATAGATCTGCATAGGGTTGCAAAACTAGTTTCAAAATGGTTTGGGGAAATGAGGAAGAGAACATGCTCTTAGAAAGCCAGCAGTTTTCTTGGGGTCATCATCCTGTGGAAAATCTTAGCACTGCCATCACTTCTCATCAGTACAACTGTCATACTTCTAAAATAGTCTGTCTGGGTCCTTATTTGGTTTCTTCTGGTTTTAGAACAACTTGTAGGACAAGGAGTGGCAGAACCTGGGGATGGAGTCAAAAGAAGAACCAGCCTGGAATCTCTATGTAGCCACAAATGGACTTAGTCAACATAGAAACTCCAGGCTGATTCTTGTTTTGTCTCCGCTCCCAGGTACTGCCACTCCTTCTCCTACTCAGCTACAACTATTCCTCAGATTGTTTCATATATTTTACTAATCATTCCTCTATGACCATGATGGCGAACCTATGGCATGCATGGCAGAGGTGGCACGCAGAGTGGGCATGTGCACCGGCCAGCTGGTTTTTGCGCGCGCCGGAGTGCCAGAAACCCAAAGACCAGCTGGCTGGTGCACGCATAGGCGCGCATGCGTTCCAGTTTGGGCATTTGGTGCTGAAAAGGTTCGGCATCACTGCTCTATGGTCTTGAAAATTATGTCATATTCATAGTTGCATTCTTCCTCCAAATATTACATGTTTATATATTTACAATATCTTTAAACCCTATTATCTTTTATTGCCGCCTTATGGAAAAAAATCAATAGATCCTTTTGGAAGTGGCCCTTCAGAGCCCCAACCTGCAGTTTCAACTGCTTCTAGTGCTTCTGCTTCTGCTGATCTATTAGCTGGTAATGAAATATAATTGTGGTATTTTTTAATAAAGGGTGTGCATGCTTTTACTGCATCTTTTCTGTACTGTGACAAAAAGAATAGCCAATGAACCCTCACTAAGGCTACTAGACTTCCAAACTATAAACATTCTGTGAAACCCACCACTCCAGGAAGCTATATTAATTTGTCTTTACAGGATCATTATAAGTAAAATAAGTCACTGCTGCTTGCAGAAAATATCCTTAGTCATAATTAAGACATTGAGAAGCTCATGTGTTCCCCCTGTATACCTATGAATTTATATGATACCATTCTATGTATCTACACATTGGTCTATACTATTAGTCGATAATCACTACTAAGTAATGTTATGTAATTCGTAGCAATCTGATTCTTATGGTATACAACTGTGTACTAGATTTGAAAGAATGGTCAGGAAAGAAGGCATAAATTGCTGCTAAATAAGATCCTCTCAATCCTCTTCATCCATCTCAATTCATGAACTAATTAAATTATACAACAGGGTATTTCTTACGTTAGTTCAGAATGGCTTTCTGTTTCTTTTTCTGAATGTCTGAAGCTAGGGTCCTTAACAGGACAAAGAATGGAAATTCACTGACTTCAAAAGAAATTCCATTTCTAGCTCCATAAATTTTTTCATTGTTGTTACTGCTTTGAATATTCAATGAACACCCAGAAGAAAAGATATAAAACAGATACAAGTTTATTAGAAAGCATACATTCTGATAAACAGCTACAAATTAATTAACCTTTTATTTTATTTGAGATACACAGTTCAGAAAATATGCTTCATAGTTTTTTTCTTTGATATGGTCAAAACTTGATAGTGCATGCTAATGTGTATAATGTTTTCTGTTCTATCAGTCCTAGGTAAACTAAGTTAGAAAACTAAAGTCATGCATGCTAATATTGTTTTCATTACAAGAGTGCAGAGAGTCTGAATTTGCTTCCTTTTTCCCTTTATTTTTCTGAGAAGTAGGGAGGGTCTTGCCTGAAATGTTTACTCAGATTACAGTTCTAGCCTGACTCAGATTTCTTTTATCTCAGTGTTGTCTTGGTTGCAGCTCTTCTTCCTATTCCTCAAGATTATTCCTTCTGCAGTTTACAGCAGGAAGGAAAAGCAGTTCATACAAACTGAAATAGCAGTTGTCAAAATGGGTTGTTGGTCTAATCCAGGGGTCTCCAAACTTGGCAACTTTAAGACTTGTGCTCTTCAACTCCCAGAATTCCTCGGCCAGCAAAGCTTAAAGTTGCCAAGTTTGGAGACCCCTGAACTCTAATCTATGCCAAATCTGCCAACTGTTTACAACACATAGGGGAAAAGAATGACATTAATCGCTGGTCTATTGTGTCTTCCTGAAGATTAATTTTTAAAGAATAAATGTAACCTTGCAACCTTTCTCCTACACAGATACAAATCTAACTTTTTAAAAAAGCTGTGCTAATCTGTGAAATTAAGGCAACATTTTGTAAACTTCAGAGAAGGGATGGGGGATGAGTAAAATAACTTCTTACATTTCTTTTTCTGAAAATCTTATTAACTCTGCCCATCACAATATTCTCAGTTTTCCACTCTTCAACAATCACTGTTCCTATATGTTTTTAATTTGATACTCATTCAATCTCTGTGTATCACCAAGCTTTTAAGTACTCCTTTCCATTACCTGGCCTTTGTGTTCAATCTATATTCTTTCAGCATCCATTCTTGGCCCTATCTCTTCTTGTTTTACCACATTTACTTCTAAGTAAACAATTTCCAATTAGTGTTTTCTCTTGGCATTCCCAACCCTTACAAAATTAGCAGAAGCGCACTTTTATGGATAGTCTTTTCACTTTTTTTGCACCCATTCATTTTTTTAAAATACATGTTACCCACTACTTTTCTATTTTTCAAAATGTCTCCATTTTCTTGTGGTTAGAAAATATTTACTAAGATAAACAATTCATACGTCTGCTTTATGTTTTGCCACTTATATATCAGTTGCAATTATTCGTTCCATTTTGCCTATCAAACACTAATGCCTTCACATTAGTACATTCATTTTCAGGTCCACACTCCTCATTGCAGGGTTCCCAACCCCTGGGCCGTGGCACATTCAGAACCAGGTCGAGCAAGCAGTGGGCCCACGCACGAGCAGCTTGACTTGCTTGAGCGGCAGGCTGGCTCGCACCCATGCAGCTTGATTTGCGTGAGCAGCGAGTCGGCGCACACCTGCATAGCTCGACTTGCACGAGTGGTGGGCTGGTGCATACCTGCACAGCTCAAATTGTGTGAGCAGCAGGCCAGTGCACATGTGTGTGCAGCTCAACTAGCACAAGCTGTGGGCCTTCTCCCCCCCCCCCACTTGCTGCTAAGTTGTAAAGGTTGGGGACCGCTACCTTATTGTATTATATAAGTATCTAATATTAGCTGTAAATCATTTAGGTTTGCAACATATTTGCCTACCAAACTACTGTACATGTCCCTGACAACATTAGACCAATCACAGGCATTCCTTAGATACTTGTATACATATACAATACATTATGTAACAAGGGGAACATCACACATCCATGGCTTTACTCTCTATTGAACAGTTCACTAACCTTTTCATTCATTCTTATGCATGCTATACTTCTGTTGTATACTGTTTATTTAAGGAATCAACACTTTCACACAAAACATGTTTTCTTTAAATAAAAGTTTCCTATTGATTTGTTTTTCAGTGATGTGTAGAAGAGCAGAATTCTGCAGGGCAAAATCCTTATCTGGCGTGAATCCACATTTAACTTCCCAACTGTTGCTCATTGCTACGCTTTATACCTTTTCAGGCAGAATTTTGCTAACCCCCTCGATACTTTTCTGCATTCATCCTTGGTGCCTTTTAGTTTCACTGTGGGAACAACAATAATAATCTCATCAGGAAGAGGAAAGGAACTTTGTGTTTGTCAAAGTTAGTTATAATGTTTTTCAGGCCTGTGGATTAGTCCTTAGTATTAGGCTAATAATTAATTTTTTTCTCTTTAATTTTTTAAAAAGGCTTTGGAGGTTCTTTTATTGCTCCATCTCCATCACCTTCCCCCATCACACCAGCTCAGGCTAATATATTGCAGCCCAATTTTGAAGCAGCATTTGGAGCAGCCCCCTCTCCTTCCCCTGCTAGCAGTTCCTTCGATCCCTCAGGTGAGTGAAAGGATTATTCTGTGCAGCTTTCGTCTCCAAAATATGTTACTGTAATTCTCCCAGATGTCCAAAGTATTTGTTTGTTTTTTTATGAAAGCGGTCAGAAACAGTTGAATATGTAGTATACTACTTTTAATATATAGTTTGCAAAATAGTTCCTTCTGCTCAGTTCTCTTCAATAGGATTTCAGCACACACCAAACCGAAGTGCATATATTCTGTATTTCTGCATGTGCTTTATATGCATGCCCATTTAAAGGAAACTCCTGAAATTGCAGATACCTTATTCCTGTACACTCAGCATATGGTTGTGTGGTGCTGCCATTCTCCAGAGCCTTTCCCAAGCATGCATGGCACCAGAATTTAAAAATAAAGGAGGTCCAGGGTATTTTGTCCTTTGACACTAGGCTTGACTTTTCATTACTGCTCTGTCGTTTCTGTTTGTGTCTCTTTCATTGTCTACTTCCATGCTGGGGCCTTGCTACAAATTTGCTTTTTGGGTGAGTTCTGCAACAGAAAGAAGTAAAGAAGCCAAATAGTAGTTAGTAGTACTTCGCTTTATAGTTACTGCTTGCCGCAGCATAGTGCAACTCTGCTTACTAACATTAGCATGCATACTGTACCTGTTATGAATTGGTGTTACTGACTATGTAATGTTGGCCTGGATTACATAGTTCTGTTTCATTAGAGACAGAGGGATGATATTGGTTGTTTTTTGGTATTTTGTTTGGCATACGACCATTTGGTCAGCAACTGTTCCGGTATCCTTGCAGTCATGTGATCACGATCTGGGTGCTTGGCGACACATTTGCACTTAAAGCCACAAGTGCCCCATGATTACATGATGGTTATTTATTTATTTATTTATTTATTTATTTATTTATTTATTACTCATATTTCTATGCCGCCCACTCTCCGAGGACTCTGGGTGGCTTACACCAAAGACAGTATACTAAATAGCATATTGCCCCCAACAATCTGGGTCCTCATTTTACCCACCTCGGAAGGATGGAAGGCTGAGTCAACCTTGAGCCTGGTGAGATTTGATCCGCTGATCTGCTGAACTAGCAGTCAGCTGAAGTAGCTGCAGTACTGCGCCACCTCGGCTCTTTTTTGAACCTTCAATGCCAATTTCTTCCTGGCTCGTGAATTCTGGGAGTTAATGTCCACCCTGTATCTTATCCATATTTGTCCATATATCTTGATGGTAAATTGGAAGACATAATTGTGTTTTGTGTAGAGTATCATTGGTTTTTTTGTGAAATCCATCTCAAACCCAGACAGCCTGATACGAATTGCACGGTAAATAACACATTACTGTGGTGCTTCTATTAGCAGCAGAGTAGTAATGGCTTTACCCACAGTAAGTAAGGAGAAAGGCCCTCACCTTGTCCCATGGCAATATTAATACAGCCAAGAAGAATATTTCTCACTGTAAACATGCCCCATTTAGTAATCTCTTCCTCTCCTAATGACCGGTGGAGGAGATGATGCTTTATTTCTGCCCATATAGGTATGTTCACAGGATGCCATGGCCTCCCCCCCCCCCCCCCCCCATTTTACAAGAATTTCCTATCATCTTGCCCTTTCCAAAACCCAAAGGGCCAGTCGGGGGCAGATCATCCTGGAGAAAAATCTGTGGTTGCTAACAGTGACACAAACTTGAAAGTACATAGTCAGTGCTCTTTCCACTGAAAAAGATTTCCCACCCATTGGAATTTTTTTTGAATTTCCCAGCAAAAACAATGCTTGCCCCAAACCTTTGCCTTTTATTTTACTTTCTCTCTACTTGTTCAATTTTTTTCTTTCCCTGAACTTGTTCCTAGAAAGCATTCATTAGTAGGTTGTAGTATTTTACTTTCTAGCTTCCTTTGCTATGTCAATATTTTAATAAAAATAATCCTTACATAAGAGACAATTCTTTATTATGATTCCCTTCCAAATCTGTAAATCAGGAAATAATAATTAGCTACAATACTCCCACTTCAGACAAACCTGATATAAGTCTTAAATAACTAATTGGCTAATAAATTATTATTTCTTTGGAATCAGATATTAAAAACCCTGGTTCAAGTGTTGTAGGAAAAACCCAGAAATGGAATATGAAAACCTAAATTAATTTTAGGGGCCATACTGGATGAAAGTAATGTCAAACTGATTTTTTTTTTCTACTGTTCCAGAAAATGGTAACATTCTCATTAGATTTGTGGACACAATAATATGTGAATCAATTCTTCCATATATCAGTGTTAAAAACATAGAGTGTGCAGTACAGCAACATGGACTGTTTTCATAATTTAAAAAGTTAGTGTTGTCTAATGCTTTGTCTTATTGTAGTATGTTTGGAATTCATTTATTTCAATGTGTTGGTCAAAAAGCATGCTTGCCTTCCGTTGGCATTACGTTGGCATTAAATCTGTGTGATGGTTCAAAGATCAGTAGTGATTTTTGTATGTTTTTAAAAGGTTGTGAATTCTCCATTTAAGCATCTGTTTATGTGTAAACTTAATTGCCTGAAAAAGTATTTTTCCTAATCTATTGATTTTCTTAAATCTTCAGTGTTTGATGGCTTAGGTGATCTTCTTATGCCCACTACCATGCAAACTGGTCAGTCTTTGTCCGGTGTAGGCATAGGCACTGCTTCTGCTTCATCTGCAACCAAACCCATTGGAAGTGATCTTGATTCCTCTCTTGCAAACTTAGTAGGAAGTAAGTCAGAGAAACTGTTAAGTTTGACAGTGATTTTCTTTTTATGACCGTTGATCTTTTACACATTGCACCAGTTGGCTATTCCTGAGTTCAGTTGCTATGTTTGGAAGGGTGTATTTTTTCCCTTATGTGGGAGGACAGTGCAGTTGTATTACAATTTAGGTTGTTATAGAAAGTTCCTTTTCTCATCCTGAACTTTTGAGACCAAGGTGCATCATGTTTTCATATTGCTCAGTCCATTTAATGGACGTTCTTTAACAAAACATACAGTTCTAGGAGTAGCTTTTAAAGTGGAAAATATAAAAGTACCGATTGTTATGGATGAACAATTAACATTTCCTTAAACTTAGCTTATTATGTCCTATATATTTATAGTTAGGAAACTAATCAAGAAAGTGTAACCAAGTAAAGTAATCATGTAAGTTGAGGTCTAGATCAGGAAGAGTTTTGACATCAGTGACTGTATGGTATAAGAAAGTTTTCAGAGATATAATGTAATTATATATACCGTAAAATATAATTATATCATCATATAGTTTATTGTGACTTTTAGATAACTGGTTAAATGCTGCTTAAGTCAGCTAAACCTGAGTTGCCTGTGATTTGATGGACAAATATGTTATCTCTTGACATCTACTATCAGATGAAACAATCTTTTAAATTCCTGGTTTCTTTTGCAGATCTTGGAATTTCTGGTACCACAACAAAGAAGTAAGTAGCTGGTTAATTCAAAGTCCCAGATAGTTGTGTATTTCCCTTCTGTACTTTCTAGCATAATACTGTATTTTTATATAGTCCATATATAGCCTTTTGTTGTTGGTTAATCATTATTATACGTCTAATATTGCAAAAGGTAGAATGATTTTGCAAAACAGTTAAAATGTTAATTTTTTTACAATCCAAAATATCAGATTCTTACAACCTAATGTAATATCAGTAATCACCACAAATTCTTCACTTTCCTAAAAACCAAGTGTAAATTACAAATATCCTCAACTTGCGACCACAATTAAGCCTGGAATTTGGATCATTAAGCAAAGCCGTTATTACGCGAGGTGCTTCACTCAATGACCACAGTCCCAGCACTCCTGGTTGTGGCCATCAAACAATCACACAGGTTGTTAACTGGACAGAGTCCAATTTGGCAGGCATGTTGGGGGGGAGGGGGAGACCCTAAGAGGTTCCACTCAGCAGCTGAAAATCTTCCCTGTTGAAATCCCAGCAGGATTTTCAGCTCCTCATGGAGAGACGCTTATGCTTGGCCTGCACTGGCCTTTCAAGTCCTCTCCCATCCATTTGAGACACCCCGTGCTCACCTTATCGCACTGCCTCTCTGTTCCCTGCTTGGATTTCGGCTCCCTCTCTTTTCTACGTTCTGCCTGAAAAGCCTTCATGTCAAAGGATGTCAGCTCCTCTGTGTGCATGGAAGGGAATTCCTTCAGCAGGATGCAGAATGGAACTCAAATCTTCAGGATCTGAACTCCAATTCTGTACCCTAAGGAGGTTCTAACCTCTCCTCAGCACACATCAGGGAACTCTTTTGCTGGGGTGCAGAAATGGACTTCAAATCATCAGAATCTGAGCTACATTTCTGCACCCTGCAGATGTCATCTTCATGTGCCCAAGGGAACTCCTTCCATGAGGTACCGAAACGAAGGTCAAACCATCAGGATCTGAGTTCCATTTCTTCACCTCACTGAAGCAGTTCAGTTCTCCTTGGGAGGAAGCTCTTTTAGCCAGTCCCCTGAGGCAAGAGAGAATCCTCTTGGCAGGCAGCAGCAACCTGCACCCTTCCCTATTGGCTTCCCCAATGACTTTCTGGGAAAGCCAGCAGAGAAGAAATGCAAATGGTGAACACATGATTGTGGGTGTCTTGGCAACTGGTCGTAAGTGCAAAGAAGTTGCCAAGCACCCAGATTGTGATCAGGTAACTGCAAGGATGGTGGCCTGACATTTTACAACAGCCAAAAGTACTTTATGGGCTGTAAAGGCACCCTTTCTAAGGCCTTCATTACTTCAAATGGTCATTAAACGTCTAGTCCTAAGTCCATATCTTTATTCCTGAATAAATAGGAAGAGGTACAGCAGTGCCTCTATATACAGTAAGTACTGTTAATCCAGATGCATGATGTTAATGTTAATGTTTATTAAATTTGTATGCCGCCCTTCTCCCAAAGGACTCAGGGCAGTGAACAGCCAAAATTAAAATATATACAATATAGAATTTAAAATAATTTAAAACAGAATTAAATTGAATTGGCTTCCCAAAATTTTAAAACCCTTTACCCTTAAAATAACCCATTAAAATTTTAAGCCAGCCCAGCTTGCTGAAATAGGAAAGTCTTCAAAGCTCGACGGAAGGTCCGGAGGTCCGGGATCAGTCGTATTCCTGGGGGTAGCTCATTCCAGAGGGCGGGTTCCCCCACAGAGAAGGCTCTCCCCCTGGGGGTCGTCAGTCAACATTGCTTGACCGACGGCACCCTGAGGAGACCCTCTCTGTGGGAACGAATTGGCCGGTGGGAGGTTATCGGTGGCAGGAGATGGTCTCGTAAATAACCGGGCCCTAAGCCATGGAGTGCTTTAAAGATGAGAACCAATATCTTGAAGCGCACCCGGAAGACCACCGGAAGCCAGTGCAGCTCGCGCAGGAAAGGTGTTACATGGGAGCGCCATGTCGCCCCCATAATTACCCGCGCGGCCGCATTCTGGACCAGCTGGATCCTCCAGGTGCTCCTCAAGGGGAGCCCCATGTAGAGAGCATTGCAGTAGTCCAGGCGAGAGGTGACGAGGGCATGAGTGACCCTGCATAGGGAGTCCCGATCCAGAAAGGGATGCAACTGGCGTATCAGGCGAACCTGATAGAAAGCCTCCTGGCCACGACCGTCATATGCTCTTCTAAAGACAGCCGTGCATCCAGGAGGATGCCCAAGTTACGAGCCCTCTCCGTGGGGGCCAATGACTCGCCCCCAATAGCCAGCGATGGCACCAGCTGGCTATATCTGGACGCCAGCAGCCACAGCCACTCGGTCTTGGAAGGGTTGAGTCGAAGCCTGTTCCTCCCCATCCAGACCCGCACAGCCTCCAGGCACCGGGACATCACTTCAAGGGCATCATTAGGGTGGTCTGGGGTGGAGATGTACAGCTGAGTATCATCAGCGTACAGATGGCACCGCACCCCAAATCCACGGATGAGCTCACCCAGCGGCTTCACATAAATGTTGAACAGGAGAGGCAAGAGGACCGACCCTTGCGGCACTCCACAAACAAGGTGCCTCGAGGTCGACCTCTGCCCCCCAGCCAACACGGACTGCGACCGGTCGGAGAGATAAGAGGAGAACCACCGTAGGACGGTGCCTCCCACTCCCAACCCCTTCAGCAGGCGCAGCATGATACCATGGTCGATGGTATCAAAAGCTGCTGAGAGATCTAATAGGACCAGAACAGAGGAACATCCCCTGTCCCAAGCCCTCCAGAGATCATCAACCAACACGACCAATGCCGTTTCCGTGCTGTACCCAGGCCTGAAGCCGGACTGGAACGGATCCAGATAGACAGTTTCATCCAGGTACTGTGGGAGCTGTCACGCAACCACACTCTCAACAACCTTTGCCACAAAGCGAAGGTTGGAGACAGGACAGTAGTTTGCCAAAACAGCCGGATCCAGAGAGGGCTTCTTGAGGAGGGGCCTCACCACCGCCTCTTTCAAGGCAGGAGGTAAGACACCCTCACTCAAAGAAGCGTTAATAATCCTCTGGAGCCAGCCTCGTGTAACCTCCCGGGTAGCCAGCACCAGCCAGGAGGGACACGGGTCCAATCAACATGTGGTTGCGTTCAATCTCCCCAGCATCCTGTCCACGTCCTCGAGAGTCACAGGATCGAACTCCTCCCAGATAACATTCTCAAGACCCGCCTCAGACACATCGCCTGAACCCACCCAGTCGGAGTCCAAGCCGTCCCGAATCTGAGCGATTTTATCGTGCAGATAATACGCAAAATCCTCAGCACGCCCTTGCAAGGGGTCTTCCCGCGCTCCCAGGTGGAGAAGGGAGCGGGTCACCCTAAACAAGGCGGCTGGGCGATTATCTGCCGATGCGATAAGAGCGGAGAAGTAGTTACACTTCGCCGCTTTTATCGCCACTAAGTAGCTCTTGATATAAGACCTCACTAGTGCTCGGTCAGATCCAGAACGACTAGCTCTCCAACTACTCTCTAGGCGTCTTTTCCGGCGCTTCATCTCCCTCAGCTCCTCAGAGAACCAAGGAGCTGGGCCGATTCGGCACCGGGTCAGAGGCCGCAAAGGCACGACCCGATCTAAAGCACCAGCGGCTGCCCTGTCCCAGGCGGCCACCTCGGTCTTCCATCGAGTCGTGAACCAGAGTCTCAGGGAATGGCCCAAGCTCCATTTGGAAGCTATCAGGATCCATCAGGCGCCTGGGGCGGAACCACCTAGTCAGTGGTTGATGCAGTTTCTTCTGTATTGTGGAGTGCAGTTAATGGGTATCAAATTCTCTTTTGTGCTTGCCATTCAAACACTTTACAGATTGCCTTTTGTAATTATGCCAGCAAGATTCCAGCCCAGAACTTTGCTATGGTTGCAGCTCTGTCTGGTAATAAGTTAGCACTCGTATTCTAAATCATTCTAAATCTTAGGGGAGACATTCAGTGGAATGCAGGAGAGAAGAAGTTAACAGGAGGAGCCAACTGGCAACCAAAAGTAGCACCTGCAACATGGTCGACTGGAGTTCCTCCGAGTAGCCCCTTGGTATGTGGAGATAACTGCACGTTTCATAGATGTACAAAATTCCATGTGAACATGACTGCTAAACTATTGGAACAGAGTTAGTATATCAAACTACAGCCAGATACTAAAGTTTTGGCCTCTGAAATTATCAGCATCATTTGTCTATTCCAAAACTGTAGTTTTGATATGTTTTTAAGGAAATGGGAGTCCCATCCTATTATTGTTATATGTTGCATTGTTATCTTACTCTTCTAGCAGTGGAACACTTCATCGTTTCTCAAATGATAATATGTTTTGAGTTTGTTTTTCAGTTTTCATATAGTTTTGGTTAAGCATTTATTTTCAGTTATGTTTTTCTTACAAGCTAGTAATAATAATGCAATCGTGAAATTGCAATAGGAAACATTTTAAGAAAAGACTGTAAAATATTAAATATTGTACAGTGTAATGATCTTTCCAGGTAAGGAAAGCAATACACTAAATGCAAGTTTTTTTTTCTACCAGAAAGGTTGGGCGATTGTTTTTTATGTAAGTAGCCTTTTGTTATGAAGTTGTACTAACTGAGAGACCTGGCTACTACCAAACTAATGCAAAATGTCTTTATTTTTACAGTCAACCTAAACTTGAGTTACTAATTTGCAAATAACCCTTGCATCTGTAGATCAAGTTATTTCCTGCTTTATAGGTATTTCCAGGCATTTTTTCTTTCTGTGCAATGAAACAGAGAGGCAAGAATATTTCTTTTAGATATTTTATTCTCTTCATTTATAAGGAAAAAGTACAGTCATTTTACCCTCTGCTGAATAGCTGCCTTTTTGCCACATTTTGCAACCCCAGGTACATCTTCAGGACATTGTTCAAATGTAGCTCCACATAAAAGGCATTGGAAACAGTTTGATTTCATTAAAAAAACAACTTCCTGTGTTTGTCGTTTTCAACATTTTTGTATGCAACACATAATTTATTAAATGAAGTATTTACAGCAGGATACAATGACTGCAATTAACTGATTTGATATCGCCTTAATGTTGGCAGTCTAGAGTTCTTTCATAAGTGCTGAAAATTGTGACATTTGACAATTAAATATAGGAGGGCTTTTAAACTGTTTTTATATGTATAAAATTTAACCAGTTAGTGATTTATTTCTATTACTCCAATCTCTAGACAGGATCTGTGCCTCCAGCAGGTGCTGGCCCTCCTACATCAGGTGCTGCCTCTCCACAAACTGGATCAGGATTTGGGATGGTAAGGATTGACTCAAAGAATGATAGGAGGGGGAAAGTACTACTTTCCACTTCTCCAAGTGGTCTTTAAAAATCTCAGTAATCTTATCTGGCAAAATACAATTTGAATAACTACCACTGCAACTACAGTGGAGATACCACTGTAGTTCTTCCTGGAAAATAGTCCTCTTTTCCCCAACTGCATTTTGAGGATCTACATCCTGAAACTTACCTTCTGAACATTGTGGCCAAAATATATGCTTCTTTTTTTCAGGAAAAATGTGCATTATATGCTATCTCTTTCTGGAAAAAAAATGCATACAATGTATTGTGTACTGAATAATGTATTCTTCTGATGCAATGTTCACAGTTCAGTTGCTGGAATTTCTAGCTGACATCTTAAGTTAATGTACTCTACTCTGAGATGCATGTAGGTAGAAATGGGTTCACATCTGAAAAGCCACCTAAAATATGTGCGCGCACACTGACATACCCCAATGGAACACGCCTATTTTATCAAGAGATTTCTTGATAAAATGGCATCTCTTAGACATTATTTGTTCTCACATCTTTTCCAGCAGCCTCCTGGAGCTGGCGTTGGAATGATGCCACAGCAGCCTCTTATCTATGGACAACCAATGATGAGGCCACCATTTGGAGCAGCTGCAGGACCTGGTGCACAAGTGAGAACTTGCCTGGTTTTGGAGAAAACAGAATTTTCCCTCCCACCTTTTTTTTTTGTTAAGTCATATAGACCAATGTTATTTCCTTTTTATTTCTGGAAGGCAGTCTAGTGTGACATGTTATTGTTTTCAGTTCATGCTATCAAGACTTTTCAAAGTTACAATGTGTATTTTGTGTAATTGTTTAGTTTTTAATTTTTAATACACTTATTTTTTTAGAATACTACGTCTTAAGCTGCTTTAACTATTAAAAGTGTGCCACTGGTCCAAAAATGATTCCTGCTCCCAGTGAATGTTCAAATTTATTTATTTATATTTCATACTTCTAAACCTCTCACCTCCCTCAAAGAGAGACAATACATGATAAAGCGATTTTATTTCAGTTTTTATTTATTAATTTAAAAACGGAACATCACAGTAGTTCTCGTATTCATTCAGTGGGACATAGCAAAAGCCCATATTTGTGAAGTGCATATAAATTTTGGTTAGAGATGGATCGTAATACTTGTAATTGTATTTCTTTCCCCTCTTTTGTGCCCTTATCCTTCTGAAATAATGGAAAACTATTAAGGTTTCTCCAAGTCCAACACCTGCCACCCGGAGTCCCAAGAAGCCTCCATCAAAGGACCCATTAGCAGATCTTAACATCAAAGATTTCTTATGAGCTATTTAAGGTATGGGTTTCTTCTTCCATCCTTCCCTCGAATATATTCAAGCTTGTATTCTCCTTTATATTTCACAGGGGATGCTAAGAATTTATTTTTATTTGAATGGTGTTCATTCAGTACTGAGCTTGCTGAACAAACAGCTCACATGATGTAGTGGTTGAAGGTTTGAACTAGGACAGAAAACACCCAGGTTCATGTTCACACTCAGTCATGGAAGCTCACTTCCAACAAAGGTGATTAGGGGACTGGAGGCTAAAACATATGAAAAATGGTTGCAGGAATTGGGTATATCTAGCTTAATGAAAAGAAGGACTAGGGGAGACATGATAGCAGTGTTCCAGGGGTGGGTTCTAAATTTTTTTACTACTGGTTCTGTGGGTGTGGCTTATTTTGTGGGCGTGGCTTGGGTAATGCGACTGGGTGGGCGTGGCCAACTTTTTTTTTAACTTTTAAAAGTATTTTTTCTACAACCTTAAGAGGTTGTAGAAGAAAATGCTTTTAAAAGTCTCTGACGATGAAGCAACTCAGCTGGGATTGCCAGAGGCTTTTAAAGGCATTTTTTTTCCCTACAACCTCTTCAGCCGAACAGGTTGCAGAAAAAAATGCTTTTAGGAGCCTCTGATGATCAGGCAACTCAACTAGGATCGCCAGAGGCTTTTAAAGGCATTTTTTTTCTACAGCCTCTTTGGCTGAAGAGGTTGCAGAAAAAATGCTTTCAGAAGCCTCTGACGATCCCAGCTGAGCCGCACTTTTTTTTTTACTTTTAAAAGCATTTTTTCGGCCAAAGAGGTTGTAGAAAAAATGCTTTTAAAAGTAAAAAAAAAAAAAAAAGCCTCTGATGAGGTGGGCGGGGTAAGTGAGCGGCGACCAGGCCGGGGACCGGTTCGGGGGCGTAGCCAGCCAATGTTATTACCGGTTCTCCAAACTACTACAAATTTTTACTACCGGGAGTAACCCACCACTGCAGTTTTCCGATATCTGAGGGGCTGCCACAAAGAAGAGGGAGTCAAACTATTCTCCAAAGCACCTGAGGGTATGACAAGAAGCAATGGGTGGAAACTAATCAAGGAGAGAAGCAACTTAGAACTAAGGAGAAATTTCCTGACAGTTAGAACAATTAATCAGTGGAACAACTTGCCTCCAGAAGTTGTGAATGCTCCAACACTGGAAGTTTTTAAGAAGAGATTGGATAACCATTTGTCTGAAGTAGTGTAGGGTTTCCTGCCTAAGCAGGGGGTTGGACTAGAAGACCTCCAAGGTCCCTTCCAACTCTGTTATTCTATTCTATTCTGTTCTACTTGGAGATCTCTTTTGTCAGCCCATTCTGCTTTGCAGAACGATTATTGTGGAGAGAAGAAGACTTCCTTATGAGCCACCTATAAATCCTGAGCAAGTGACAACGTTTGCACTAGGCAGTGAAAACCATGAACCTTAAAAGCAGCCGTATCTTTCCCTTCCCTGCCTCTTACAGAGAAAATGCAGATGTAGGCCGCTTACTTGCTGTCAAACACCCCTATTTCTCCTGACCACTTCTCCATTTCAAGAGTAGAATTTAAGCACTAGATTAGTATCTTGAATCAAATGTTACAGGTCTGTTACTCTCTGTGTGTATGTATATGTGCCAAAGACAGAGAAATGACATTAAACTCATTTCTATGGAATAGATGTGGAAGAAAATGTGTTTCCAATTATTTTGCATCTTAGGGGGGGAAAAAGAGCATGACACAGCTGAGGAAAAGGAAGGTTATATCATCTGTCATCTGGCATATAAATCAGATTATGAAACTGAATTTGAATGCCTGTCCCTTAAACTTTGTAACGCTTCTTTCCCCCTCTTTTCGTGACTGTAGTTTTGTGAAAGGATAAGTGAAGATGCAAATTTGGAATCTGCAAACAAGAATTTTATTGCTCAGAATTTCCAAGTGAGCCACCAGTACCAAACCCAGTGCTTACTCAGACTTCTCTCCTACTTCCAAAACGTGTAGCACAGCTGTGAAAGTGATCATAGGAATGTGTACTCTTTTAGTTGTTATTCCTTCTCTCTCTCTCTCTCTGTTTGTGTACTTGGGTTATAATTTATGTGTTTCTCAACTTAAACAATGGATGTATGTTTCTGATGCCTTCTTAGTGCTTTTCTGAACCAATCCATTAGGAACAGATTATGCAGCTGTTGTGTGGTGAGCCATTTGGAGCGATGTGTCTGTGTTTCTGGAGGTCTTAATGTAAATAACCTTGGCAACCCTCTAAATTTTCTCTTCAAATCCAGTTTCCTTTGCGTATCTGTTATACAAAACAATATTGTGGTTATATCAGGTAGCAAGAAGAACACTGTCAATCCTTTTTTTTAAAAAAAGTGTGTGGAATGTGATTTTTTTTTTCCAAAGCAGGATTATTATCAAATTTGTTGTGGGGTACTTTTTAATTTCCTGACATTCTATCTGCTGATATGAATGAAATTCATATTAATAATCTATCAAGTTACTTGACAAAGGTTGTTAAAAAAATCCCCCACGTAAAAATGTTTTATCAGATTGCTTTAAAAAACATTTGTCTTTTATTTTCATTTAAAAACCATCATATTTATCATTGTTATTTAAAATGCACTGAAAACAAGTAAAGGGTAAGTTTCTTGCCATATAGTTCAGAAAAATCAAACATAACAAAAGCAAACTCCTTTAGGTTTGTCAGGCTACTTTGGCTGCTCACTGTTTCCAGGGGCAAATCATGAATTTTTTTCCCCTTTTGTTTTTATGTACAGCTGTCAGTTTTGTTCTTCTCTGTACATATCTTAGATTAGTGTTTTTCATCCCCATACAGCACTATATGTTTTCTGTACTGTTTGTGATTAGAGGTCACACTGAACCTGAATTATACCCTTTACCGTAAACAAAAGTGTTCTTTTATCGTTTTAGTTTGTTCTCTCATACTGTGTGTGCTGATGGCTTAGCTTAAGATTTTTGACTTCTTAATAAGGTCACTGTTGATCAGTGTTACAAGTGGCTTGGCAGCTCTTTGTTAAAGCATATTAGGTTGGAAAGATGTTCATCTAAGTCTTTCAAATTAATATTTAATCAACATGTGGTACCATTTTTAAAAAGTGGTTGTATATTGTGGGGATAACATACCCTGTAACGACAGAGAGTTAGAGAGAGAATTTCAAATGGATTTGCTTTGTATTTTGGTTTGAGGAAAACCCAATGCATGTATACCCTCTGAGATGCAATAAAACACCTTGATCAAAGTAAATTCAAAATAAAGTGGTCTCTGTTTTTTTAAATTATCTAGTTTATGATTATAGTAGAGTACAACTGCACTAGGGTTGGTTTTCAGAGTTTAATGATTGCGGTCTAGAGAACAGGTTTCATGATGTTTTGCCAGCAACTGTGGTATCTTCAGAGGCAAAGTGATCTGCTAGGCAACTAAGCAGGGACACCAACCTGCACCAATCAGAAACTAGCTCAGCCAAAGGCCAATCAGAAGTCATGACACCTGGCTATTAAAAACAAGGACCCAGTCAAACCCTGCTCATTTTCTTATGTGTTTTGTTCTGATGAAGCCAGACACAGTTGCTGGTGAAATGTCAAGAAATCTTGTTTTCTAGACCTTGGTCATTAAACACTGAAGCTTATCACTATCCAGCCAATGCCAATGGTGGAGGCCTAAACCAGTATGCAAAGTAATAATTTACAGGTTTTTTTTTAACCTTTCTACAAAACGAAATGATCTTGTTATTTTGTGTTAAAATTAAGTCATGCCAAACACACCCTCTGTGAAATTCATTAGCATTTTAAAATTCATCTACATAAATTCCCTGAAATGTGCAAAGTCACTTCAACAATCTGAAATATAGTGCTCTGTATTGTTATTCAATAGCAATTTCTTCACTCAGTGAAACTGGGTTCTAAAAAAGTATGCACAGCAACATCAATCAATACAAAAAGTATACTGGGAAGATATTTAGTATTGATGTCAGTTGAGACATTGGGTTAATTGGCATTGCAATACATGTTTTTTTAACTATTGAAACAAGTTTAACAGTGATTTCATCTCAAAAGAAATACTACAGATTTGGAAAAGGTTCAAAACTAAAATTGTCAGAAAGCTAGGAGCCCTTTTCTCAACTAGAATGAGGTTTTGGAACTACCATTTCCTGAAATTCCCTTTTCTTTTGGTCATGTTGGCCACATTCTGGGAATTATAGTAACAGTGTTACTGTTTATGAAGGATTATGAAGAACATAATAGAGGAATGTAAAATTATAGTTAGATGAAAGCAGCAACACTGTTTTTTAATAAAACTCAAGACTGGATTTTATTTTTCTTACTATGAGAGATACGAGATAACCTGGTAAAGTTGATAATGGGAATTTATAACAAGCACAGTGCTTAGTTAAGTCACAGAGTCCCTTACTATAGTACTGCCACCAAGTTTGACAACTTAAAAAATATAAGATAAATTCATGAAGGAATAATGCTTATGGATGTTAGACGTAATGTTGATTATGCTACTATTGGAAGAAATATCCATCTGGGTTCAGTTCCAAGTGGGGAGAAAGACACTGGAAACATGGAGGCTGTTTGGAAAGATGGTTTAATGGTCCTGGGCAATTGAGCACTCTGGGTGAGAAAGAGAGAGAGATTTATACCCTCTCTTGGGCTTTGAACTTGCTTCCTGTTCCTGTGAAAGAAATGTATTCTGATTGGTTGTCAGACTCCCATGGGGTCATGCAGGGGTTACTTTGTAGGTTGTCTTGAGTTCCAGGCTTGGTTGAATCTTGATGGGTGATGTAATGAAGGGGCTTTGGGCAATTCCTATTATGGCTTAATGGCTTTGTCCTGGTTTGGATCTTGAGTGAGGGCTAATCCTATCACCTTGGAGCTAAAGATCTTTTGTCTTGTAGATAAAATGGCCCAGTCTTTTGTCTTGTAGTTAAGCTGGCACCAAAATATCTGCTGGGGCTGAGTTTCTGTGTCCCTTAAGATTTCTATTTCTCTTTTAGGGGAAATATTCTGCCTTTTTAATATTTCCTAGAATATTTCATTCTTCTAGGAAAGGGGTGGGTGCTAACTTTGTACTTTACATACACTGTTTTGGGTTGTCTCTGCTGTAGATATGCCAGTATAATAAGAGTGAGAAGCAGCATGCTTCTGAACTGAGACACAGAAATGATCATAAGTATGAACCAGTTGCTAAGCATCTGAATTTTCATCACATGATCATGGGGAGCAGGGGTGGCTTCCACTTACCTTTACTACCGGTTTGCAATGGGAGTGTGTGTGTCACACGCACTTCTGCGCATGCACAGATTGTCAGTGATTTATTTATTTAATTTTATTTAATTTTATTTAATTTTATTTAATTATTTTATTATTTTATTATTTTATTATTTTATTTTATTTTTTTTTATTTTATTTTATTTTATTTTATTTTATTTTATTTTATTTTATTTTATTTTATTTTATTTTATTTTATTTTATTTATCAGACTTACATGCCGCCCTTTCTCCACAAGGACTCGGGGTGGCTCACAGCAATAAAGCAATAACAAGTCCAGATTAAAATTCAAACGATAAAAGAATCTAAAATTCCCATTAAAACCCCTTCAGTCCAGGTCAGCCTGGCGAAACAACCATGTTTTAAGGTCACGGCAGAAGGAGCGAAGGTTGGGGGCCACCCGGAGCTCCAAGGGGAGCTGATTCCAGAGGGTAGATGCGCCTACAGAGAAGGCTCGCTCTCTAGGGGCCATCAGCTGACATCGCTTGGCCGACGGAACCCCAAGTAGGCCCTCTCTGTGTGAGCGCACCGGTTGATGGGGAGCTGTTGCTGGCCGCAGGTGATTACATTGGGGCGGGTGGGTAGGGCCTCCCACCATTACTACAAGTTCGCAAGACCAAACCAGGAGCAACCCACCACTGATGGGGAGTCTTTAAAGATTGTAACTGTGAGAAACAGTCATTAGTCACTTTTTTCAGTGCCGTTGTAACTTTGAACGGTCACTAAATGAACTGTTGTAAGTCGAGGACTACCTGTATACTTCTTATGATACACTCAAGATCCAGATTCCTCTTTAGGAAGGGGGTTAGATTTTAGTTAACTGGGAGAATTATATTATCTTAACTTAGATCTTTAAAGACTTCAACACTGTACATAAAGTTATATTCAAAAGAACGATGTTTTAATTCCAGATTGCTTCGTTGCCATGTATTCATGAATACAATTTACTCTTGATTTTGAGATTTTTAATAGCCCTGCATTTATAGCCTTCTCCATCTCCACAAACGAAAGGGAAAAGTAATAATTTTGGAGCTTTAATTTTAAATCCTGTTGATCAAGTCTGGACATGTTCAGGTTCGTTATTTGAATTAACTGCAAAGGCTTAAGAGGGAAGTTTCTTAGCATACGAATATTTTAATTTTGAGAAAAGCGTTAAGTGGAGATCTTGTTTCATGTACTATTTCAAAAAAAATTGGTTATGAAGGTGCAGCACTGATTTTTAGAAACAGCCTCTTTCTATTTCATTATGACTTCTATTCAAAGAATTTGTATTAAAACTGGAAATAAAATGAATATTTGATGAGTTTGCAGGTGTGATATTCCTGTTTAAAGGTTAAAAAAAACCTAATGCTTAGAAACTTGAGTTGGTATAGGTTCAAAATGTTTTAAGATATGATAAACTGAAACATAGGCTTTTATATCCTAGGCTGCCCCCTGCTGGATGACAGTATGAAGCTGGCTCCATGTCATGCTTTTGTTTACTATATCACATCACTGGTACGATAATCATATAGCTAATTGGTGGCAGTAAAGAACATGCTGTGAAATGGAGCTGCATAGACTCAATATTCTTTCAGACAGAATTTCTGTGGTTGCAAGTCAGAATCAATTATTTATTGATTTGATTTGATTTGATTTCATTTGATTTGATTTATATGCCGCCCTTCTCCAGAGACTCAGGGCGGCTTACAATGCTTTAAGCAATAGCCTTCATACTTTTGTATATACCTGCTTAGTAGGGCTTTTTGGCCCCCCCAAGCAGTGTTCTTTACAAAGTCATCTTATTGCCCCCACAAACTGGGTCCTCATTTTACCTACCTCAAAAGGATGGAAGGCTGAGTCAACCTTGAGCCTGGTGAGAATTGAACTCGCAGTAATTGCAGGTAGCTGGCAGCTAAGTACTACTTTAACAGCAGTGTTTAGTCTGCTGCACTACCAAGGCTCTTAATTATGCAGAGATACCTGTTCTCTAGCATATGGAAAGTCAGATAAAATAGAGTACAATGTTTGGATCACCCATTCTCTGTATGGAAAGCTTGGACCAGCCTCGCTCGCTCACTCACTCACTATCAATCAATCAATCAAACCAGTGGTGTGTTTCAAAATTTTTTACTACCAGTTCTGTGGGTGTGGCTTGGTGGGCGTGGCATGGCTTGGTGGGCGTGGCTTGGTGGATGTGGCAGGGGAAAGATACTGTAAAATCTCCATTCCCACCCCACTCCAGGGGAAGGTTACTGCAAAATCCCCATTTCCTCCCAATCAGCTGCGACTTGGGAGGCAGAGAATAGATGCGGGGAGGGCCAGTCAGAATTTTTACTACCGGTTCTCCGAACTACTCAAAATTTCCGCTACCGGTTCTCCAGAACCTGCTGAAACCCACCTCTGAATCAAACCCACCTCACTGGGTTGTTGTTGTCAGGAAAATAAGAGACGGAAGAAGTAGAAGGTATGTTCGCTGACTTGAAATTTTTATAAAAATAGTAAGGGAGCACCGAAAGAAAGTGCAACCTATGCATAATTATTCAAAAGTAAGTCCGGTTGAATTCAATGACATTTCTCATTTGTAAATTTGAATGAAGTTAGCAATCTATTCTTTTGTCTCAGGCCTTATTAATTATGACAGCACATAGAATATGGTGTTGAGTATCTGATTGTCTTGTCTTTTTTTTTTTTTTTTAATCCTATTTGAATATCCTGAAGTGTTTCAGAATGTCCCGTTGCCAAACTAACTGAAAAAAGTTAAGGGAATTTAATTAGTTACAATCCAAAGAAATACTGTACATGAAAGATAACTTTGTGCATCCTTATTTGTTTAAAAAAAAAAATCTTTGAAAACAGCATGCAACTTGTAAAAATACCACAGGAGCTTACAATGTAAAGCAAGCACAAAAACTATCATTTTTTTTTTTAATTTGATTTATATGCCGCCCTTCTCCGAAGACTCAGGGCGGCTTACAATGTGCTCAGCAATAGCCTTCATCCTTTTGTATATTTATACAAAGTCAGCTTATTGCCCCCACAACTGGGTCCTCAATTTACCTACCTTAGAAAGGATGGAAGGCTGAGTCAACCTTGAGCCTTGGCGAGATTCGAACCCTGCAGTAATTGTAGGCAGCTGGTCTTAATAACCAGCTTAATAACAGGGTGCCTTAAACCCCTGTACTACCAAGATCTCTTTTCTTTGAGATCTAATCAAAGTTTATTGATTAATCAAAAGCAATAAGCAAAATCAAAACTGCGTAGTCAATAAAGAGATGAAAGCAGTTTTTCCTTTCTAAATACAGTTCTTACAGCACAATAAATTGTTTCAGCAAACAAAGAGTCTTAAGTGCTTTGAGGGAAGGCTTCATATAGCTTCTATTTACTGGGGAATATTTTTTTTGGATCTTAAGAACATTTTGGTCCATAAGTTAACATTATGGTTTACTTTTTAGTTGCTCTGTAATTTTTGAGTGGTTTTCATATATATTTTTGTTTTTAGTTAGCCACCAACTAAACATATTAACTTTTGTTTTGTGATATTTTTAAAAGTTGTCATCTGGTACCTGAAAAAAAAAATCTCCATAACTTGTGTTCAGAGAAATTTCAAAGGCAGGGCTGAAAACTGCACATTTGCTCCAGCCTTTTATATGAGGAATATTGTTTCTATTCAAGAAAAAATGTACAAGATTGTTACGCAAATTTGTCTTATCACAGTTTTATTAGGGTTACTTTGTGCATATTTGTGTTTAAATGTGTTGTGTTCCCTTTATTCCAATTTTACACATTCTTCTGTTTTTAAAACAGTCTGAGTTGTACCACAGGTGCTGCTTGAGTGTTTTCAACAAGATCAACTTTCCATGTGGTGAAGTATAAACTATTCTAAATTAATACGTCAACTTAGACGTTCAAGTATTTTAACACCACTTTAATAATAAATCATTTACATTTATAAATGTAATGATCTATTTTAAAATATAAAATAGATATTTATAATTTTACATATTTATATATTTCATAAATTTTATTTGTGTGTGTGTGTGTGTGTGTGTTTTTTTTCTTCTAGCCAGGATATATATATGTGTGTGTGTGTGTGTGTGTGTGTGTGTGTGTGTGTGTGTGTGTGTGTATAGTTAATATTTCGGGTTCCTTCCCGTGTAATTGTGGATATATCCCTAAAAGGGTAGAAGCGACGTTTCGACAGAATCCCATCTGCCATCATCAGGCTTATGTCAGCAGTCTTTTGCACTAACTGGGATTCTGTCGAAACGTCGCTTCTACCCTTTTAGGGATATATCCACAATTACACAGGAAGAAACCCGAAATATTAACTATACACACATACATACCCGTGAAAACTTACATAAACAAATGTATGTATGTATGTAGATTTTCACGGGTAGAGGTATGGAACCAGTATTTATAGAGAGACAGCAGCTCCGATCACGCTTTCCTCGCACAAGCACGAAGCCGAGGACACCAGCCTGAAGATGACGAGTGAGACCTCGTCGAAAAGTCGCCAAGATACTCTCAATCTTACACGGGAAAAGACCCGAATACATCAAAACTTGCAACAGAGTTGGAAGGGACCTTGGAGGTTAAAATGTTTCCTATTGCAATTTCCCAATTGCATTATTATTATTAGCTTGAGGTCATCTAGTCCAACCCCCTGCTCACGCAGAAGACCTGTACTAGGGATTCGAACCACCGAACTGCCAACCTTTCTGATTGACAAGCTCAGTATCTTAGCCACTGAGCCACCTAGTCATATATATAATATTTCATAAATTTATAAAATATATATTTAACTGTTACATGCTCTCCAGGGTGTGAAGGATGGAGTGTACCTTTTGGTAGTACAATTGGACAGCTTTCTCTTTTGACCTTCACCACTTGAATGCATCAAGTGCCTCCACACAACCATTCAAGAAACCCGCTTTGCTGATAACTGTGCACTCCTGGCACACAAGGACAATGATCTAAAGTTGACGAAGAACAGATTCTCAGGTGCTGCTATGTTCTTTGGCCTATCATTCCAAATAAGAATAAACTACCAGCCTTTGCCAAATACCAAACCCATAGAACTGAAAATCATTGATGTTGACAACCAGCTGATAAATAATTTCAAATATTTGGGAAGCATCACCTCAACCAATGGTTTTTAGACAAAGAAATGGCTCCAATATCAGCAAGGCCAGCCAAGCACTGGATGCTCAATCAATATAACATCTACTGTATACCTCCACCAGGGTTGGATTCTACTTACCTTTACTACCGGTCACAACAGGAGCACACGCACACAGAAGCTTCTGCGCCTGCGCAGATCATCAATTATGACATCTGGGTGGGCGGGCAGAGCCTCCCACCGCTTTTACTACCAGTTCTAAAAAACCGGACAGAACTGGGAGCAACCCACCACTGATCTCCACCAACAGAGATGTGATTATCCCTTTTCTCCTATATGGATGTTGAATCCTGGACTCTGTACCAAAGGCACATCAACTAGAGAAGTTTCACATGTCCTGCTCTGCCCCATCCTCAACATTTGTTGGCAAGATCATATCTTCATCCTGGAGATATTGGATTGCATTGAGATATTGGATCGCACTAAGTCCACCAGCATTGAGTCTCTGATTATCAGAGCCCAGATGAGGTGGGTGGGACACGTTATCAGAATGGATGATCACTGTATGCTTAACAATTGTTCTATAGTGTATTGGAGTTTGAGAAGGGACCTTAAGGTGCATCAAAGATGCTATAAAAGAAACCTGCACTATTGTGACATCCAGCCAAGGGAACTAGAAGCTGTAGCTGCTGACAGAACCTGCTGGCAAATAGCACTTAGCAATTGCACTTAGACTTATGTACTGCTTTACAGTGCTTTATAGCCCTCTCTAAGTGGTTTATAGAGTCAGCATATTTCCCCCAACATTTTGCGTCCTCATTTTACCCACCTAGGAAGGATGGAAGGCTGAGTCAATGTTGAGCCTGGTGAGATTTGAACTGCCAAATTGTAGACAGCCAGCAGTCAGTAGAAGTAGCCTGCAGTACTGCACTCTAACCACTGCGCCACCACAGCTCATAATAATCCTGTGCTATGAAATCTCTATTGGCTTTAAAGACAAGTACTGCCAAAATCTGATAGAAAACTATCAGAAAATGTCATGGGCAATGTTACAGAAAAACATTCACAGTTACTATGGAAATGTACTTCCATTGCCCATTATTACTTCCATTATTCTAGACTCTATGTTCTAGACTGGGACTGGAACTGTGTCCACAGCAGGGGTGAAATGCTACCGGTTCGCTGCGGTTCAGGCAAACCGGTAGTGATAAAAACTACCGATTCTTCCGAACCGATATTTCCGATGATCAGCTGTGCAGTTGGGTTTAGCTTTGCTAGAAAGCAGGAAATCCTGCTTTCTTGCAAAGCTAAATCGCGCACCACAGATGACCCCCCCCCCGCTCTTCTACTTACCTTCCCAAGCCTTTTGGCACGTACTGCACATGCGCACACATGCAACACGCACCAAAAGGAGGCTTGGGAAGGTAAGTAAAACAAGGGGGGGGGTTCATCTGTGCAGCGGGGTTGAGCTTTGCTAGAAAGCAGGAAATCCTGCTTTCTAACGAAGCTAAATCACGCACCACAGCTGATCCCCCCCCCTCGCTTCTGCTTACCTTCCCAAGCCTACTTTTGGCATGTACTGTGAATGCACGTGTGTGCAGCACACATTTGGTGCGCACTGCACATGCGCACGTCTGGCATGCAGCGCGCATGCAAACCGGTTCGGATTTCACCACTGGTCCACAGATGAGCTGCAAAACAGCATATCCTCGAACCCAAAAGGACTGCCATATATTGATAAATAATTTGAATAAGAAATGGTCAATATCCTGAGAAAGAAGCATTTTAGCAAGTATACAATTACGACTCCAACAATATTCTTAAGAAAGCATATTTAAATGCTCAAAAAAAAAAACTTGCTGAAATAGGTTATTAGGTTAATATGACATCATTTAGTATCCAAATACGCTCAATATGACATCTTAAAATAGGGGTGTGATGTTTCAGAAATACTTGTGAAGAACTATTTTGCCTCAGTCACACAAGTTATAAAAGTTTGTCAGACTACAGTTACAGATACACTTCAAAATTGTCTCATATTAGTTCTTATGAGCACTATACTGGTAGTGCCTATATTTGGCTATTCTGAAAGAGGATATGTTGTTGGGTAAAAATAAAATTATTCAGCATACTTTAAATACTTTTAATGAACAAAATTACGCTGTGTGGAGCCCTGTTTAGTAATAATGGATGGATTTAAATAGATGGAGTGTGGAGAAAATCTATGTGGTCACTAGGAGTCAAAAACAACTTGATGGCACATAATATAATACATACAGTACAACATACATACCGGTACATACATACAATGTACATTATAAGGCCTGTCAGGTGTTCTCTTGTTCCTGGCTTCATCTTCAGCTGTAAAGTTAGTATCCAAATTTAGCTGGACAAATAGACTCCAAAATGAACTGAAGGTACCAGTTCTGCAGATGTCATTCTAAACCAGCTACCAGCTTTGCAGAAACTCTCCGATGTGGTCATTATACAGATAAAGTACATGGCTGCACCCAGCTGTTAAACACTGTATAATTTCAGACCAAAACAGCAGTCAGCAACTGATGTGGTTAGAGGAGCAGACACAAGGTCCACTTAACCGTCATGTGCTTGCAATGATGTCTCCACCTTCACTTGTTGAAATTAAAGGCTGTCTTTTCCAATTTAGGTTGAGCAGTGTTGACATCTGAGTCACTTTCACTAGATGAGTACAGATTAATTATCTCTGATGTCAGTCACAATTTAGTGATGGGGAGATTTGTTATGTGCTATTTTTGTCCCTTTTGTGCAAAATACAGCTCTTATTAGATAGAACTTTAGATAACTTTATTTAGATAGAACTTTATTTTAATGACCCAACTCCTTTGACGGAATACTACAGAAGCTAAAACAGAGGAGTATGTGAAACCCCATATGTCTTTCAGTGGCAACCATTTAAACTTCAGGCTACCTGGATTTGCCATCCTGGCCCTATATTAAAGATAATAAATGTAGCATTATATCCACTAGACCCACTTATAATTCAGCATTCCCCAAAGATGCAAATTTCCAGTAACAGGAATGATGATGATCATCTTATCTACAGCTCCAGATTGAAAGAAACTACATTAGAACATACTGGTGGTAATAATGACTAATACAAGGCATTTTGGATAAAAATTTGGTGGGTGATGCAGAACATTTTGAAAAGAAGGTTGAAATTTACTCCTCAATTGTTCCTATTGGGTATAACAACGGATTGTACAGTATTAGAGACTATATTGATTTTGAACTTAATATCAGCAGCTAGGTTGTTGGTAGCACAATATTGGAAGAAGGACTCTGCCTACTATTGAAGAGTGGATACTGAAAGTAATGAACTTAGCAGAAATTGCGAAAATCTCAGCGTATTTGAAGGACTATACACAAGAAAGATACGTATTGGAATGGAAAAGATGGATTGATTATATTCAAAATAAGTATCAGACAAGAAAATATCAAATAGCTTATGAATGAATGTTAAGTATTAGAAGTATTATGTTATCTATAGTGGAGTTAAGGTTTCGGGGGGGAGTTAGTAGTTTGAGGATAGGTAGGTTAATTTAGCTTATGAAATTATTAAATGAAATACCTTGTATTTTGCTCTGGGAAGTCTGGGGGGGAGGGTGGGATGAGGGGAGGGAAAGGGTGGGGGGATGGGGGGGAAATTCTTTTTTTTATGTAAAACTTTTCAATAAAAAAAATAATGACTAATACTGTAGTTCAATCCATTTTGACTTTTAAAAATTCCATAAAAAAACAAGCTTTCTATCTTTATTCCATCATGTAAACTGCTGCAGTCTTCCAAACCTACCTAGCCTCAGAGGTATGATTTATTGTATATCCTCTTTCATATATTACCTGTATAAGTAAATGGCAGCTATAAATCATTGTGATTACATTATCCATGTCAATCCTAAAGGAAATCAATCCTGACTGTTCTTTGGAAGAATAGAAGTAGAGTAGAGTAGAGTAGAGTAGAGTAGAGTAGAATAGAATAGAATAGAATAGAATAGAATAGAATAGAATAGAATAGAATAGAATTCAATTCTTTATTGGCCAAGTGTGATTGGACACACAGGAATTTGTCTTTGGTGCATATGCTGTCAGTGTACATAAAAGAAAAGATAACATTTGTCAAGAATCATAAGGTACAACACTTAATGATAGTCATAGGGTACAAATAAGCAATCAAATCATATTAGGCAACAGTCAATATAAATTATAAGGATACCAGCAACAAGGTTACAGTCATAAGAAGGACAGATACAGAAGCTAAAACTCAAAATACTTTGGCCACCAAATGGAGGCCTCATTGGAAAAGCCCTGATGCTGGGAAAGATTGAAGGCAAAAGGAGAAGGGGACGGCAGAGGATGAGATGGTTAGATAATGTCATCAACGCAGCAGGCATATGTTTGAGCAGATTCAGAGAGATAGTGGAGGACAGGAGGGCCTGGAGTGCTATAGTCCATGGGGTCATGAAGAGTCAGACATGACTTAGCAACTGAACAACAACAAATGCTGAGCCTGGTGGCGCAGCAGACTAATAGCCTGTTATTAACATTCAGCTGCCTGCAATTACTGCAAGTTCGAATCTCCCCAGGCTCAAGGTTGACTCAGCCTTCCATCCTTTCTAAGGTAGGTAAATTGAGGACCCAGTTTTTGGGGGCAATAAGCTGACTTTGTATAAATATACAAAAGTATGAAGGCTATTGCTTAATGCATTGTAAGCCGCCCTGAGTCTCTGGAGAAGGGCGGCATATAAATCAAATTAAAAATGTGTAGCATGCACGCAAAAATCTCTGCACCTGATTTTTGTTTTATTCCTGGACTATGCCAAATCCAAAATGATGTAATTTGTCTTCTGAACTGCAACCATTTCTCTTACTAAAGGTTTCCTTCTTTTTATTACTTACTTTCAATAACTAGAACTAGAACACAATTACCTTCTATTAAGCTTGATAGTTTTCATTTGACTTTAGGCAACAGATAAATATTTTTATGCCGATTTTCAGATGAACCCTAGAAGAGTACTTCATTAGAATAAATAGACTGCCGTTGTGTGTTGTTTTTTCCCAGTATTTCCCTTTAAAGTTCTACATCTTAAAATAATTTTTCTCATTGTTTGAAGACTGCAACGCTCCCCTCTGCAGTTTTTCAGGCATCTCGAGGCAATTCTTTATCTTCCATTTTGTAGATGGTAATTGGTTCTTGGGAAGGATGCTGCTACAACATTTGCAAACATAAAACCTTACAACAAAAGCAAGGATTAAAGCAGTCCCAGAATATCCCCTGGCTGGCCTGACAATTTGAGTGAGCCATCTGCAGGAAAACAATTTTGGGAGAGAGGCCCAGCCATGGGCAGCTGAAGAGAGATTGGTGTAGATCTCATAATCTGCCCAAATGCCATTCTGCTATAATTTCAGTTGGCCACACCTGAAATAAATATAACATATGCCTTCTCTTTCCCTTTCCCCTCCTCTTTTTTCTCCTATCTCCTTTTCTTTCATTCCTCTGGTGTTTAATTTTTCAACACTACTGAGGCCTGTGTTATCCTCCTGTCCTCTCTGAGGCTGTTGTGACCTAGGCTTACTGAATCATTAAAACACATGAGTAGTCCCAAAAACCTCTTTTATTGCAACAGCTGTGAATTACATTCATTCACAGCTGAGTCAATTAGTTGCAAAAAGTCCTTCTGGAGAAGTCTTTCGGGATAATCACCAACCTTTATCTCCCTTGACATGCTGCTGAAGACCTACTTGGCAAAGCCACACGGAGTCCAGAATCAAACAGAGATGCCTACTGGGAACAGAATTAATAACATTGCTTTCAACATTTGCCCACGTGCCTTTGCTCCTCTTTTAAGCCTTATGGGAGGGGCCAATCATCTCCAGGCCTTACTCCTGACTCATCCATTTTTTTTAACAATTCTTGCCTTCTGTCAGCTCTGTGCATGCGTGCACTAGGAACAGGCTCCTCCTGTTCCTTTGCCTCTCTGATGTCCGACTGCAGGCTCCGGAGTCCACACATAACTCCCAGATGGCCCTGGCCCCATCTCTGCCTCTGACGCAGAGCCCTCATCCGGGCCGTCCCCAGACTTCAGGGCTGGCCCATGTTCCTCCCCAGCCTCCTCACTGTCTGACTCTGCTGCCATCTCCGCAGGCTGCTGGGGGACCACAACAGAGGCCTTCAGGCCATCTTCAGCAAGTCATTGTAGCTGTGTGATCTTAGCTGGCACTCCTCGTCATGACTGCCATGAAAATAATGTTTTGTCCTCATTGAGATGGCCTGGAGGAAAGTGTTGTGGCTCCGTTGCCTGAGCCTGGGCTATCGACAGATGCAGACTCTGAGAGTGAGGGGGAGGAGTTGGCAAGGCCTCCCTCTCCAGGACCCTCCTCTCTGGCAATGCCTCCGGAGGACACCGAAGGCCAAACGATAGGCTCAGAGCCAAGCACGTCCCCGCAGCCACAGGTGGACAGCGACGAGGAAAATAAGTGCTGGTGATCTGTCCCCGTCCACACACACACACAAACACAGCCAGCCGAGGGTTAAGGAAACACTTTGGAACGCACCCAGTTTCTTTATCTCCCACTTGGCAGCGATAGACACACCGTCTGCCAAGTGCCTTTATTTTCACAGAAAAACAGAAAGACAAATACTCAGCTTCCAAATGTCCGACAACAATAAATCTTTCCCTCTGCAGTTCCGAACGAGGCTCTAGTGACTATCCAAGGTTAGTTTTGTTCGTCACAAGGATCACTGACCACTACCCTCTATTATATAGTCTCTGGGGTGTGGTCCAGTGACTCAGTTCTAATCCCTAGCACGCCTCCTATGCTGCTGCAATCGTTTATCACACCTTCGGAGGCGTGCGTCCAAGAATGATGTTTCTTCGTCACTCTGATCCGAGCCACCTGTCTCCCTGCTAATCTCCTCTCCCTCGGCCGGCACCTGAGACAATGCCAGAGGGGAGGGGCCTGGAGAGGGAGGCCTGGCTGACTCCTCTTCCTCATGCTCGGAGCTTTCTTCCTCCGATGGGACAGGCTCAGAGGGCGGGGCCACAACAGCTGGCTGGACCCTCGCCAGAGGCGCAGGGAGAAGCGTGTGCAGCAGAGGGGAAGGCATGCCAGAGATTAGCTGAGTCACTGGACCACACCCCACAGGCTATAAAAGGGAGTGTGGTGGCCATTCAGACTCTGTGATGGACAAAGCTAATCTCTGGCGAGGCACTTTGCACCTTCGGACACAACACCTATTTGCTGTGGATTTAATTACAAACTGGACTATTCAAACTGTGTATTTTTGTCTGTGTTATCGGAGTAAAAGTTTTTGGCAGGCAGCCACGGAGTTGCTCCCAAGTTCCTTATCACTGACATTGAGTGTTTGAAGAGTTTATTTAACCCTCGGCTGGCTGGTTGGGTGTGTGCGTGGTATGGGGACAGAACAGAAAGTAAGAAAAGGGGAGGCAAAGGAATGTATCCCTGTTGCCAAGGCAACCTGTGCTTCCTTGCAGGGCTATTAGGATGTGTCGTAGCACACATTAGGATGTTGTCATAGCAATAACAATAAGGATGCTATTTAGCAAACGTGAACTACTGTGTGATACAATATGGAGAAGAGTTTCCTTAACTGCAGAGACAAAATCCTATATTTTTGGCACAGTATTTTCACAACACGTGGATATCTTTGTGCATGTAGGAATAAGTGTGACTACTGAAGCAGAGAAGATAATGTTTATGAAAATCATTCTTCCTCCTATCCCATTTGGATTTCAAAATACAAAATTAGGTACCTTCATTTTTATTTATCTTATCTAGAGCAGCAATGTTTACATAACCTTAGCCATTAATCAAAAGCAGTTCCTTTATATAACAGTGAAAAAAAAAGATTCACATTTGATACACATTATGGCCAGCTAGGTGGGTAAAATTAATCCAGTCTTATTTCCAAAGTGAGATTTATCATCTTTCTTTATCTGCCACTGGGCATAGAATAGGACCACTAGGCATCTCCCTACTGAAATTTCATCCTGCCATTCCATGTTCCTGCTTAATGTTGATTTTCCATCTCATATATTGAGATGTTTAAGGGCTACTTAATTTAATAGCAGCCCCAAAATCTCATTTATGAAATGAGATCTCAAGTGTGGGGTTTTGAATAACAGGTTCATCTGGAAACAGAGAATTATATCGCCTTTGCTTCCGAGAAACCTTTGATTACTGTGTGACAAGAACCCTCTGTAAATGTCACCATACCATTTTCTCAATACGTTTCTGCAAATGGAGAGGTTCGTAGTGTTTTACAAGTGTGCTTTCAGGTTCAGCATAGGGTCACTCATTCACACACTTACAGCCTTGGAAAATTGCCACACTCAAATCACTTTCAACCGAACACTGAGGCACAAACAGTTCTTTAAAATTCACGGAGATCCAGTGAATTTAAAATAACAGCAAACTTTTACTGATTATAAAGTAGACCTATTTGCTCACTCACATGCACACTCTGATTAATTCAACCAGTGGATCATTTCAACTCCATCTTCTTTGTCAGGAACAATTGTCAGACTAATCGTTCATCTATGTCTCAGATTGTACTTATGCATTCAACTCCTGAAATTGTTAGACTTTTCCTTAACCTAACATTTCATTGTTATTATTTGCCCATTTTTGACATATCAAAATAATTAAAAAATCAAGACAGTTTGGAATTTCGCTTGTCACTGATATCATCAGTAAGAATTCATTTTTCCAAACAAAAGCAATTCTTGCTGAGAAACTATTAAGTATAGAAAATAAAAATTAAAGAGACAGATTTGTGTTTTTGCTGTTATTTTATATTGCATTTATCTTTTTATAATTTTGTTAATCTCAGCACAGATCAGATTTATAGCTACGGAATACACACTATATTTTTATAACCTCTTTCCTTTCACATCCAGTGTTTTCTTTAATTGCTGGGGGGGGAATCCCGATTTAAGATTAATGTCTGGGAAATAATCCAATACTTTTAGCATGCAATTCATCCACCTTTCTTACATTTATGTAAAACTAGGGAGAAAAACTACCCTGTTGAATATCTATGTATTCCATACTATATTGAGTTTCCTATTTGTTAACAAACCAAAATGAAAATATAGTTCTGTAAAATCTTTCATTGTCTAAATGTATGCACCTAGCCATTCTTTTGTTGAGTTCTTAGGAATGGCACAAGAAGCAGAAAGTTAACTGATTGTCCTCCAAGTGCTTTTTTAAAAAAATAACCCCTATAATATATGCTTATGTATATGTGTACATAACATGGATTGAAAGATTCTACCTTTTCATGTGGATTTTAAATTGTACTGTGAGAATATATTGTACACCAAGAGAAATTGGCAATAATGACCATTTTAATTGTAGAGTTTTACAGTTTTATAACACTATTATGACATCCAGCCAAACAGTGACAGTGTATCATTGATGAAGAGGCTTTATATTGAATAATAATATGTGGAAATGATCATTCTCTGAATATGTCTCTTGTTTTTTGTTTGTGGATTAAAACTATCCCCAAGGAACAGGAAGTTTAATTGCAACCATCACAGCCACATAATAACTATAGTAAAGATAAGGAAATGCACACACAAGACTGCTCACAAACTCATTTTTGGAGCTCAAACGGATTAGATGGCAACTTTTAATCTAGCTTTGCCCTTGTTCTAATTATAGGATTTGATAAAATGGGAAGATGGATTACTTTGAAGTGGCAACAATGATCTACACTTTACTAACCTTGTTGGAATGAATGCCTTGATGTCTGAAAAATGGACAAAATCTTTGTATATGGTATTTTTTTCTTTTATGTTTTTATCCCTCTCATTAGTACATTACTCTTGATGTAGGAAAGGTCTTGTAATGTCATCTTCTCAACCTATATTTGTGGGATACTTATGGAACTTATCATTTCCATTTGGGGACAGCAGTTCTTCAATTGAAAGTGCAGTCTTTTTTTGGTCTTTTGTCACTTATAAACATTCAATTTTAACATTTGTCTAAGATATTCCTGTATCTTGGTGGCTTTCGCTGGCAGCAGGAGATGCAATTCCTGGTTCAGCAAATTTGCAGAAGTGATATATATTCTCTGCTGAGCAGATTATCTAAAACAGAGATTTTAAAACTTTCTTGTGCTATGGAACTTTTTTTTAATTCTTGGAGTACCTGATCAAAAGGAGTGGCATTTGAATATAAGTTGGCATCCCATCCTTTCCCTGTACATTAAAACAATATTCTACTCTGAATATGTACTTTCTTTTAATAGAGTAGATCAGATGGAAAAATAATGCCATAGGCACTCTGGGTGGCCTATGCATTTTAAAAACTTTTTTGTCTTAGCTCCTCACAGAGATTTTTCCCCTTAGTCTCTTGTGTAAAGGACAAAGGGAAGAAGATCTCTCTGCGAGGGATTAAAATTACATTTTATTTATATATCTGTAAGATTTATATAACTGTGTGACTTTGGGTTACTCATAAGGCTTAACAGAGAAATAAAACCCCAATAAATAACTGCAGATGCCCAATGATAAACAGAAAAGATATACTATTAACAGCGGAGGTCATCTATCTACCTGAACCAGGGGCCTGTTGCCTTTATCAGGTAGACCAAACAGGAGACACAACCAGATATATTGAGTCAACATATCATCTTTATAGTCCAAGAACCTATGGAACCTTCTGCGCATCTTGCTCCTCCCTCTGTACAATTGTGGGCTATGCTGCCTCTTATCTGACTGTTCCCTAGGCAACATCTCTTTGCTCCATCTCCCAAAGTCTTTCCCACATACTGTGACGAGGTGTAGAAAGCAACTAAGACTTCGATACCTTGCAAAAAGTTTATAGGGTTAAGCTATCCAAATCTCGGGGGGGGGGGAATTTGGATTCTATCCAAAGCATATCAGATTCCAATTAAAGCAAACAATGTGTATGCACATTTCACTCTATTCATAGATTGTCCAAAAGCTATCTATCTGTGTGTGTGGAATAATCTGCACATCCTTATTTGTCATTCTTACATTGTCCTACACTTTTTTCCTGCTTTTGTCATAAGTGAATGCTTTTATATTTATATGTATTATTTTGCCATGGGTACATACGAGCTGACTTCTGCTTAAATCCCATATTAAGCAAAGATATATTGTATAAACAGTAACCCATTCTTGAGTCTCTAAATAGTTTTGCATTTTTTCTTTATTCCCATTCACTTATTATACCTAGAAGAATTTTTCTTCCTCTGGTTCCCATCTATTCAAAATATATTTTTCCTCCCAATTCATCTGATTCTTCAATTCAGTGAATCCAGCAACCAGCATTCACAGCAATATAACATGCAACTTTCACTTTCTTACTTTCACACTATATTTCAGTAATTAATACCAATTCATACTTTCTAATATGGAACATATAGCTCTTTGAAGGATGTCCTATGATTGCTTGGGAATACTTTTAAGCCAATGGTAGGAAATCTATGATATTATTGAATAGGAATATCCATTTTGCCTGTGAAATGTGCTTCATATTTTGTTGAATATAACAGCAACTAGAACACATTTTCTAGATAAATAAAATTTAGTTTTTGTTTTTAAATTACAGTCTTGTAAACCTTTAATCTAATGTTTTATAACTTGAAGTCTTTTGAGAACACCATGATGTACAAATGCCTTCTATATGTTTCATTTCTTATGGATATTATAATATTAAGGATATATTATTTCATAAAAATAATTCAAAATAAGAATACTTCTGAATAAGGCTTGTAGATTATGATTAATTTGATATGGAATATTTTCAAATGCACATAAGAAAAATCTTTGCACGTCAATTCTACATTTAATAATTTTTTAAAAGTGGTATAGCAAAAAAACCAAAACAAATTTAAGAATATTTTATTCAAACTGAAGTGCTTTTAAGAATTTAGTGATTTTCACATTTATACATATATTTAATACCTTTTGTTTCTTATTACACATTTTTGTTTGCAAAAATGTTGATCAATTCAAGTTAAAATGAAATTATTGTAATATTAATAAAAGCAAGATTACATATGGCCAGGAATATTTCACCTTAACCTTACATATTAAATAGAGTTCCGATTTGTTTTCTCCAAATGGCCTTCATGTACATGATAATCTTTGAAGCAGAAAGCACAGGAGACTTTATCTGAAAAGCTACTGAAATGTGTACATTTTAAATAACAAGCCTACTTTAAATCCTTTTCTAGTAAAAGAACTCATAAGACTTCTTGCTACATAAGAAATCAGTAATATATTTACATAAATGTTAACCTACAAATTCTGTAAACATTAGATCATGATTAATTAACAAATAATTATTGGCTTTGGTAGTTGTGATGGAACTCTGAAGAACTGTTTCCACAATGTGGCCTATCATTTGAAGAAAGAAAGGTTCACTGATAAATCCTAATACAGGGTTTTCCAATCTCAGCAATTTTAAGGTGAGTGGACTTCAACTCCTAGAAATCCTCAGTCATCATAACCACTGCTTAGAATTTTAGGAATTGAAGTTTTCATATCTCAAAGTTGATGAGATTGAGAAACATACAACTTCTGCATCTCCTGTTACCTTTATGGTGAAGTTTTTTTGTACACTTCAATATATGTGACAATTACATCTGTTTACATTTTAGTCTATAGAGCTATTCTTTTCTTCATCAAGTTACTCTTACCATTAGGAGCAAATATATGGCTTCTTGGGCTACTGTTATCTTCTACTTTTGATAGGATGATACATTTAGCTTTTTAATAGTTTAAAAAATTACAATACATAAATGTCACTATTGCACCTTAATAATAATTTTAAAAGGCAGGGATTTGTTCAAAGTAGTGACTGAATAAAACAAATACAATTTCAATACTCCCCCGTTTTATTTTCTAAATATGATTTAGAGGCATTTAAATTACATGGATCTCCTTTCTTCGAATTGGGAACATGCTACTTTGATTAAGCTTCATTTTATTGGTTTAGAATTCAAGAAAATGGCTTTCCATTTTCATAAACACTAATTTGGTAGGACCATCAAAGTGTGAAGATTATTTTTTTTCTCTTGTCTTACCTCTATGTTTCAACAATGAATGTGTGATGCTTATTTGAGCAGAACCCTGAGATAAGTGAATATGTTGGAAATATAATAAATGTTTTAATAATACCAATTACCAGAGAAGAAACTTTTCTTTGAAGTGTTAACTGAGTAACAAACTGAAAAAGCAAAGAATGTTTGTTCTTTAGTATGATTTAAACTTACCTATATATGTGTGTGTTTGTGTGTACACACAGAGACATATACAATACATACATACACAACCTGGGATTTAAGTGCACCTCATGTCTATGGTTAACTTAATTAACCTAGCAGAAAAATTCTCATAAATGCTGAGGTGTTTGTTTGTTTTTGTTCCTCAATACAAAAAAATCTAATTTCTGGCGCCAAGTTCAAATACAATCAAAGCAAGTCAATGTATGACTTCCATTGTCTAACACTACTAGATTTTAGGTGATCAAGTATTATCTTTAGCCCTGTGCACAAGTGTCATTATTCCCTAACCAGAGGCAAATCTGAGCATATTTGAGGGGTGTAATTCGAACTGCAACATTATAATCCTGTTGTTCTCCATTAACATCCACCCACTGATGACCAGAATAAATGCCAATAATTTTGCGTTTCCATTTCTTCTTGTTTGGTTCTTTAAGGCGGAGGTAGATTCCTGAACCAGTAGAACCAGGCTCAGCATCACAATATTGGTAGAAGAGATCACTGGATTCATCAGATATGCTGCAAAAGCGATAAACCAGTTGGCCAGCTCGGTCTGCATCGTATCCAGAAAAATGGATCATATTTCCAGGAATCATCTTGCTATCCGGGCTGATGCCAAGTTCCATGTATTTCTTCTTGTGGGGACGCCTGAGTTCCAAAACTGCATAGTCATAATCAACTGCAACATCTCTTGTCACATCGGTTGTCCAGCCTTTGGGGATCTGAGTACTTTTAACTCTGGTCCACTGGAAGGAGGGCTTACGCTCTGACTTCTTCTCATTCAACACAGGTGTCTTTTGTTTTCTGCCAGCTCTACCGCCAGATCTCCTTTTCTGGAGTTTGGAGTCAACCTCATCCTCTTCGACTTCTGGCATCTCCCTCTTACTCCTCTTGGCTCCCCTGCGTCTCTTGCCCGTGCCTTTGGATTTCAGCTTCAACATTCCCACTCTCAGTTTCTTGCTGCCTTTAATGTAATCTTTACCGTCATGCACACAATGGGCAGCAGTGAGTACATGCTTTGGAGAAATAAGGATGCCAGTGCAGCCTGTGGAGATCTTTACCGCGGTGTTAAAAGGATAGTTGGTCAGAAATCGAGTGTCTGAAATGCTGAATCTGCTGTCTGTGCCATAGACCTGTCTCTTCCTTCTTGTTGGCATCTTAGTAGTAATGTTTACAATTGCATTGGGCTCCATTCCCAGAACCGCCACTTCTGTCAAGGTCCTCGTGCCATTCTCAAAGACTGTCTCATAGGAAAGCAGCTCCTTCAGATCAGACCAACGTGGCACTGGCAGTGTCCTTTGGCATTCAATCCCACACACTCCGCTCAGTTCTAATTTGGCACTAGCTTCATATTTAGGAGTGTCAAGGAAGAAAGTCTTTTCCTTCACAATCTGTGGTATTTTTTTTAACTGCCAGCTAAAATCTTGTAGTTTTATTCCATTCGTGAGGCTGAAGGCAAGAGTGGAAATTAGCAGAACCAAGGCCATCGTGTGCTTTGTTTCTGTTTTGAAAAAAAAAAAAAAAGGGGTGAGAGAAATATTATTTTAATTATCAAATTTACAAAAGCTTACAGTACTATTAAATATGGCTCTATAAGGTAAAGGTAAAGGTTCCCCTCGCACATATGTGCTAGTAGTTCCCGACTCTAGGGGGCGGTGCTCATCTCCGTTTCAAAGCCGAAGAGCCAGCACTGTCCGAAGACGTCTCTGTGATCATGTGGCCAGCATGACTAAACGCCAAAGACGCACAGAATGCTGTTACCTTCCCACCAAAGGTGGCCCCTATTTTTCTACTTGCATTTTTTATGTGCTTTCCAACTGCTAGGTTGGCAGAATCTGGGACAAGTAACAGGAACTCATCTCGTTACCTGGCACTAGGGATTCGAACTGCTGAACTGCCAATGTATCTATCGACAAGCTCAGCGTCTTAGCCACTGAGCCACCGCATCCCTGTAAATGGCCCTATAAAGACAATTAAAAACTCCCTCTTTACAATTTGGTACTGCTTATTCCCAGAAGAGTCAGGGTGACTGGATGGAGTTGAGCTACAATAAATATAATAAAAGTAATATATTCAAATACCTATCAGCAACTTTTTGTTTCATTTTTAGATTTTTTGAAATTTTATTCTGCATCTTAAACATACAAATATTTAAGCACAGCACTCATGTGGCTAGCAAAGCCAGAAATATTTATTTATTGATAATTTAAAAAATCTTCTTATAACCATATGATTCTCTACGCTTGTACTGTATAGTATTAGAAAAAAAATACATTTTTAATACATCCTTGCTTTCCTTCAGGACTTCAAGGTGTCCTATGTGGGGCTCTGACTCCATCTTCTATTCCCAGCTGCAATTCTATGAGGTATTTTGGCTGAGAAAGAATAGCCCAAAATCACTCATCAAGGTTTCTTTGCTGTCCACTGAAATCAATCTCTCCTCAATCTTAATCCAAGACTTTAACCACTCTACAACACAGCATATTCTAATTCTTGTATTCTATATCCATAACTACTTTAACATATTTTAGAAACAAGTAAGAATTTGAGGTAAAACCACCAGCTGATGCCTTTGGAATTTTTACTTATTAATCTTTTTTATTAGTATTTGCAGTAGATCTCCTACAGTAACTGAACTTGTTATATTTAACAAAATTAAAGATAGAACAAACCAGGATCGATCCAGAAGTGATATACCTTTCTCAAGAATCTTTGATAAATGTCCGGGTTGACTCAGAAACTGAATCCAGACCTCCAGAATACTTAGTACACTATGTAAAATAAATATACTAAGGTTCCTTTCACATAGCTCCCAAGTTCATCCTCCCAGCTCTCTTGTTTTTCTGTAGTTGCTTGGAGTATCTTCACGTTTTTCTATTTAAGTCATCCAGTGTATTTCCATGCTGGCCAATGATGGAATGTTCCATCCTCTGCTGTGCTTTTTACCCTTGAATTACCTTGAAAAGCAGCCACTGGCAAAGCCATATTTAGAGCAGACAAAAATGGCAGAATGTCTAGTTAAGTGCCACAGGACCTTGGTTTTAGGAGGAAAGGGGAAATCCCAAGAGGAAGGACAAGAGGGAAGAGCCACCTGCCCTGTATTGCATAGGAAATGCAGCTGATTTGTCTCTTCTGCATTGTTTTTTTTTTTGGAGTAAGTGCAGAGCCAATATACCTTCCAAAGTTAATTTTGGGTTAAACATTTTATTTGACACATCAATAGAAATTGCACTATTTAGTTTGAGCAATTCAAAATTAAGCATGGACTTAACTAGTCAGAGGGCAATTCCTAAAATTTTGGGAAGTTTTATTTTGAATGCCTGTGGAGGCACCAAGTTGGGATGATCTGCTACAGTTGCCATAGTTGTATATTCAGAAGCAGCAGCACCAAATTAAATGTTATATTTCCCTCTATTTTGATGCTTGCTCAAACCAGCAGCACATATGATTATATTACATTTCTAGTCCTTTCCAACCTGTTGTTTCAATGAGATACTTTTTTAAAACCTGGAGGTATTAATAGTGTCTCTTCTTTTAGATGGTTTGTATAAAAGACAGCCTGAATGTTGCAATGCTCTGAAACTAGCCCTAAACACAACCACAAGGACCACACCAGCTTCTTGTCTTGCATTTTGGTTTGTTAAATATACGCTTCTTACTGCAGCAAATTCAGGAAGGTAACTTGTAATTAACTACAAGCACATCTGATGTAATGGAGGACAGTGCCACAGTGTGACTGCGGCTATCCTAATCACAGCAGAGAATAAACGTATGGCTTGACTCCTCCTCTGGCCACCGTATTCTCCTTCACCTCAAAAATGAAAGAAGCAACATCAATAAGCACGCACTTCCCTGTCTTCTGTCTCTCTTTCACTCACTTTTCCCAGTAGTGAAATAAAAACCTGAGGTAACATCTCCTCCGTCTTCTGACTCATTTCCATATATACTGTACTCAGTAATGTGAGATTTCCTTGGCTTACCACATGGGAGCTTCTCGTAGGTGCCAATGAGGCTGCAATACCCACCATTCTTCATGGCACAAATCAAGCAGCCATATTGACACCTCTGGACACTTTTCCTTTTGCTCCTTTAGTAAAGTAAGCAATAGCACCACCAATGCTGCTTTCACAATGGCCTGTAGGTCTCCCATAAATTCCTTGAAAATAATAATAGTGGGGAGTGAAGATCATTCTCCAGAAAAAAAGTTAAAGCCTTGAAAAGAGTGACAGAGGACACCTTAGGAGGTTATGAGGAGTGAATCCTCACTAGTTCGTCTTAGGGCCCTTATTTTAATGACTGCCAATTCCCAATTGCAGCCATGTTTTAAATGCACAAAATCCCTCTAAGACAGTCACACATAGCTTCAGTATTTAAATGTGCCTATCAGCCAACGTGTACTCTAGTCCTTAAAAGGAGCTAAAATGATAGTTAACTATATTCTGCTGTGAGTGTGTGGTTTCTTTTATGGGGAGATGGGGAGTAGATCAGATAGAAAAATAATGCTTTGATTAATCATTCTTGGTTGTATAAGCACAATTTTGGTCATAAACTTAGTTATGCCCTATCTGAAAGGATCCTACTAAACTAACTCAGAGACTAATACTTTACTAGTGCTAATTGTACTAGTATCCAAAAGACATATTTATAAACTTTTCTCATCTGGGTCAAGTTTAACCATCACTGGAAAAAGTTCAACTTATTTTTATTTAAACTAGATTTAGGGAAGAATAAATCAAAGAGCAAGTTGCTTAAACCTATGGTTTTATTGTTCCTATTTTTAATTGTTTTGCCCCAATCTGAAGACTGTGTGGGTGATGAATTACAGTAAAACAAATAATAAAGTTTCCCTTCATTTTAACTTTCCTTTCATCTTAAACTCAAAAATTTGTGAAATAACCACTAGAGGGCAGATCATTTATTTCAAGAGCACCTAATGCATTATAAAAATGTTTCAATACTTCGGACTGTATTCATTGAATATATTATTATGTTCATATGATAGTGTGAATCAGCAATGGCCCCTTGATAGCACATATGTTTTGAATGTCCTTGTACTTTTTAGTTACTCCCTATCAGCAAGGCTAAGAAAGATCCTTACTTCTGAATTTGATGTTTAATTGTTCTTAGTGATTTAAGCACTTGTATATATTGTAGTGGTTTTGATAAAAAATACCTGACCACTCAACCAACTATAGCACAATTAACACAAGCTACGAAAAAGTTAACACTTCTATACATTATTTTTCCATCTGATCTAATCTCCATTCTTGTACAATGAAAGAAACCACACACTCAATATAGATAATTAAACTACATCTAACATTTCAACCACACAGCATCACACAAATCAAATAAAGCCTTCCAAAACATTTTAAGTAAACTAAAAGATCCAATAGCCCAAGAATAAGAAAAAAACAAGAATCATCTACAACATACAGCGTACGTATGTTGTCACTATGTAGGACAGGCTGGCACAGCCCATCCATGAACACCAACTAGAAGTCAGGAGACAGAAAGAAAACGCCTTACTCTCAGAACACATGCACAAATTCAACAGGGGTGAAATCCAGCAGGTTCTGGAGAACCGGCAGCGGAAATTTTGAGTAGTTCGGAGAACCAGCAAATACCACCTCCTGCTGGCCCCCGAGTCGGGTGGGAATGGAGATTTTGCAATATCCTTGCCCCAGGAGTGGGAAGGGAATGGGGATTTTTTTTTTAAAAAAAAAATGATTTATATGCCGCCCTTCTCCGAAGACTCAGGTCTGCTTACAATGCGTTAAGCAATAGCCTTCATACTTTTGTATATTTATACAAAGTCAGTTTATTGCCCCCACAATCTGGGTCCTCATTTTACCTACCTTAGAAAGGATGGAAGGCTGAGTCAACCTTGAGCCTGGTGAGATTTGAACTTGCAGTAATTGCAGGCAGCTGATGTTAATAACAGTGCTGTAGTCTGCTGCGCTACCAGGGCTCTTTCATGTTGCAGTATCCTTCCACTGGAGTGGGGTGGGAATGGAAATTTTGCAGTATCCTTCCCCTGCCACGCCCACCAAGCCACACCACGCCCACCAAGTGGTACCACAGAACCGGTGGTAAAAAAAATTGGATTTCACCACTGAATTCAACCATAGTTTCAATTAGGAAACTATGAGCATCCTAAACCAAGCTAATCCAAAAATGCTAGGGAATTCCTGGGAGCTTGGCATTCAGACAAATCAGCCATTAACAGACACATAACAAAAACCACATTTACATACCATTCCAAAGGGCCAATAAAAATAGCTAAGAAAAAATAAAGAAAAAGACCAGAACACATCCTCTCCAGCAGCCAGTGCTCAAATAAGAAGGGATTAACACCAGACAATTAAGCAGAAAATAATACTCCTCAGGTATGACTATGATCAATTGTTTAGCTACCATTTGAAGTTATGAGGGTGCTGAAAATATCACAGCATGTGATTTGGAGGCTTGGCCATTGTGGTGCATTTATGATGGCTGCAATATCCCATGTTCACATGATCACCGTTTGTGACCTTTCCAGACGGCTTCTGATGCGCAGTCAATTGGGAAGGTAACAAGTCATGGTCATGTGATGATTCAATGGTTTATTTAATAATCACAGCAAAAAAGATCATACAATTGGGTGCAGTTATGTGATGTCTTACTTAACAACCAATTTTCTGGTCCCTGTTGTCATAAGTAGAGGGATACCTACAATCAAGGCGCCAAAAAGCCACACTCCCACCAATGCTAATAGGGCAAGCTACTGTATACAACAAGAAGCAAACCCACATTCATTAGCACTGAAGATGTTACCTAGATGGGTAATGAAATATCTACAAGCAAACAATCAAACTCAGAGAGCATAAAAGACTCCTCAAATTCATATGTGACTTATTCATATATCCCCCTCTCTGCTGTTTTTGTCTCTGCAAATCTGAGTTTGTAGAGCATTTCATTTGGCTTTTTTTCAAAATCCTTCCTGAACTTTAAATATTGGCCTTAAAGAAAATACTATCTTACATTTGAAAAAAAAACAACACCTTTCATATATCAGTACAGAATGGAAATAATAATACTTTCTCTGCTGTTATTCATTCTTATCTCCATAAGCTAGCCAGGAAAAACAATCACCAAATAGCAATGGGGTTCTATGGGCAGAACTTTCCAAATAAAAAGGCCTGAGAAAGATGCCAAGAAGGGAACGGAGAAAAATCCCTGCATCCAACCCACGAAATGTATGTAAGATATTTGATCAGGCCAAAGAGGTATGCAATAAGCACACTTAAAAGGAACTTCATTGACTGACTTCATCCTTCAGTTCTTTTTGACTTGTATTATCACCCATGCTACACATTGTAAAGGTTTGCCAGATTTGATGAGAATGGGAACTTCCCAGAACAGTTTATAGTTCTGAAAACATTTTTCATATAGATAGAACAGTCAATAGAATCTTCCTTTAACCCTTATTACTCTTTGATTGTCAAAGCTTTATAGTACAAGCAGATACAATTTACTAGAACTGCCATTACAATCTATCTTCCTGGTTTAATTTATAATTCGGAAGTCTCTTGTTTTTCTGATTTGATTGAGATATAGTTTCCCCAAGGAATAGTTTTACTGTATCTTCTCAGAATTTCAGATGTTTAAAATATAGATTTCCTACCTTAACCCAACGGGTTGGATGTTTAATTATTATCTGAAATGGATTGGATTATCTAGAAAAAGCATCAAGATTGGCCCACTCTTGGGACTCTCGCTTAAGATTTTGTTTCCCTAATAATTGCGTCGGTTTTAAAATACACCTGGTTGTCTTTTTAGCTCAACCATTTTCTAATGGAGAAATTCCCTCCCATCTCCTCCCATTTTTTTCTTACAATCCAATCATTTTATGCCATTTTTTTTTTGGTCCCTTAGAGTCAGTTTTTTGACTCCTGGCAACAGCCTGGAAAAGTGCCTTGAAAGTTTTTTGGCAATGTTTTTTCAGAAGTGGTTTGCAACTGCCTTCTTCCTAGGGTTGAGAGAGACTGACTGGCAGTATATACTATATGATCCATGAAATCATATTTCACCCTACTTCCAAAAGATGGTGAAATCACACCATCACCCTAGTTGCAAAAGAAAACAAAATATAGCTATCTATATCTGAGGGCGTACTTGGTTCAGTGCACAGTAATCTGAGACAAACTCCAGAATCTTATTTCTAGTTATTTTATCACTTTCTTGAACACTTACATTCAAAATGCAATATGAAGTGGTATATGTTTCCAAAATAATGGCTCATAAATCCATTTGTGAATCATTGCAATGTATATGCAGTATCGCAGTTAAGGCGGAAATTAATGAGTGGAGACTTTTCAATGCCTAAGTGGCAGTGGCTCCCATGGGAAGAAAAAATCTCTAAAAATAAAAAAACTTGAAACTACTACAAGGAGAGAGAAAATTACTTTTGGCAAAGAAACTGTTTTCTCCCCTCTGCGCTGGTAATGACTTAATTGAGTTCTTAGGGTTAGGGCTGTCAACACTATTTCCCTTTCACTCTGCATTATAAGAAGACCTTTGAAATCTCCAATCATCTTTAATATATTGCTAAATCACTTTCTTTCTAAATAATTCCAGTTTGGTCCATGAGGAGCACAAAACTTTCACAGACAAATAAAGAAAGGTATGTGGAAGTTGGGTTGCACCATGGAATAGTTCATAAGTAAAAGAGGTTCAGTTTTTTTTGCCAGCAGCCAAACTCTCCTATGGGTCTGATGTGAATGCAAGTTTGGTCTAGTGGTTAAGACACTAGGTTAGAAACCAGGAGATAGCAACAGCACTTAGACTTATATACCACTTCACAGTGCTTTACAGTCCTCTCTAAGCGGTTTACAGAGTCAGCCTATTGCCCCAACAATCTGGGTCTTCATTTTACTGACCTCGGAAGGATGGAAGGCTGAGTCAACCTTGAGCCTGGTGAGATTCGAACTGCCAGATTGTAGGCAGCCAGCAGTCAGCAGAAGTAACCTGCAATACTGCACTCTAACCACTGTGCCACAATGGCTCATAGTGAGATAGTGAGTTACAGTCCATCCTTAGGCATGTATGCCATCTGCGTGACTTTGGATCAATCCTTCTCTCTCAGCCCAACCCACCTCACAGGATTGTTGTGGGGAAAATAGGAAGAGCAAGGAGTATTAGGTATGTTTGCTGTTTTGCGTTATTTATAAAAATAATAAAGGTAGGAAAAAAGAAATCTTTTTAAAAATGCAAGAAAACTATGAAATTGGGTTTAGCCATGACTTCATTCTGCATCATATTCACTTGTATTCAGAAGTGAAGGAATCCATAGGTCTTTTAAGCCAAAAACTTTCACATAGAGTCTGAATCAACTCTGTGTTACAAGACTAATCAAAATACTTTGGCTGTTTTTATTAAATGAAATTACTTTTTAGGGTTCCTCCCTTTCTACTTTTCTGCTGCCTTCTTTTCATTTATTTAAACAAGGTGTCTGAAGCTGAAAATCAAATAAGTAACCTTAGTGAAAGACTTTTGTGATTCCAACACACAGAGCTCAGAAGAGGCAATCTGGATAAAATTAGTGTCAGTTTTCCAAAAAGGAAACACAGGGTTGGTTCTGAATTTAAAAGCTGACTGTTTCAAGGGAGCAAAATCTTTTGCCCTGTCAAATCCATACAGAAGCTCAATAAATACTCAAAAGACCTTTGTGTACCAGTTGTGCAAAACCAAAATATTTGTCATGGTAAAATGCATCCACCAATGCCTAAATTCTACTTAAAGTACACATAGCTAACCACTTCCACCCCTAAGCTTACTTTTCTGGGCTTTAAATCCAAGACTGTTTAATCTTCCTCTGGCTTCACTGTAACCCTCCTAGGAATACTTCCAAGAATGATGTGCAACCCAGAAGAAAATAGTACTGAATTCTGCTCACTGATGTTTCCGAAGCTGCCATCATTTCCAACCAATTTGATTTAACCTGTAGAATATTATTTAATTCAATGTATTTATTCCCATTTCTATGGCCGCCCAACTCAACTAAGTGAATCTCAGGGATGCTTCCCTGCCTGGTCCTATGGCCGTACCGGTATTTGCTCCGTTCCCTCGCACCAATTCCAAAAGAGGCACGAAATCTCAGCCTATATTTTTGTTTTCCCCCAGGACGCGCATTTGCGCACCGCACTTCTGATTCACCCCGACCATTTGGGTTTCCTATTTTCATGAAAGATACCTTCGGCCACCGATCACGATCCAGGTTGGCGTTCAGTTTTTCCTATATCAACAACCGCGCGAGCCTTTCCTAAAAGGAGACCGTTAACACCCGTTTAAACCGTGCTTTGCTGGCAGGTTTGCTCAGCACCGAAAATCATCCTAAAAGGCAAGGAACGGCGCTGCTTCCAGACAAGCCATTCCAACTTTTTCCTTCGAGGGAGAGGACTGAATAGCAATAGCAATTAGACTTATATACCGCTTCACGGTGCTTTACAGCCCTCTCTAAGCGGTTTGCAGAGTCAGCCTATTGCCCCCAACAATCTGGGTCCTCAATGCAACCCAGGAACCCGGGGCCAACCATACCTCACGTGAAGGGGCCAAGCGTCTTCGCTCCTCAGCCTCGCGCTCTGCAGCCGTGCAGAAGAATCCCAAAATTTCAAGCGCGCGCAGAGAGCCAGCCGTCCAAAGGGGCAGCGCGCCACCCGAGGTCGCGCCGCCTTCGGCTGACTCTTGCGGGGAAAAAGGGGTGGTGTGGCGACGGCTGCAGTTAGCGGCGGCACCCTCGGAGAATCCTGGCGAAGGCTACTGCGGCGGGCGGAGGGGGATCCGCCTTGCTAGGGTCTTTCCCAGCCGCGTGGGCGGGGAAGAGCGGCGTTAAACGAGAGGGGAGGATAGCCTCGGGAGCGAAGGGAAGAGAGGACGACGTAGTGGCGGGAGGGCTGGTGGGGACGCCGCTCCCGGAGAGGGCAGCGAGGTGGGCGGCCGCGCTCCGTAAGAGCGGGAGCCGAGTGGCTGGATACGGGCTACTTTCCCTCCTGTCAGATCCACCAGATCCAAAAGGCATTTGGCGCTCTTCCGCGCCCCTCGTGGAGAGCAGAAAGGAAGGGTGTGCGTTTTCCCTGAGGAAGAAAATTGCTGTGAGCCGCCCTGAGTCCTTGTGGAGAAAGGGCGGCATATACGTCCGATAAATAAATAAATAAATAAATAAATAAATAAATAAATAAATAAATAAATAAATAAATAAATAAATAAATAAAGCACTTTTTTTTGGAGGAGGCTTGTTGGGGGGCAAAAAAAAAAAAAAGAAAGCAACCGAGCAAACGCGGATGGTCGTAACGGCCTTCTCCCAAATTGGGAAATGATTTGCAAGGGTTTCTTTTAAGAAGTGCAAAAGCCATGCAAAAGTCATTGCAGAGCGAAATACCGCAAGCTGTCGATGCCCAACGACAATATCCCGTCTCGTTCCCCTGTTCATTCCTGCTCTTCAGCCAGTCGACGCCTGCCTCGGTTTGATTCCGATGCGGGGCGCTTCAGAGCAAGCGGGCAATTCGGATTCATTCTCCTTTAGGCAGCCTATTTAAATATCCCAGCAAAGGGAGGGGCACTCGTGAGGGGTATTTTTTTTCTGTACAGTACAATTAAAAGCGCCTCCAATTTAAAACAAAAGCCATAACAATGAATAAGTGAGAGATGAGGGGGTTTTGTTTTGTTTTTTTAGGTGAGCTAGCTAACCAGACTGTTTTTAGCATAAATGTATCTGGGTGATGGTACTTTGTTTTTTCTACCTCTCCATACACATACAAGGGATTCTTGGAGAGGTTTTTTTTCCCCCCATTAAAGCTTCTATAGTTGGGCTACAAATACCCCATGGTCAATGGCAGCAAAGGGCTGTTTGGGGTTTCTGTATCCTTTTGCCTCCCAGGCCTCTTCAACTGCATCCCTAGAAAGAATGGGAAGGAATTAGGAGCAGAAGACCCCCCCCCCCCAAAAAAAAAACAAATAGAGAAAAGACTCCATCAGATTAATTTAACAGATTAACAGAGTTGGAAGGGACCTTGTAGGTCATCTAGTCCAACCATTCAACCCAGCTCAGAGAATGAAAGTGGGCAGAGGTCAGACTTAAACTGCTGTAATTCCAGGTCCAACCCACTCAGGTTACTTTTCCTATTGAGTTATGCAGGTAACAATTTATTTTAAAACAAGTTATTTTGCTACAGGTAGTCCTGGACTTACAACAGTTCATTTAGTGACTGTTCAAAGTTACAACGGCACTGAAAAAACAGTGACTTATGACCATTTTTCACACCTGTGACTGTTGCAGCATCCCCGTGGTCATGTGATCAAAATTCAGATGCTTGACAGCTGACTGACATTTATGATAGTTGGCAGCATCTTGGGATCAGGCGATCACATTCTGCAACCTGACAAGCAAAATCAATGGGGAAGCCAGATTCACTTAATAACTGTGTTACTAATTTAACAACTGCAGGGATTCAATTAACAAATGTGGCCCCAAAAAAAATCATAAAATGGGGCAAAACTCACTTAACAAATTTCTCACTTAGCAACATAAATTTCAGGCTCAATTGTGGTCATAAATTGAGGATTACCTGTATTGCTATCCTAAATCTTTTATACAATTCAGTATAATTTCCTTCTTTCGCATCACCTAATGAAGTTGGTTTAATTTTAGCTTAGTGTGTTCTATAAATTGAGGTTTTTATTTCCACCACAGTTTATGGCTTAGTGCAGTGTGTAGATCCCAGTCATTGTGGATTATTCAGTAAGCATCATTAAGCGAACAATGGTTTAGTGCAGTATCAGCTAGCTGTTATATTAAACATTGATTTTAGTCTCATACCAAATTGATTTTAGTTTCACACCCAAGCAACTTTGGCTTGGGTTCAGATTCACATGCATCTAAAGTAATCATAGCCTGAGCCACGTCTCCAAACAATGCCTGGGTGATGAGGCCTTGTCAAACATAACTTGACTCGTGTTATGAAACTTTACTAGTACATGAAAACAGGAAAACTCTGGCTTTCATTCTTTCCCCTAAAAGGACACCAACATGAGTTCCTTGGAAAATGAGAGACAGTTGAGATACAAACAAATAATCCACAAGCAGCAACTTCAAGAATGGATCTCTAAAAATCATAGCAGGAAGAAGGTCATTCCAGTAGAAAATAATCACAGGTTTTGTTTTTAGAGTCAACTCATCGATTATTCTACCCTGCATTCACCTGACAATATAAGCAAGAAGCTGAAGTATAACAAGCTGAAGCATCCCTGTTTGGTTTGGTGGCAGCAGCGCCTCAGATAGAAAGTCCATTCGGAGAGTGGTAAGGACAGCAGAGAAGAGTATAGGAGGCTTGCTTCCTGTCATTCAAGATACTGCTTGTAAGCACTATGTGGTTAGAGCTCAAAGCATTGTTAGAGACCCACACACCCACTTCACGGTCTGTTTCTATTGCTCTCCTCTGGGAGGAGGTTTCAGAGCATTTCTAGCAGGACTACGAGATTCTGTAACAGCTTTGTTCCCTATGCCATCTGTCTGGTAAACTTGCAAGATTTGTTTCTGTCGCCATGTACATGTATACATCTGAACTAGACTGTTGTTTCTCTGTGTCATGTAATATATGTGGGTATATGCATATTTATTTATTTATTTTATTTCATTTCATTTTGTCATGTTTATGTAGTGTATATTAGAGGTGGAGACCCTTTGAGAACTATATGCAATGGAATTTCATTTTAATGTATGCCAATTAGTGTACATTCAAAGTGACAAAGTAAGTCTAAGTCTATGGCAGTATTCTAGTATTTGAAAGATGGCCACAAAGAGGAGGGGGTCAGTTTATTTTTCAAAGCACCAGAGGGCAGGACAAGAAACAATGGATGGAAATTAATCAAGGAGAGAAGCAACCTGGAATTAAGGAGAAACTTCCTAACCATGAGGACAATTAACCAGTGGAACATCTTGCCTCCAAAAGTTGTGGGTGCTTCATCACTGGATGTTTTTAAGAAGAGACTGAACAATCACTTGTCTGAAATGGTATAGGATCTCCTGCTTGAGCAGGGGGCTAGACTAGAAGACCTCCAAAGTCCCTTCCAGCTCTATTCTATTCTGATTCCGATTCGAAGTTCATGTAATTTCTATACATGTAGTCCTTGACTCACAACCATTCATTTAGTGACTGTTCAAAGTTACAACAGCACTAAAAAAGTGACTTTTCACATTTATGACCATTGCAGCACCCCCGTGGTCATGTGATAAAAATTTGGATGCTTGCCAACTATCTTGCATTTGCAGATGGTTGCAGTGTCTCGGGGTCATGTGATCACCTCTTGCAAGCTTCTGACAAACAATATCAATGGGGAAGCCAGGTTCTCTTAACAACCATGTTACTAATTTAACAGTTGCAGTGATTCACTTAACAACTATAGCAAGAAAGGTCTCATAATAGAGCAAAACTCATTTAACAACTGTCTTGCTTAGCAACAAATGTTGGGGTCAATTGTGATCATAAGTCAAGGACCACTTGTATATGACAGCCAATTTGGTCTAGTGGTTAAGGCACCAGGCTAAATAGTGGGAGACCATGAGTTGAAGTCCCACCTTAGCCATGGAAGCGAGCTGGGTGTCTTTGGACCACTCATTCTCTCTCAGCCCAACTCACCTCACAGTGTTGTGTTTGTGGGGAAAATAGGAGGAGGAAGATGTGCTGGATATGTTTCACCACCTTGAGTTATTTGTAAAAATAATAAAGGCAGGATACAAATAAATAAACAAATAAATTAAAGGAGAAAACAAGTCAAATGTTTACATCATAGATCATTTGCAAACTAAACAGCAATGAAAACACGGTTAATTGCTATGTTTGGGAAGGATCTGTCTGCTATGTTTGCGATCAGCCTTTGATATGCTGATAATATTTCATTGCTTATTTCTGAACATACTTCGATTCTAGTTGTGATGCACTCAATTAATCCCTTCTGATCTAAATTGGGATTGGTGCCAATAGCAATTCCATTCTATTCTATCAAAGATATTTTGGTAAATATATTTAATTTATTAACTAATAAGGTACTGTAGTCTTATCTTATGTGACATCTCTCAAATAATTATATTAAATATGAACAAGGTACACAAAGAGGGTTGTTTTTTTTGTATATTGATAAATGCAAGATTTTAAAAGCCTCACAGTTTGGGGCAGGGTGGTTATTCTCAAACTGAATGTAATTCCCAGGATACCATATAGTTTTCATGGAATTTCATGTACAAATCTGAAACACATTTTCAAAAATTCTGAACAACATTCTTTAAATTGGTAGGGGTTCTTTTCAGTTCCAAAGACATCTTTAAAAACATGCAGTTGTCAATTAAAGATAGGTGCTTCGATTTTCTGAATCTTACATTACACCATTATATATACTTTTTGATTAGTACTGAATTTTGGAGATATCTTCACTTTGCTCCTTTGGAAATATAGATTGTCCTCATTGAATGACCACTCATACAGCCACATTTGAAAGTACAGTGGGGCTAAACAAGAGAGGCTTATTATGGATCCTTGTAACTGTGGCCATCACAGTGTTCTGTGTAACATGATTGTGATTTGGATGCTTGGTAACCAGCTCACAGTTATGACGTTACTGCGTCCTGTGGGTCACATGATCTCCATTTGCGACCTTCATTGCCAGCTTCTGATAAAAAGTCAATGGGGAACCCAGCAAGAGATTGCAAATGGACACAGTAACTGTGGGATCCATCTAACAATGGCAGCTGGGACTTCAGTGTTATAAATCTCACATTCATATCTACTAAATTAAAAAAAGGACCAGCCTGATGGTATAAATGGAAGTGTTATCAGAGAATTGTGAAGAGGATCTTTATGTTGCCTTTTTAAAAAAAATCATGAAACCTGAAGCATACAAAACAAATGCCAATTGTATTGCTCATTTTCTTTGTTCAAGTAGTCATCAATCCCTTTTTAAAGTCAAAATTTAGTTGGCCAGTGGTTTCAAAGGGCTACAATTCCTGTCTACTTTTTAAATTTCCATCAGGATTTGACAACTCAATCTCACATTGGTAGATTTTCACACCTCTTGGCAACTTTTCCATCTGAGTGCCTTTGCTTCATGAACGTCACATGAGAAGAAACTATTTTGGAGCCATCTCTTCCTATGAAAATTGCTTTTTACCATGTCTTCTTTGAAGGTGTCATTCTCCACATGATGCACAGATTGCACTCTCCCAGAACTTTGATCCTATTATCTATTTTATATGTGGTCTTCATACGTGTGGATTCACACAAATATATGGTATAAACTATACATTATCACAGTACCATGGCATTATATAATAATTAGTGGGTAGTTACAGCAATACTTTTGAAAAAATAACTTGGGTCATTTCTCTTCAATCTAATTAATTTTAAGGAAAAACAAATGTGCAGCATAAACTTACTATCCTTCAGTTCCTAAATGTCCAGATGAAGTTCATGGGGTGTGGACTAGTTCAGGGGTCACCAACCTTTCAGACCTCAGGGACCACTAAATTCATAATTTTAAATTCCGGGGACCACTGATATGATCTGCCTAATGACCGGCTGGATGGGCGTGGCTAGGTGGTCATGTGACTGGGTAGACATGCCAATTTGATGTCACTCATGTCGAGTGGCGCCTTGCCAGCCTCTACTCGCCCCACCCATCTAGGGCCCCAACAGGAAGCAGTTGTTGGAGCTAAGCAGCCATCACGAGAAAGAGTTGGCAAAACAGCTGGCTCAGTTCAAATTGGATCTGACCGAGAAGGAGGCTCAGCAGAAGCACCTCACTGAGGACTACGAGCATAGGCTTTCCAAGCAGAGGGAAGTCCTGTGGGAGTGCAAGGCCAGGTACCGGCGCCTGGAGGCTCAGTGGGCTGAGATGATTAGTCAGTTCTAGGCCATGAGGCAGTCTCACTGGAACAAGGCCCTCCGACTCTTTGCCACCAGTGGCGCTTCCCTCCAGCCTTCGCCCAAAGCTCCGCACCAGGAGGCCGAAGCAGACCCCAGGTTGGAATTTCTGCCCCCTTCTGCCCCACACAAAAAGACCCCGAAGGGGGAGACTCTCTGCAGTAACACAAGCGTTCATTGCACGTATCCAGCCCAGGGGCTATGGTTTGAGGACCCCTAATTTGGTGCAATATAAAAAATGCAAATAATTTTTCTGTGAACCATCAGTTGGTAACCGCTGGACTAGGTGACAAGTCCATTGGTAGCCCCACATGAAATATTTTACTTACAGAAGTAGAGGTGTATTATATACATATACGCATAACTATTAACTACAATACTTTTAATAATAGTCTGATAATAAGCCATAATGTGTTTTGTTTGGTTTTGGCTTAACATGTGTAAACGAGGCATTATTATTTATAAACTATAGTGTATGTTACCTAACCCCTTGCAAGTAATGTTTATTTAACCATGATTAAGTAATCAGTGGTTTAGCAGAATTTAAGATTTCCCATTGTGAGATTGAATTACTAACATATGTTAGTAATTGTTATAACACATAACAAAAGTTACTAACCATTTTTGTCTCCTAATTCATTCTACATTAGCTCTAATTTAATGGGATCAAATGAAAAGCCAGTGTATTGAAGGAGACCCAGATTCAAATTCACCTTCAGTGACAGAAAGTTCCTGGCTAACTATAGGCTAATCACACATTTTCAGATGAATCTTCTTTACAAGGCAGATATTGTGAAACTGAAACTGGCTAACTGGTATGTATTTGAGGAGTGATAGATTATAATCTAATAAATAAAATGACTTTTCTGAGAATGAAATCTTCCATGCCAAGCTATCATTGAAGAATAACCTGTACTCACAGGTAGGATACTCATACTATGATTATTCAATAGTTGTTTTGTCTTTTCCCAAATCAGATTTCTTTTTCATAAATATGGAAGAATAGGGTAGTTGTCATAGTCTCAGCTACAATACTCCCTGTTAAGATTTTTTCATGCCCGTTTTGGGCAGAGATGGGTGGTCTGGAAATTCTTACCGCAAGATGAAGCCTAACAAATAGTACAAAGATCGTATCATGTTCTTTTTTTTCCCCTACCACCGAATTTTGTTCTCTATGTGCTTGGAGTGGTGTTGTCACATCTAGAAGCTTTCAAGAAGCTTTTTGGGACTAAAAGCAGTCTTCCTTGTGTCAAATTCCAATCTTGATTGGTAAATGAAATTGTCTATATTGTTGTTTTGATGGCAATATGAAAGTGACCTGATGGATTTTTTGTTTTCATTCTAGTCTGCAGTCCCATCCAAGTACTATCCAGGTCAAACCCTACTCACCTGTTTTGAGATCAGCCAACCTTGGCTAGAATGCTGCTACCTGCTGTAACTCTCAAGGGAGGGAAGTTAATTAGAGGATATAATTAGGCTACTCCCTTTAAATGGTTTTGCAAACATTAAAGGCATAAAACTTGTGAAAGAACAGTAGGAAATAGTCTTGTGAGGCTTACATGAACAGTTTTTCTCAAATATCATGAATTGGCAGAAGAAACTACAATTTCCTGGACTTCTACATTTTTTACTTGCTAGCAATTCTTCTAGAAATTTTGGAGATGTCCTCCAAAACAGGATCCCCAACCAGTACCAGTCCGTGGCTTGTTGGGAACCAGGCCTTGCAAGAAGTGGGCAAGCGAGTGAGCAAAGCTTCATCTACATATGCATGGGATGAACATTGCCTGCGCAAAACCATCCCCTATCTACCACCAGTCTGTAGAAGACCATTTTTCTTCTGAAACTCGTTCCTGGAGCCAGAAAGGTAGCAAACCTCTGCTCTAAAACATCCTGGATGACTGTGACACAAGCTTATAGAAATCTTTATTTTAGAATAATGTCATTAGAGCTTTATGCTACACACGACTTAAATGTGATCTTTGGCCCGCAAAGTCAAATACATGTTTAAAAATTTCTTGATTTTAATTTCTATTTTACGATGTTGTTGTGAGGAAAACAGAAGGCTGGAACATTAAATATGTTAATCTCTTGAGTTATTTATTAAAAAGATAGAATCAAAATATAATAATAATACAGTATAAGTAGAATCCACATAAACCAAAGCTCTTTTTAAAAGACTCTAAAGAGGTTCTGAGTCCAAAATGTTTGAGAATCACTGCTTTATAGTTCAAAACTAAGACCCACAGATTAAGTGAATTATTGTACATAAGAAACAGTTGTTTACATACATTCCTTTCTCTCCCATGTGCATGGAAGGAAGAAAGCTGCAATTCTGTCTTCTAAACAATTTCACACTGTTTTCAGCGAAGTTATAAGAAAGGCCAAATTCATACCATTAAATCTGCACGAATCTGATACCTTAACACAATTTAGGATTAAACACAGCAGTCTTAAATTAAAAACAAAAACGGTTGCATGGTGAAGTTTTTTTTAAAAAAATTATTGTTGATAAATGATAAATAATGAGATATACCAACAGTGTTATTGGCCAGATAGGCATGAAAGCCATCTGGGTGACTTTCGGTCAGTCACTCTCTCTCAGCCCAACCTACCTCACAGGGTTGTTGTGGGGAAAATAAGACAAAGAAGAAGTATTAAGAAATTTGCTGCTTGATTTTACAGTTGTTGAAATTCATTCTTTTCTAATAAATATACATTCAGTACTCCATAATGACAAAGTGAAAACAAAATTTTAGAAATGTCTATAACATTTATTAAAAAGAAAAAAACCAAAATACCACATTGGCATAAATATTCAGACCCTTTACAACAACACGTGAAATTTACTTCAGGTGCCTCTCGTTTTTTTCTTGATCGTTGCTGACAAGTTTCTACAACTTGAATGAAATTGACCTGTGGTAAATTAAATTGATTGGACATGATTTGGAAAGGCGCACACTTCTCTATAGAAGAGCTCACAGCTGACAATGCATACATTAGCATAGCAAAAGCCACAAGGTCAAAGGAACTGCCTGCCGAGCTCAGGACAGGAATCAGATTATTGCAAGGCACAGATCTGGAGAAGGCTACAATAAAATTTCCGCTGCACTGAAGGTTCCTAAGAGCACAGTGGCCTCCATAATTCTCAAATAGAAGTTTGGCACAACCAGGACTCTTCCAAGAGCTGGTTGCCCAGTAAAACTGAGCAGTCGAGGGAGAAGGGCCTTAGTAAGAGAAGTGGCCAGGAACCCAATGGTCACTCTGACTGAGCTCCAGGGATCCTGTGTGCAGATGGGACAGAGTTCCAGAAGGACAACCATCACTGCAGCCATCCACCAATCTGAGCTTTATGGCAGAGTGACTAGATGGAAGCCTCTCCTCAGTTCAAAACACATGAAAGCCCATTTAGAGTTTGTTCCTCCCAGTCTGAGAGTCCTTCAGGTGCTCTTTTGTAAACTCCAAGCAATATCAAGACAAATGGTAGGCACTAGAGCTAAATTTAATGTGTTTGTTTTCACTTTGTCATTATGGAGTACTGAATGTAGATTCATGAGAAAAAAAATTAATTTCAACAACTGTAGAATCAGGCTGCAGCATAACAAAGTTGACAAACGTGAAGGGGGTCTGAATACTTTCTGAATGCACTGTATAGGATACCCCACCTACCCACTTAAAGGAACAGTGACATGGAATAGATAAGAATGAAATGCAAAAAGCATGTTTAAAAAAATCATTCTATATTATTGATTAGCCTTGTTTGCATTTATAGCACATCTTTTAATACCTGTCAAATATTTCAATTATTTAATATTTTACCAACCAATTTTATTTATTTATTTATTATTTATTTATTGGTTCGATTTATATGCCGCCCTTCTCCGGAGACTCAGGGCGGCTTACAATGCATTAAGCAATAGCCTTCATACTTTTGTATATACCTGCTTAGTAGGGCTTTCGCCCCCCCCCCAAGTGGTGTTCTTTTTTATACAAAGTCAGTTTATTGCCCCCACAATCCGGGTCCTCATTTTACCTACCTCGAAAGGATCGAAGGCTGAGTCAACCTTGAGCCTGGTGAGATTTGAACTTGTAGTAATTGCAGACAGCTGGTGCTACTTAACAGCACTTTAGTCTGCTGCGCCACCAAGACTCAATTTTCACTTACAGTGTGTAATACTCTGAGTTTTTAATCTATTATTAGGAATCAGTAGAGTACTAGAGTTCTATTCTTATCTTTTAGTTTTGTTAATTCCCGATTCCCAAGATACTGCTCTGCATATCTGATATTCTCATTCATTTAGGCAAGCTGCCAGGAGAAAAGACATGTATGCTACATATGATCTGGACCAGTTTTACACTGAGACAGACACTCTTTCCATCTCTCTTCAGAGCGGTGTTGATTTTCCTGTTTGGTAAGGTAACAGTGGAACTATTTCACTCTATCATAATCTCCCCCAATATTTGTCTCCTAATAGCAGCTGGCTTTCAGAGCAGCATACAAAAATAAAGAACTTTAAAAAAAAAGGAAAACCCAAAACTTCAAAATCAGCATCTAGTTCAAAGCAGCAGAAAGACAGGCACCACAGGTTTCAGAGAATGGGAGGGCTCCTCTTCCACCTTTCTGACCTCTTTTGACATATGCCAGTAAAGGTGGAACATAAATACTAAGGTAGAGTTGCAAGTGTTCTTTTTCCTTTGAATCGAATTAAGGGAGTCTCCAAAATGTTGAAATAAACAAACTCCCTGCAGGTAATTTTGTCTGCTTCTATTAATCTCTTAGGCAAAGTTAGTAAACACAGTTAATCTTTCTGAGCAATCTGGATATGTAGGAAGAGCAATCCTTTAAAGGTACAAAGCATCAGCCCATCAGTCCATTGATACCATGGGATTTACTGGAAGAAAGTTAATGAGTCATTTACGTATTTATAAAGATAAATAACTCTTATATTAGTTAAGACATAAGTAACTAAATTTATGATATGATAATGCATGCTATTTTAGTCCAATATTCTTCTTAGGATTCCAGATTCAACAGCATCTTTTAAATTGATTTTATTTACAGGAACTCCTATGGATGCAACCAGAAATGGACTCAAATTGATTAGGAACAAGACTAAACGACCTCCTGTGATTTCTGTTTTTTTTGTGAGGTTAAAGTAAGACAAGTTTGAAAAACAATTCAAGTTCTCCTAGGCATCTGAACATATAGGCAGAACTATTTTTGGGAACAATTAATCTTGGAACTTTCTTTAGGGTGAAGAGCAAAGATTGATGGTATCACAGAATACAAAGCCAAGCACTAAAATTGGAATACTTTGTTAATTGTTGCTGCCCTTAAATCAAGTTTAGTTGTAAACCTATTGTTGGACAATTTAGCAAAGGGAACAGATTGGCCACAACAAAATAGTATCTCACTCTTAGCTTTAAGTAAAACCTTAAGGAACAAGCCCATCAAGAGATGATGAGGTTCTTTCAGAAGCCACATGTTACTGTAAGGGGAGAAAAATGAGCCGGGAGGCAGGGGAATGCAGACAATTGAATGGACACCATCAGAAGAGCCAAACAGTGTGCAGTATTACTTATTTGATTGGCAAAACTCTGTGGAAAACTCATATCAAATGTCTTCACTGAACCTTCATTGTGTCTGGAAGTCCTAAGACTTTTTGGCTGCAATGTCTGTAAACCTGATACCCTGTTTAGGTAAGATATTTTCCCAGTCTTAGGCTCTTTCTGAGAGCTATTGCCTCCTGAGGAGTCTGTGCTGAATGGAACAGAAATATTTAGAAAGCTATTTAAGTGTCATAGGTGTTTTTTTAAAAAATAAAACAAACTAAAAAAAAACAAAGCAAACTTGTATATTTCTGTAGAGGGCTGAAGAAGGGATTAATGTTGGCAGATGGGCAGAGCAAGATGCTAATGGAGACTGGGAATTGTATTATAATAGAGGTTTCTATCATTGTATCTGAAAGATTTGAAAGATTGAGAAGGAAAGTTGTTTTTTTGCTGTGAATTCTGCCGTTCGTTGTCAGCTGGAAAGAGATTTTTACTGTATAGGAAAAGTCAAGCTAATCTTGAAGCTAGATGTTCTGTACTATATTATATACAAACACATGTATTTGTATTACTTTGTCTCAAATTAAAAAATAAATCTAAACTACTGCCCTAAAAACAATCCTTCTGTAATGCCGGCTTGTATCGTTTAGTCATACACTGCAATTTGCAGCAGCTTTGCTAGTTGTTATATCTCATGCACAACTGATTGACACAACATGCATAGCAGCAGCTAAGCTCTTACTTAATGTGCTGATCTGAATACAGCTCTCATACAGCCAACAATGGCTTCACTGGGCAATCAAGAAGAAATTGCGGATGCTCATCCTTGGAGATGCTGCAAGAACTGTATCCAAACCAACTCTGTCCAAATGGATTGGAATATTAGATATTATGAAATAATTTGAGTACTGGAACACTTTGTGGCCTTTACTTAATAAGCATTCATTTATTCAAGCTTGAGATGACTGTTGCGATGTTTTTCTGGATCGGACTCAATAAATCATTAGAGAATTAAGAGTTCAAATACAACTCTTTTTATTTACATAAAGGCATTCTATATTCACTGAATATTCACAGATAGAAGCAGGGAAACTGTGGAGGGTAGCTCCTTATATACACAGGGGGTGGAGTCATGAGAATGAGTGATGAGTCATGAATACATTAGGAATCAAAGAATGAATTAACCCTTGATGTTCTTATATACACTATTTACACATTAGAGAATAAGGCATTTACATCTAACAAATCCCCCTCTAAATGCCGATTATTTACACAACACCAATTACATTCAGATTCGGGACAATACAATACATGCAATTTGGAAGTTAAATATTTATGTTGTTTGGATGGTAAAGGCTTTGTTAAAATGTCAGCTATCTGTTCCGAAGTATCACAATGCACAGCTTTTATAAAACCGTCTTGAGATAATTGTCTTACATGTTTAAACTTTATATCTATATGTCTGGACCTTTGTCCAATAGCATCAGATCTGGAGATTTCAATGGCTGCTTTGTTATCCTCATTTATGATAAAGGGTAAAATAGGTTTCTTCCAAACCTCTGAAATTAAGTCATTAAACCACACAAGGTTATTTGCAGATTTGGATAAACAGACATATTCTGCTTCTGTAGTTGAAGTAGCTACCAGTTCTTGTTTGCCGGTATACCAATAAATTGGACAATCATTTAAAAAGAAAATATAACCTGATGTACTTTTTCTGCAAGATGTGTCTCCTGCCCAATCCGCATCTGCATAACATATGAGTCTTGGTTCCTTGTTGCCATTTGGTTCTAATATAAGGCAAAAATCTAAAGTGCCTTTCAGGTACCTCAAAATCCTTTTGACAGCTTCCCAATGGTACATTGTTGGTTTACTGACATATCTGGACAGTAAATTAAGTGGTAAGGCTATATCTGGCCTAGTCCAATTAGATATATAAAGAAGTGAACCTATGATTGATCTATAAAATGTGTTATCCTTAAATTCAGGAGATGACTCATCAGTATTTCTGAGAAAGTCAGTTTGCATGGGGGTATCACATGTTTTGGCATTGTTCAAATTACATTTGTTTAGAAGTTCTACAATTTTATCCTTTTGAGTAAGCTGGAACCCTTTTTTTGTTTTACTGATCTGTACACCAAGATACTTATTTACCTTACCTAAAGATTTTAGTGAAAAATGTTCATTCAGCTTGTTCACAAAAATTTCTCTTCTTCCTTTATGTTTTCCAATATATAAAATATCGTCTACATAAATCAATACAAACTCAATACAGTCATCATTCTTTTTGACAAAAAAACAATTATCAGCAGATGTGGTGTTAAAATCCATAGTCTTGAGCACCTTTACCAAACAATCATACCATCTTTTACCGGATTGTTTCAATCCATATAAGCTTTTGTTTAACAACCAAGTTTCATTTTTATTTGTGTATTGGCTGTGAGGGGCCCTTACATAGATTTCTTTATCTAACTCTGCGTGTAGGTACGCAGTCTGTATATCATATTGAAATACATCAAGGTTAAGTGCTGATGCTACCACCAAAGCTGTTTTGACACTCTCTGTCCTCACAGTAGGGGAATATGTGTCTGTATAGTCCTCTGGATATTTTTGTGCGTAACCTTGGGCAACTAATCTAGCTTTGTACAGGTTATTGCCTCCTTCCAAATTTTTAATTTTATATATCCACCTGGTACCAATAATAGTTTTGTCCTTAGGTGCAGTTGTGGGAGTAAACACATTTAATCCTTTCAAACTTTCCATTTCCTTTTTCATGGCTAGTTCCCATTTCTCTTTTTCTTCGCGAGGAAGTTTCAGTACTTCTTCGTACGTATTAGGTGTTATTGGTTCACTATTTACATTCATTACGTAATCTTTATATTTATCTGGCATCTTGTTCCTGTTGTTCCTAATTGTTCTTTCTGGTTTACTATTGTTGTCATGCATATATCTTGCCTCCTTTTTTGTTAGTGTATCAGTTTTTATTTTGTACTGGCTATTTGTCCAGGTTTTGGTCTTGTTTTCATGTTTGTTAATATTTTGTTTATCTACAGTTCCTTCCTTATGATATTTTGTTTCTATGTGTTTATTTGGGAATATTTCATTTAAATGTAATTTAGACCAGTTGGCCTGTTCATGGAACACGGCTGTTCTGGAAACTATAAATTTATTATTGCCATCAATGAATCTATATCCTTTTGTACCAGTTTCATATCCCATGAATCTAAGTCTTCTGGATACATTTTCTCCCTTTCTTCTCAATTGTTTGGGTATGTGTACGTCTGCAGTGACTCCAAAAATATGCATATGTGCCAATTTTGGTTTTCTATTATACATCACTTCGTATGGTGTTTTATTTATAATACTGGACCAGGTCCTATTTTGTGTATAATTTGAATAGTGTAATGCCTCTGACCAAAATTGTTTACTTAAGCCAGCATCCTCTAATGTACATCTAATCATAGTTTGTAGTGTGGAATTTTTCCTTTCTGCAATTCCGTTCTGGAACACAGAAAATGGACTGGAAGTGTAATGTAGCATTCCTCTATCCTTTAGCCATTGAGAGAATTCTTTAGACATGAATTCACATCCTCTATCTGTCATAATTTGCTTTATTCTAATATTATGTTGTGTCTCTATGCGTTTATAAAATTCCTTAAATTTTTGAAAAGTCTCATCTTTATGTTTCAATGTGTAAACAAAACCATAACGGCTATAATCATCCACTATTGTTAGAAAATAACGTTTTCTATATGTGATTGATGGAGTAAGTGGTCCTACTAGGTCCATGTGTACTAAGTCAAAAATTTTGTTAGTTGATCTGGCAGATTTTTTTGGTCTGGGGCTAGTTTTTAGTTTTGTAGACTTACATACTGAGCATTCCAAATAGTTTTCACAATTTTTTATTTTGACACCTTCTGCGTGTTCAGTCATTTTTTGTACTACAGGAAAGCTGGCATGGCCTAACTTCCTATGTAAGATGTGAGCACACTCATCATGGATTGGTTTACCTATCTTTGGTTTTTTTATGTTGGGTGCATCATTCTGATCATGTGATATTATACAATCATCATCGTCACTATTGCTAACATTTTCATCATCTATTTCTATACATTCTTCAACATTTGAATCAATATTATGTAGCCATTCTTCTTTTGTTATGAGGTAGGGCAAGCCCCCTTTAATTATCACAGTACCTATTTTACTTTTGTTTTTCTCTAGGATTGCTTCTCCCTTTGAGAAAGTTATATTAATACCAGAGTCCCTACTTAGTTTTATGGCACTCAATATGTTATGAGGTATTTCGGGTATTAACAATACCCCCTCTATTTTTCCTAAACCAGACAAAATTACATTCCCTCTGCCTAGTACTTGAACCTTTTCTTGATTGGCTACTTTTATTACAAACTTATCTTCTGTAAAAGAAGATAATATATCTTTATTGTTAGTGGTATGGTTTGTAGCTCCAGAATCGATGAGCCAATTATTATTTTCACTTTGCTGGGGTTTTGTATTGTCATGTTTATTTAGTCCATTCAGTGAACCAGATTTTTTATCTCTTGAGCTTTCTCTGCCCCCTCTATTTTCTCTATAATTTGGTGGACTCCTATATCTATGCCTTTCTATAGAAGGCTGTCTATGATTGTGTCTGTTCATGTATTCTGGTCTGTGCCTTTCTTTTGAAAATCTGGGGCAATCTCTTCTATTATGTTCTTTGGACCCACAATTATGGCATCTATATGTTTCATTATATTTTTCTTGGAAAGCTACTTTCCTAACAGGTCTATGTTCTGTGTGATTGTTAGATCGATTTTTTCTCGAATTGTCTTCAGCTATCAATTTGTTGGATAGACTTTCTATGGATAAATATCCTAAGTTAATGGTATCAAGATGTGACATGAAATTGTCCCATGATGAGTCAAGTGAGTTAATAATAACACTTTTCATTGTTTGGTCTGAAATAACTTCTCCCCTTAAATGCAGTTCAGCCCTTATTTTGTTTAAACATATTAAATGCTCACTTATAGAAACCCCTGGTTTTACTCTAGATGAAAAGAATTCTTTGGACATTCTTGTTGTAGTGGCTACACTGTCGCTGTGGAACAAATTAAACATACATTGAATAATTTCTGAAACAGTCAGATTTGATTTGATGCTATAATACATTGCAGGAGATATACTGGCTATTATTAGAAAAAAGGCTCTATGGTGTAATCTATCTATTTTTAAAGTCCAAGGTCTTCTTGGAGGATTAGTGATAAAAAATAATAAGTTCTCTTTCATGAAAATAACCTGAAGCTGCTGATACCATTCTTGTAGATTAATACCATCAACCCTTAACTTTGGGAAGTCACTAGGCAAGTTTCCTATATTACTTTGGCCGTTACTTACAACCTGAGGCAGTTCGTGGTCTTGCAAATGCAGAAAATTGCAGAATGGTGTAGGGATGTCAGCAACAAGTCTGTGTGGTTCCCTCATGAGTTCGAATCTTCCCGGGTTGTTTTCTTGACTTCGCGCATGCGCGTTGCTCATTCTTTCTTTGTCTCCATCGTGGAAGGTTCTCTCCACCGCCGCTTGCTCGCTCGTCTCCTCTTCGGATGAGTCGGTTTCTGGCTCGGTCTTTGGGGTCCTGGTGACGACGGCTGTTCTTTTCTTTCTCTTGTGAGCGATGTCGCTTGCTTCTGTCCTTGGTGTAGGGCGGAATCGGCAAGGTTCTCTGGGCTCTGGTGTCGTCGCTCTTGAAGTTGGGGTGTAGGCGTGCAGGTCCCGAGGCATCGGTTCGTTCGCTTGCTTCTTTGGCGATTCCCTGGTGATTTTTAGTTTTGGCCCAAATATATTAAAGAGTGTTTTTATTGCTGATTCTATTTGTATCTCTGTTGGTGTTTCTTCAATTTCCGTGTCTGATTCTTCTGAGTTATAAAGTCTTTCCTTTTCGTTTTCAGCATCGAGAGGATCTTTTCGCGCCAGAGATTTTGAATTTTGTCCTTTGATTGGTTCAGTTTTGCTCATCTTGGAAGTCTGTTGAGAACAAGATGGCTGCCATTCAAAATTTTGCGCGGGATCAGTGTTTCTCTCTTTCGTTGTAATTTTATTTGTAGGTAAATCGCTCACCGTTTTCGAGTCCTTATTTTCATTTGCGTGAATTTCTTTTCCTTTTGTCATTCCTTCGCTTTTTATGACGTTTTTGATTTTTGCTTTGAGTCTTAGCAGTTTTAATATCTCAGACCCGAGAGGACTGCTTTTCAATTCCTTTTCTTTTTGTTCATCTATTATTTCTTGATCTTCTTCCATCTCTTTGCTGTATGCCCTGGTGTTGGGCCTATCTCTTTTAGACATGTTTAAGTTCTTATTGAGTCAATCAAACCATCCTCTGCTACCAGATTGTTGCGATGTTTTTCTGGATCGGACTCAATAAATCATTAGAGAATTAAGAGTTCAAATACAACTCTTTTTATTTACATAAAGGCATTCTATATTCACTGAATATTCACAGATAGAAGCAGGGAAACTGTGGAGGGTAGCTCCTTATATACACAGGGGGTGGAGTCATGAGAATGAGTGATGAGTCATGAATACATTAGGAATCAAAGAATGAATTAACCCTTGATGTTCTTATATACACTATTTACACATTAGAGAATAAGGCATTTACATCTAACAATGACAATGAATGAGTGGTACTTATGAGCAGTCCATGAAGTTCCATCTGTTGCAGCATCCCTATAGTCACACGATTGCAATCCAGACACTTGATGCCTTGCTCATTCTTACGATGTTGCGGTATCCTGCAGTCACGTGGTCATCATGAACAACCTTCTTTGTTGGCCTCCTACAAGCAAAGTCAATTGGGAAGCCAGCAGAAGGTCCCATGAGATCCTTGCTTAGTGATGATGTGGAATTCACTTAACAACAAGAACAAGAGCCAATCTGAAGTAATGGTTAAGTGGTGGCCTAAAATCCAAGAAACGAATTCTAGACTCGCCTTAGGCATAAAAGCCAGCTGAGTGACTTTGGTCCTGTCATTCTCTCTCACTGGTGGTCTTCCGTGTGCATTCCAAGGTGTTGGTTACTACCTTTAAAGCGCTCCATGGCTTAGGGCCTGGATATTTACAGGACTGTCTGCTGCCACTGACTGCCTTCCACCAACCGATACGCTCCCACAGAGAGAGCCTCCTCAGGGTGCCGTTGGCCAAACAATGTCGACTGGTGACTCCCAGGGGGAGAGCCTTCTCTGTGGGGGCTCTTGCCCTATGGAACGAATTGCTCCCGGATATACGAAGGATCCCCGACCTCCGTGTCTTCCGTCGTGTGCTGAAGACCCTGTTATTCCAGCAAGCTGGTCTGATGGGACAATAATTTTAATCGGGTTTTAAATATGGGTTTTTAACATGGTTTTATAAGGGTTGTAGAATGGGAATTTTAAATTCGGCCAAAAATTGAATTATTTTAATATGGTTTTTAAATTTGTCTTGTATATTGTTTTATTATGGCTGTTCACCGCCCTGAGTCCTTCGGGAGAAGGGTGGTATAAAAATATAATCAAATCAAATCAAATCAAATCTCAGTCCAACTCACCTCACAGGGTTGTTATTGTGGGAAAAATAGGAGGAAGAAGGAAGCGTATGTATGTTCACCGCTCTGAGTTACTTATAAAGTATTAAAATTGGGATTTAAAAAAAAAAAACAGAAAGTGCTGCAATGAAGTCACATGATGTCACACTTTATAATTGTGCTTGCTGAAAATGCAAAGGATTTGTATTGTAATAGAGATAAAAGAGAACAGTGAAAAAATTGGACTAGAATTAAATATAAATACCAAACTAATGACAATAATCAGAACAACCAGCCTTGGAATTGACAATGAAGATTTCAGAGTTGTGGATCACATCTGCCCTTTTAGGATCTACCATCGTAAAGGAACAAGCAGACAAGAAATATGCCACACACAAGCACTTGGTAGAGCATGGAAAAGATATTCAAATGCCCTGATGTGTCATACCTACCAAGATCAGAATTATGCAAGCCATGATATTCCCTCCAAAGTTGGACTTTGAAGAAACAAGATAGGAAGAGCATTGATGCTTTTGAACTTTGCTGTTGGAGAAGATTCCTGAGAATACTATGGAAAGTCAAGAAAACAAACAAAATGATCATCAAATAAATCAACCCAGAGTTCTCACTTAAGGCACAATAATGAGGCTCAAATTATCCTACTTTGAATACATTATGCAAAGATCTAGCTCTCTAAAGAAGGCTGTAATGCTCTGACAGGTGGAAGGAAAGAGGAGAAAAGGATGACCAGCAGCAAGGTAGATGGACTCAGAGTGGCATGAAATTGCTGAAGGACCAAGTTAGGGTTAGATCATTATGGGGAAAAAAATGCATGGGGATCAGCAAATCCCTTAAAGTTGGACATATATTTTAGCAGCTTGCAAGGCTGAACAAGGTCTCAGATCCAGAGACTTTTTGACTACCGCAGAAGGTAACAACTATCATTTCATTTTCACAAAAAAGTCTAAATAGAAGACAGAATAACAGAATAGCAGAGTTGGGAGGGATCTTGGAGGTCTTCTAGTCCAAATTCCTGCTCAAGCAGGAGACCATATACCGGTGATGGCGAATCTATGGCACGCGTGCCCGAGGTGGCACGCAGAGCCATCTTTCCAGGCACGCGAGCTGTCACCCAACTCATCTGCAGCTGCGCATGCATGTGCGGCCCAGCTGGTGTTTGGGCCTCCAGTGTGCATGCATGCAATTCCAGGGACCCAGCTTGTCTTTGGAGCTCTCCTGTGCATGTGTGCGCATTTGTGCATGTGTGTGTGTGTGTGTACCTGTACACAGTGCACACATGTGCAGATGGCATTCATGCCGCATGCGCAGATGGTGTTCACATGCGTGCATTATGTGTGTGAAAGCCATACACATGCGCAGATGGTGCAATTGCGTGCACAGTACACGGGGGAGCTGCGTGAAAGCCACATGCATGCACAGATGGTGCAGTTGCATGCACAGCACACTGGGGCACATGAAAGCCATGTGCATGTGCAGACGGTGTGGTTGTGAGCACAGCGCACAGGAGGAGCCATGCGTAAGCGAAGTGCGTAGGTGTTTGGCACTCTGTGAGTAAAGGGTTTGCCACCAATGCCTTATATCATTTCAGACAGATGGCTCTCCAATCTCTTCTTAAAAATCTCCAGTATTGGAGCACCCACAACTTCGGGAGGGAACCAGTTAAGCTGATTAATTGTTCTCGCTGTCAGGAAATAAGTGTTACTAATTTAATTGCAGTGATTACTTAACGGTGGCAAGAAAATTTGTAAAATGGGGCAAAGCTCATTTAACAACTGTCTTGCTTGGCAACAGAAATTTTGGGGTTCATTGTGGACATAAGGTGAAGACAACCTGAAATAGAACATTCAGAGAAGACTTCAACAAGTCTTCACCAAGGAGCCCTGGTGGCGCAGCAGACTAAAGCACTGTTATTAACATCAGCTGCCTGCAATTACTGCAAGTTCAAATCTCACCAGGCTCAAGGTTGACTCAGCCTTCCATCCTTTCAAAGGTAGGTAAAATGAGGACCCGGATTGTGGGAGCAATAAACTGACTTTGTATAAAATATACAAAAGTATGAAGGCTATTGCTTAACATATTGTAAGCCGCCCTGAGTCTCCGGAGAAGGGCGGCATATAAATCAAATTTAAAAAAAAAACAGCAGGGGTACATGTACATGGGTTTCTTAAAAATCTCCTCCATAATCTTTTACATCCATGCTTTCTAGCTAATACGCTTACAGAGGATACCAGAAGCAACTGCAAAAATATGGGATTGTTATTCTTGATACGGAGTTACTGACAATGTAGATAAACTCAGAGTTATTGGCACTGAAAGAACAACACTTGTTTGGTGAGTTGGGTCAAGGCTTTCACAGATGAAACTATTACAGAGTCAAATGGAACGGAGATGCTGAAAGAAATTCAGTTGGCAACAAAATGCATGAACAGATGCAGTGAACACCACTAACATGTATCTGATAGGAGAAATCTTGGCACTGCCTGTATTGAAGTAGCAGAGTCTGTGGTTGACTTTTTGAATTAGTGCTTTGAAGTTGATACTGAACCATTGTTAATTTTGAAGCCTTTTGCCACTTTCCAATCTGCAGAAAGCCTGGAAACAGTTCACAAGGTGATAGGAACTGACGGTGATCTGGCAGGACTTTCATTAGAACATGAGGACATAATTTAAATTGTCAGTCTGACAATTTTCGTGACATCTGCAAGATGACATTGGGTAGTGCAAGAAAATGGAGCAAATGAAACAGCCATTATAGAAAAGTGTCACAGCAACACTCATAGCATCTCCAGGGGTAGGCTTCAAAAATTTTAGCAAGGGGTTCTCTGCCCGGTTGCTGGGTGGGCGTGGCTATGGCCATGGTGGGCGTGGCCTAGTCGGCCTCCTGCACCACAGTGTGTGTGGGGCTGTTTTTGCCCTCCCTGGGTTCCAGAGGTTTTCCTCAAGCCTCTGGCCCTCTGGAGGCCAGAAATGAGCCCCTTTAAAGCCTTCCTGGACTTCCGGTAGGCCCGTTTTTCGCCCTCCCCGAGCTTCCACGTGCGCCCTGAACTTACCTCCATCCAAATGGGCCACGTGGGACTCCTGGGACAGGAGGGGTGGGCGGGGCCAGCCAGGAGTGGGATTTGGGGTTTCTCCAAACTGCCCAGAATCATAGAGGTTTCCCGAACCCCTGCAAATCCCCAGCAGCCTGAGCAACCCCCTGAGCATCTCATTAACATCGGTGCAGTGTTGAAATTTGTACCCCCAAAGAGCATCTCAGTTGAATCAGAAATTTAATATAGTAGGCCTTTGATTTAATGGATTAATAAGTGGACATCTGTCAGTTAAAATTGACTTATCTATTCAATAACAGGAAAAAAAGGAAATCTGAGACACAACAGGAAACAATGTTGTGACTGAAGATGATTTGGCAACCTCAAGCACAACAGATTAGTGCACCACAAAAGAGCATAGTAGCATGGAGTCTGAGAATCAGATCCTGTAGGCCTAGTGTTTCTAATGGCAGTAAAGAAAGGGCAGACTAGGCACCAGGCAGTTGCAGTTGCTATCACCTCCTGCTTTGTCAAGTCAAATCAAAAGTCTGCTCAACCAAGATTAAGTTGAGAATTTTTGGTTTACAATATACTCCCATTTACTGAATGGAATTTTAAAACATCCTTACAGTCTTGCAAATGAGTAAACAAGGCCAAGGACACAGCAAAAGCAAGAGAGCAAATATGATTCTCAAAGGAAAGGCTTGCAAGAACCAAGGCTTTTCCCACCAGATGGTCCAGATGATCATACTATGATTAAACAAAAGAAATCCTTAAATTTGAGAGGAGGTACAGTACTATGATGTTTTCCTTACTGTTACATAGATAATTGTCACATAGATAGATAGTAGGTAGATAAGTAGATAGGTAGATAGGTAGGTAGGTAGGTAGGTAGGTAGGTAGATAGATAGAGATAGACAGACATAGATAGGTAGATAGGAAGGTAATAGATAGATAGATAGATAGATAGATAGATAGATGATAGATGATAGATAGATAGATAGATAGATAGATAGATAGATAGATAGAAATAGAGATAGACAGACATAGATAGGTAGATAGGAAGGTGATAGATATATAGATAGATAGATAGATAGATAGATAGATAGATAGATAGATAGATAGATAGATAGAAATAGACATAGACACAGATAGATAGGTAGATAGGTAGGTGATAGATAGATAGATAGATAGATAGATAGATAGATAGATAGATAGATAGAGACAGAGAGACAGAGATAATTCAAACAATTTATAACTACCTTTAACTAATTAGATAATTTGAAAAGAAACAATCTCATTTTTTTTTCTTATACCTTTCTACAACTATTTCTTGTTAAACTCTATGTTTCCAACTGCATAAAAACCAATTATATATTTTTTCTCAACATTATGTGACCTATACATGGCTGGGCAATTCATTTTCCCAAGGGGTCACATGAGAAACTGGAACTGTTGTGCAGGGTGAAACCAATGTACACCCTGATTTGACGTCCTCAAACTCCTCAGGCTGATCCAGGTGAGGGGTGAGCCCTGTGTAAGCGCAGAAAAGTGCTCTATCTTCCTCTTCTCCCCCTCCCATGGCCACCAGCCAAGTGATTGCGCAGAGTGGGACCTGACTCGGATGCTTTTCCTGCCTCCTGCGGTGCACTTATTTACATTTGATTTCTAATTTCCAATTGACCTCCCACCTCCCTGACAAGACAGAGACAGCCAAAGAGCCAGAAATGGCCCAGAAGCCGTAAAATACCCAGGTTTGCTTTTAGACTAAATCCAGTTGCAATGCATACACAATCCTGCCCAATTTTCTAAATGTATTTGTGACAACTGTAATTTAATACTTACTGTACCTAGAAAAATGCCTCATCAATCACAATGAGGTATATTTCATGTGTTATGTTTCTCTGGTACATTTCACTAAAATCATGGAACAACTTAGGTTAATTTTGCACATCAGGCTAAGTAGAAATGTGGTTTTATTTCGTTTCAGCTTAACCAAGAAACCATCATTTTAAAAATCGTGGTCAAATTCAATCTGTTGAAACTGGTATGTCTGCAATTAATTTCAGCAAAAGTCAAGAGCGAAATTCTAACTATGAATGGATTTGAGATCCAAAATGTTTTCTCCACACTGACCTTTAGTTAAAAAAAAATTAAAATGAAACAAGTAGGATAAGAATCAGGAATATTCTTTTAGATGACAATGCTGTGATATGTATGCAGGAGTGAGAGGCCCCACTGACCTCACATAGAACCGTACCAATAATAGTAACAGTGATACATTTGGGAAATCCAGTAATGAATGAAATGTTCAGCAGCTAGTTAAGAAGGAATTTCCTCAAAGACAATATGGGAATAAAATACGTACTGTTGGAGATTGATGTGTTCTGTGTTTCATCAGTATTCCTGAGAGTAGGAATTTGAGTAATGATTAGTTAAAGCAGAAAGGAGATGTGTTTATAAGAAATTATAACGAGTTTAGTTAAAATTTACCACCTGGGAAGAAAGGCAGAAGGAGACTGACCTCAAACTAGTAATCTGACGCGCTGAAGGCTTTATTCTCCTGTATTCATAGCATCAAGAGTTATTAGAGAAACAGACACATTCTCTTGGAACATATCAAGAGAAATGATAACAAATTGCAAATTGTGTGCATGTGTGGATGTGGATGTATTTAAAACTTTTTTTAAAAAAAGATAAAAACTAATAGAAATTAAGTAAAGGAAAAAGGAAGAAGAAAGAAATCAAGAGAAAAATATATAAGCTAATGGCTTCTGATATTTTCCACAGCAGTTGTAAGTACAATTATATTTTAACTTTTCTCGCTCCTAGCTTCATAATATTATTCTTTATATAATCTCTCTTGTCTAATCATCACAGTCATACAAAGGATTTGTCTACAAAGGATTTCTAGTCACCAATAAAGGTAGCAAATTTAGCATTCTGAGTTGAACCAAAATATTATTTTAATTAATAACTGTATTTGTTCCCAAGGATTCTATTTCTTGTTTGTTTTGTTATTCGTTTCTTTCGAGTTTTATAACCTGACTCAATTCATAGAGCGTGGGCAATGTATCACAGGGTAAAAATACAGAACATAAAAACAAAAGACATACCGCTAAACCTATGCCAGACCTTTTGATAGTTACAATAAAGAGCTATAAAATTATTTCAGCATATAGTTTTACAACACAGAATTTTGCAATATGTGATTTAAATGAAAGCAACTAAAACTCAGAATAACATAAACTTTATATGTAATGTTCCAAATGATTCAAATACTGTTTTTTGTGCTACTGTGTTGCTTTTAAGATATATAGAACATGTTGTAATTAGAAACACGCTATAAGAGTGCAGCAATGTGACAAGTATATACTTGTCACATTGATTTCAGTGAAGCTAAACTTCTTTTCTCAACAAATAAAAGCACCTCTGAAGTACAGTGTTGGAAGCACTGATACTGGGTAAGTCATTTTAATTTCTGGAGCAACTTGAGAGCTGTTTCCTAAAATCCCTTGCAATGCCTTATTCTTGTTCACCAATTGGCCATGCTGGGCTGGAGCTTACAGGACAGTGATGACTAACCTTTTTGCCATCGCGTGTCAAAAGTGCGGGGTGGTCACACGCGTGCGTGCCCACACCCATAATTCTATGTGCCCTGCTTTCCCACACATGCACGCGCGACCCCCCCCCGCTCCCCTTGCTTTTGGCATGTGATGGCCCGGTGGCCTGGTAGGCCTGTTTTTTGCCATCTCCAAGCTCCAGTGACTTTCTAGGAGCCTGGGGAGGGCGAAGACAGCCTTCCCCACCCCCCCAGAGGCCCTCTGGAGGCCAGAAACAGCTAATTTTCTGATTTCCGATGGGCCCAGAAGGCCCAAAAATCAGTTGGCCAGCACATGCATGCATGCTGGAGCTGAGCTAGGGCAACACTCACATGCCCACCAATATGGCTCCGCGTGCCACCTGTGGCACGCGTGCCATAGGTTCGCCATCACAGTTATAGGAGGTGAAATTTCATAAACCAGTACTTGGAAGGTATCTCAGAGGGGAAAATTGCTATTTGCGACTTCAAAGTGTTATTCCTTTCAGCTACAAACAGATCAGGGCTGTAATTTTTGAATTATATGATTCAATTCTGGTCATTTATTGCTGATGTAAGAAACTTGGTGTTGCATTGGCAAGTCAAACGTGAATAATTTAGAATTAGATTTCATAACTGGCAAAGTTCTGAAGATAGATAGACTATTTTTTTTCCATTTTGGTGCACCAAAGAAATGCATTATCTCCATTGGGGGGAAATTTGTTTCTCTGGAAAAATTTAGGGCAAACAAAAACAAAAGCACTGAAAAGTGAATGCTAAATTTATTCTGAAAAATGGAGCATTGATTTGAGTAGATCTACACGTAGTGTGAAAGCTGCAAATCATACACATGTTGGCTTCAAATCCTTCATAGCAAGTTTTTTTATGAAAAGCTTCTAAGCCCTGGAATGTTTATAGGCCAAAACAGTAAAATGGAACTTTCTGTTCTCATAACTTAAACTGCTGCCTAGGCAATTAGCTTAAATAATGCTGTATTGCATTTACACTGTACTGCAAACTTTCCCAGAAAGTTCATTGTTGTTTTTCTGGAGATTTCTAAATTTGTGTTTGCATTAAGAACCTTTAAAAAGCTGAACATCTTGACTTTTTAGTGAAAAGGGACACAGTGCATGTGTAGTTTATTGGGCCTGATAAATACAATAATTTTAATGCTAAAGACACGTTTGGGCCCATAATGGTTAAATTAGTAAGCTTCATAACATTCCATTGTAGTGTTTCAGCATAGTTTTATAAATAGGGGATTGTCACTGAGTCATATGTTAGAGGTCAGTTCCGTTCTCTTTTCCTTTTTGGCTACTCAGATATTTTTAACTGAAATCCAGTATCATACAATAAAATAATTTTAAGATAGTTACGTTTTTACAGCAAGAACTCCACCAATCAAAGTTATAAAAGCCACAGAAATGTGTTGCCAAGATATATTTCACGATGATCTTTCTTATCTAGAGGAAACTGTACTGATTGTAATTGAATATAGCCATTAATTTATTATATTGTAGTTATTATTTTAGATGACAGACCCATCTTACAGGCTTGGCATTGGTAATAATACATGGTAACTATAATGACAAGCTTGTATTACATATAATATTTACATTTTTAATATGCAGTGTTAATATGCAGTGTTTTGATGATATTTACGACTGTGCTATTTTGATCACATAAGTCTAGAAATATGTTTCATTGAGTTTAATAGGATTTATTTTCAGGATAGTAATTATATGATAACAACCCTTCTAAATTGATCCCTATAAGTAGAAATATAAATCTCTTGTTTCACAAACCCAGTGAATACCTGCATCCTAAAATTAAGATTACCAGTTCTTTATTTAGGACAACAAAACTACAAATGACCACTAGATGGCACTAATCAGAGACAGAACACATTAACTCTATACTGCATTCTATCAGTGGTCTGAATTTTTGCAGTCCAGTATGATAGCTCTGAGTAAGATTGCTAGCCTTTTTTTTAACCAGCAACTTGCCTTTAACATTGATGTTTTCTATCACTATAAACTGCATAAAAAGTAGTATATCATCTTCTAAAAATACAGCTTTCATACACATTAAATAATTTGTCTATTGCTTTTTGTTGATAAAGAAGCAGTATTAAACCAGATAACTTTCTTGTTTTAGTTAGTTGGTATAAGAATAATTAAGTTGGTTGATGCCTGATCTTAAATCTAAGTGTCAGGACTGAAGATCATTTTGTTATCTGGGAACAAAATAAATAACATGGAAACTAAAACTGTCCTGAAACCCAACTAGTTAAGGCAATCATTATGTGATGACAAAACTGACACAACTGGGGAATTGAAAACATTTATTACTCTATATTTATTTGTTAATTATTCATGTTAGAAAAAATATTTTTGTCCAGTTTAAACCCCTTAAGAGTTCACAAGGCAGCTCATGTAAAATTCAAAAGTATTATAATTTGAAATCAATATAGAAGGGAAAGTTAAACCTTAGCAAAGATCTTAGAAGTTGTTCTTCTATGTTTACAAATACTATGTAATGATTTATTCTAATCCCTGCGAAATCTAATATTGTGATTCATGTAGTTATTGTGTAATTGTGTATAGTGTAATAGTGTAGTTATTTCTAACATTCAAAGAATATAAAAATTAGTCATCCAGGACATTCATCATTTTTGTCATGCTGTAGATGGAATGGGAGATTACGTTCGCATTGCAATACAATACAAAGAATATTTTTATTGTTTCTGTCAATCAACTCCTAAGAATTAGAACCATATTATTAAATAAACTGGGCTTTTAAACAATGTGTTTAAAACCCATCATACTCCCATCAATCCTCTCAAAAAACAAACGTCATTTTCCATGTTCTTTTTATTAAGTCTAATAGTTTCTCCTTTAAATGGTCTTTGTATTGCATATTTGTCTCAGTGCAGTATTTGGGTTGAGAAACTAGTAAGCAAATCTGTTGCAATATTTTCAGGATCAGACTCAATAAATGAACTAAGAATTATATATTCAAGTAAAGCTCTGTTTATTTACAGAAGGCATTCTATATTCGCTGAATAATCACAGATAGAAGCACAGGGGAAAGGCATACAGCTCCTTATATATACAAGGGGTGGAGCTAGATATGGGAGTGGTTAAATATATATACATTAGGCAGTGAAAAATAAATTAACCCTTGGTATTCTGTACATATACTATTTACATAATGGAGAATAAGGCATTTACTTGTGACAAATCCCCCTCTAAATGCCAATTTGACATATAACAATAATTACATTCAGATTCAGAACAATATAAAACTTGTAATTTGGAAGTTAAGTATTTGTGTTGTTTAGAAGGTAAAGGTTTCGTTAAAATGTCAGCTATTTGCTCTGATGTTTCGCAATGAATAGCTTTAATGAATCCGTCCTGTGATAATTGTCTCACATGTTTGAATTTTATATCTATATGTCTGGATCTTTGACCAATAGCATCAGATCTAGATATTTCAATGGCAGCTTTGTTATCTTCGTGTATGATATATGGCAATGAAGGTTTTTTCCAAATATTTGACAGTAAGTCATTGAACCATACGAGATTATTTGAAGCTTTAGACAGGCAAACATATTCTGCCTCAGTGGTTGATGTGGCTACCAAATCTTGCTTACCAGTGTACCAGTAAACTGGACAATCGTTAAGGAAAAATATATAGCCAGATGTGCTTTTTCTGCAAGTGACATCACCAGCCCAGTCCGCATCGGCATAACATGTGAGAATGGGTTCTTTTACATTATTAGGTTCTAATAATAAACAAAAATCTAAACTATTCTTTAAATATCTTAATATCCTCTTGACAGCTTCCCAATAATATAATAATGGTTTGCTGACATGCCTGGATAATAAGTTGAGAGGCAAGGCAATATCAGGTCTAGTCCAGTTGGAAATATAGAGGAGAGAACCGATAACAGATCTATAAAGTGTGTTATCTTTAAACTCTGGGGATGATCCATCAGTGTTTCTTAAGAAATCAGTTTGCATGGGAGTATCACATGGTTTGGCATTGTTTAAGTTGCATTTGTTCAAAAGCTCTATAATTTTATCTCTTTGAGAAAGTTTGAATCCCTTTTTTGTTTTGCTAATTTGAACTCCAAGATACTTATTTACCTTTCCTAATGACTTTAAAGAAAAGTGTTCATTTAGTTTTGTTACAAAAGTTTCTCTTTTTCTTATATCTTTGCCTATATACAAAATATCATCCACATAAATTAACACAAATTCTAAAGAATCACCTTCCTTTTTTACAAAGAAACAATTGTCAGCAGAAGTGGCATTAAAATTCATATTTTTGAGTACTTTGACTAAACATTCATACCATCGCTTGCCAGATTGTTTCAATCCGTATAGACTTTTGTTTAGCAACCATATTTCATTCTTGTTTGTATATTGACTATGAGGAGCTCTTACATATATATCTTTATCTAACTTTGCATGTAAATATGCAGTCTGTATATCATATTGGAATACCTCGAGATTAAGTGCTGATGCTATGACTAGAGCTGTTTTAACACTCTCAGTTCTTACTGTGGGAGAGTATGTGTCTGTATAATCCTCAGGATATTTTTGAGCATAACCTTGTGCGACTAGTCTAGCCTTATATAAAGTATTGCCTCCTTCTAAGTTTTTGACTTTATATATCCATCTGGTGCCAATAATGGTCTTATCCTTTGGTGCATGTGTGGGTGTGAATACATTCAATTCTCGTAAACTATTCATCTCCTTAGTCATTGCTGATTCCCACTTTTCTTTTTCTTCGGGGGGAAGTCTCAATACTTCCTCGTATGTGTTTGGTGTTACTATTTCCCCATCCATACACATCACATAATCTTTGTATTTGTTTGGTACCTGATTTCTGTTACTTCTGATCGTTCTTACAGGTATACTATCATTGTCATGTAAATATCTCGCTTCTTTTTTTGTTACTGAATCAGTTTTTATTTTATGTTGACTGTTTGTCCATGTTCTAATTTTGTTTTTGTGTGTGCTGTGATTGTTTTCTTCTCCAATATTCTTATCTTGATGTTTGGTGTCTGAATTGATGTTTGGGAATATTTCATTAAGATGTATTTTGGACCAATTGGCCTGTTCATGAAATACTGCTGTCCTTGAAATTATAAATTTGTTATTGTTATCGATAAACCTGTACCCTTTTGTACCTGTCTCGTATCCCATGAACTTAAGTCTTCTGGATACGTTTTCACCTTTACGTCTTAATTGCTTAGGTATATGTACGTCTGCAGTGACTCCAAATATGTGCATGTGTGCTATCTTTGGTTTCCTACTATACATTACTTCATATGGTGTCTTGTTTACAATGCTGGACCAAGTCCTATTTTGGGTGTAATTGGAGTATTGTAAAGCTTCTGACCAGAATTGTTTACCTAAGCCAGCATCTTCTAATGTGGATCTAATCATGGTTTGTAGTGTCGAGTTCTTTCTCTCTGCCACTCCGTTCTGAAATGCAGAGAAAGGGCTAGATGTGTAATGCAACATCCCTTTGTCTTTTAGCCATCGGGAGAATTCCTTTGACATGAACTCACATCCTCTATCTGTCATAATTTGTTTTATTCTAATGTTGTGTTGTGTCTCTATGCGTTTGTAAAATTCTTTAAATTTCTGAAAGGTTTCATCCTTGTGTTTTAATGTGTAGACAAACCCATAACGACTATAGTCATCCACAATGGTTAGAAAATAGCGTTTTCTATATGTGATTGATGGTGTCAATTGATCTGTCCCCGTCCCCACACACACACCACACAGCCAGCCGAGGGTTAAGGAAACACTTTGGAACGCACCCAGTTCTTATCTCCCTCTTGGCAGCGATAGACACACCATCTGCCAAGCGACTTTATTTTCACAAACAGACAGATAAGATACGAACGTTCAAGAAAGTCCAAACAGAAATAATATTCCTCCCAGCAGTTCCGGACGAGGCTTTAGTGACTAGCCAAAGGTTTACTTTGTTCGTCACAAAAGATCCTTGACCACCACCCTCTATTATATAGTCTCTGGGGTGAGGTCTCTGGGGTGTGGTCCAGTGACTCAGTTTTAATCCCTAACACGCCTCCCCAGCTGCTGCAAACGTTTATCACGCCTTCGGAGGCGTGCGTCCAGGAATGATGTGTCATTATCACTCTGATCCGAAGCAGCTGTTTCCTCTCCCTCGGCCGGCACTTGAAACAATGCCAGAGGGGAGGGGCCTGGAGAGGGAGGCCTGGCTGACTCCTCTTCCTCATGCTCGGAGCTTTCTTCCTCCGATGGGACAGGCTCAGAGGGCGGGGCCACAACATCAATGGACCAACCAGATCCATGTGTACTAATTCAAAAATTTGTTTGGTTGATCTGGTTGATTTTCTTGGTCTGGGACTAGTTTTGAGTTTTGTGGATTTACACACTGAGCATTCTAAATAGTTTTTACAATTTTTTATTTTAACACCTTCAGCATGTTCAATCATTTTCTGTACTACAGGAAAACTGGCATGTCCTAATTTCCTATGTAAGACATGAGCACACTCATCATGAATTGGTTTACCTATTTTAGGTTTTTTATCATTGGATGTGTTTTTGTTACTATGAATTACCTCATGTTCCTCATTATCACTATTACTATTCTCTTCATTATCTATGTCATTGTTATCTTCCACGTTGGAATCAATGTTGTGTAAGCATCTTTCTTTTGTTATTAAGTAGGGCAAGCCTCCTTTGATAATCACAGTACCTACGTTTGTCTCATTTTTCTTTAATGTTGCATTTCCTTTTGAGAAGACAATGTTTATGCCAGAGCCTCTGCTTAGTTTTATTGCACTAAGTATGTTATGAGGTATTTCAGGTATTAACAATACCCCCTCTATTTTTCCTAGACCAGGTAAGGTTATATTTCCTCTACCTATGACTTGAACCTTTTCTTGATTAGCTACTTTAATTACAAATTTATCTTCTATAAATGAAGATAGTATATTTTTATTATGTGTAGTGTGATTTGTTGCTCCAGAATCGATGAGCCAATCGTTGTCCTCTGATCTATGCATGTTAGTGTTATTGTGTTTGTTCAGCCCATTCAGTGAACCAGATTTTCTATCCTTTGAATTATCTCTGCCCCCTCTATGTTCCCTATAGATGGGTGGACTCCTATATCTATGTCTATCAATGGATGACTGTCTGTTGTGATATCTATCTCTGTGATCTGTCCTTTGCTTCTCTCTGAGGAATTTAGGACAATCTCTCCTATTATGTTCCTTGGATCCACAATTGTGACATTTAATTGGTTCATGATATCTCTCTTGAAATGCTACTTTCTTATATTGTTTATGTTCCATGTGGTTGTTATAATGACTTCTCCTCGAATTATCTTCAGCTATCAATCTATTAGATAGGTTTTCTATGGATAAATATCCCAAATTGATTGTATCTAAATGAGATATGTAGTTATCCCAAGATGGGTCTAATGAATTAATGATAACACTCTTCATTGTTTGGTCTGAAATTATCTCTCCTCTTAATTGTAATTCTGCTCTGACTTTGTTTAAAGATATTAAATGTTCACTTATGGTAACCCCTGATTTTAACCTGGCTGAGAAGAAATCCTTAGACATCCTTGTTGTGGTGGCTACACTCTCACTGTGAAACAATTTAAACATGCATTGAACAATTTCTGATACAGTTAGATTTGACTTAATACTATGGTACATGGCAGGAGATATACTGGAGATTAGTAAGAAAAATGCTCTATGATGTAGGCAGTCCAATCTTAAAGTCCAAGGTCTTTTTGGGGGGTTTGTAATAAAAAATAATAAATTTTCCTTTAGAAAAACAACCTGGAGCTGTTGGCACCACTCTTGTAAATTAACATCTTCTATTCTCAGTTTTGGGAAATCATTGGGTAAATTCCCAATATTGTTAGTTTCATTACTTACAACTGGAGGAAGTCCGTGATCTTCTAAATGCTGGTAACCGCAGAACGGCGTGGGGATGCTAGCGACGACTTTGAATGGCACTCTCTGTCTCTCGTGGCCTCCGAAGTTGTCTGCGTAGTCTTGCACATGCGTATTGTCCATTTCGCTCCTGAAGTCGTAGTGAGAGGTTCTCGCCGCTGCAGCTCCCTCGCATCGCTCTTCCTCGGATGACTCGGTCTCTGGTTCGGTCTTGGGAGTCCTGGTGGCAATGGGCGCTCTTTTTCTTTTATTGAGAACGCTGGTCTCTGGGATCGTCTGCGGTGTGGGTTGGTATCTGCAGGGCTCTCTAGGTTCGGGCGCCGGTGCTTTCGCCGTTTGAATAGAAGCGGGTGAATTTTGAGAAGTTTGTTTGCTTGTTGTTTTTTTCTTTATCTTTTTACTGCAGTCTTTCGTTGATTCTTTAGTGATTCTCAACTTTGATCCAAATGTTGCAAAAAGCGTTTTCATTGCAGATTCTACTTGAGTTTCTATTGAGTCTTCTTCAATTTCTGTGTCTGATTCTTCTGATGTGTAGATTTTCTCTCTTTCATTTTTTGCATCGAGTAAGGCTTTTCGCGCCAGATATTTTGAATCCTGCCTTCTGATTGGCTCTGCTTCGCTCATCTTAGGGGTCTGTTGAAACCAAGATGGCTGCCATTCAAAATTTTGCGCGGGACCATTGTTCCTCTCCTTCGTTGCATTTTTATCTGCAGGCAAATCGCTCACCGTTTTTGAGTCTTTATTTTCATCTGTAACGATGTGCTTCTCTCTCGCTGCTCCGTTGTTTTTCAATAAGTCTTGGAGGTTCGCGATGAGGTTTTCATCGTTCTTTTGGCTTTTTAAAAGTTTTAGTATTTCTGACCTGAGTTCGTTATTTTCTATTTCGTTTTCTTTTTGGTCATCATTCTCATCTATTATTTCTTCGTTGTCTGTAGTGCAGTCTTCAGATTCTCTTGATATTTCAGTTGCGTATTCATCAATTATTTCTTGATCTGCTTCCATTTCTTTACTGTATGCCCTGGTGTTGGGTCTTACTTTTTTGTTTCTCGATTTTTCTCTCTCAGACATTGTTGAATCTTTTATTGAGTCAATTAACCATCCTCTGCTACCAGATTGTTGCAATATTTTCAGGATCAGACTCAATAAATGAACTAAGAATTATATATTCAAGTAAAGCTCTGTTTATTTACAGAAGGCATTCTATATTCGCTGAATAATCACAGATAGAAGCACAGGGGAAAGGCATACAGCTCCTTATATATACAAGGGGTGGAGCTAGATATGGGAGTGGTTAAATATATATACATTAGGCAGTGAAAAATAAATTAACCCTTGGTATTCTGTACATATACTATTTACATAATGGAGAATAAGGCATTTACTTGTGACAAAATCGTTGTGATCAGAGATGGGATTCAGCCGGTTAGGACCGGTTCACGTGAACTGGTTGTTAAATTTTTGTGCAGTTTGGAGAACCGGCAAATTGCACCATTGGCTGGCCCCACCCCTCCCTGCCCCTCCCCTCCCACTAACTCCTCATCTCGCTTCGCCCACCATGGTCATGCCCAAGGCATAGCTACTGCTGCTCTCTGGTTCCCTCGCTTGCCTCAACCACACGGCCCAGCTGATTTCTGCCTGGTGAGCCTTCCTTCACTGATCTCCGCCCACCTAGTCACATGACCACCCAGCCACGCCTACCCAGAGAACTGGTTGTTAAATTATTTGAATCCCACCACTGGTTGTGATGCATTAGCAGCATTTTTGACCCAAGTTTGCATGGAACTTTAATACCTTTAAATATATGCAATTTGGTAAGGTGACCAGATTTTAACATTGGTAAAGAGGGACATTGTGGGCGTGGCTTATTTTGTGGGCGTGGCTAGCTGGTCATGTGACTGGGTGGGCATGGCTAGCTGGTCATGTGACCGGGTGGCCATGGCTATGTGTATAGGGTAAGGTGAACAGATTTTAACATTGGTAAGAGGGACACCATTGTGGGCGTGGCTTATTGTGTGGGCGTGGCTTGGAGGCCATGTGACTGGATGGGCGTGGCTAGCTGGTCATGTGACCGGGTGGCCATGGCTACGTGTATAGGGACTACTCAGAGGGCTGGAAAGTCATTTCTGACAGGTCCTCACACTTTTGACTGGTCCTCACACTTATGACCATCCTCACATTTATGCCCGTGCAGCATTCTTAACAACCATGTCACTCATTTCACAACTGCTTCTCTTCACCATGATGACAAGATAGGGCAAAAAACGTAAAATGTGAGGACAGTCGTAAGTTCGAGGACTGGTCAAAAGTGCGAGGACCAGTCAAAAATAACTTTTTCAGCCCTCTGAGTAGTCCATATGCACAAAAGGACTAACCAGAGGGCTGAAAAAAGTCATTTCTGACAGGTCCTCGCACTTTTGACTGGTCCTCACACTTATGACCATCCTCACATTTATGCCCGTGCAGCATTCTTTACAACCATGTCACTCATTTCACAACTGCTTCTCTTCACCATGATGACAAGATAGGGCAAAAATGTAAAATGTGAGGACAGTCGTAAGTTCGAGGACTGGTCAAAAGTGCGAGGACCAGTCAAAAATAACTTTTTCAGCCCTCTGAGTAGTCCATATGCATAAAAGGATACAGTAATAGAGAGGGATGAAGGAAGGGAAGGGAAATTAGAGTAGGAGTGACGGTTAAGAGAGGGAGGAAGAGAGGAGGAGAAGGAGAAAGGAAGAGGAAATAGGGAGGAGAAGAAGAGGGTGGGGGGAAGAGAAAGTAAGAAGGAAAGAAAAGAGAGGTGGTAGGTTTGAGGAGAAAGATTGCTGTACAATGAAAAAGATGAAAGGGAAGAAAGCCAACCCCAAACAAATATAAAGATATTAAGATAAAGAATGAATTGTTAAACTTTAAAGAATAAAAGAGAACAAATATGAATAAATAGCAATAATTAGAAACACACATACATACAATGTATTTTCTTTGAACAGAATATTTGGCTGGTTCACAAATTTAAACAGTGTTTAGTCATTTCAATTAAATTTACAATTTCTATATTTCCTTTTTGCCATATTTATTCCTCATCTATTTTTTTAAAAAAACAATATTACCCTTCATCCTCATCTCTAATCTTAATCAAATTCAATTTTTCCCTTCTATTCTATTTTATACCCCTTCCCATTGTCATCTATTTTTATATCCATCCTCACATTGGTTAATTATGTAATTATGTAATACAGTTGTTTAATACAAATTCAACATTTTAATATAAATCAATTAGTTATATAACTATCTTTTTTGTATATTAATCAATATGAACATGAATATTCCAATTATTTCCATGCAATCCAATTTCTTACAAATCAATTAATTATACTTACCAATAATAATAAACCAAATAATTTCCCCCATATATTCCTCCAAACCACAACTTAACCATTTCTGCTTTCAACACAGTATACAATTAATAATATCTCAATTATTACAATTCCCTAGTTAAAAAGAGCTTTTTTTTCTTTTGTGTTTTAAAATCTTGAACTCTCCTCTTTTGCCCTAAATAATTTTCCATTGTTTGCACTTACCTTTTTTGGTGAGGAAAAGGAAAATAAATCTGCTGCCTAATTTTCCAACGTTGCAAGCAAACAGCAAAGCCAACAGCCAGTTTCACTTTCGTTTTGAGCTTGGTTTGCACAAAGAGAAAAAAAAAAAAACTGCAGGAGCAATTTAGGAAGAGCAGAGCCCTGCGCAAATCAGCTGAGAGGGGGAAGCCGAGCTAATCAACGTAGGGCGGCCCTTTGAAGCCCCGCGGCAAGAGTTTAAACAGGTTTTTTCCCTCTAGCCATCAGCGGGGATTCAGGAGGCAGAATGAAAAATCGGGACTTTTTTAAAACGCCGCGGGACGCGGGACAAATTGCTCAAAAGCGGGACTGTCCCGCCAAAAGCGGGACGTCTGGTCACCTTACAATTTGGGCAATTCTAAAAGTTTCCACACCCTGTATCTTGGCTAACCTTTGATTTCCTTTACCAGTCTATTATTTCCTGGGCCTTCTAAACAGAACTAGGTGCTAACTGAATAAAATTGTTTTTTTCTGAATTAGGGACTTAGCCTATCTGTTCCCAAAAATGCATGCTTATGAAACAAACATTCCTTTGAAACAGATTTCCCTCATTAGAACTGTGTATATTGATTCATGGATTATTCTGTTTTCCCTCTCATGTACCCAAATCCATACAAATAAAGTTGAGAGGCTAAGTCACATTATAGCATCAGTATTAGATTCTATCCTCTCATACGTACGTTTCAGAACTCCAAGGAACTTCTTGGAATTTTTGGTTACTATCCATCTTCAGATAACCAATCAAGACCTTGCTCTTTGGCCAGGATTTTTAAGCTGGAAAAATAACTTCTCTAGCCATTTTTTTTACTGAATATTTAATTATTTAAATTTATTGGCTGCCCAACTCCAGTAGACTCTGGGTGGTGTACAAAACTCGGAAGAATAGAAAAAACAGCTAAAAAGATTGAATCACATAGACAGCCCAGTGTAAAATAATCTGATGGACAACAAAAGCAACAAAACAAAATAGGGGCTATTGAAGAAATTATAAACATCAACCCCAGGCCTCGAACAAAAACCAGATTTTTACACCTTTCGGGAACCAAGAAGAGAGGGCACCCTCCTTATTTCTGAAGGATGCTGTTCCAGAAGATGGGAGTCACATCAGAGAAGATATGGTTCTTAGCTCCTCTGAACTAGCAATGTTACATGGAGGGGGTCTGGAATGCACCCACTCTGCTGGAATGCACTGGGCAGGCAGAAATGATTGGAGACAAATATTCGTCAAATAACCAGGCCCTATACCCATGATGGTGAACCTATGGCACGTGTGCCGGAAGTGGCACGCAGAGCCATCTCTCCGGGCACGTAAGCCATCGCCCATTACTCTTCCAGGTTCTGGCACACCAGCCACTGGTCTTCATGCATGTGGGAACACCAGAAATCAAAAGAGCAACCGCTCAGTGCACATGCGTGTGGCAAGCTGGTCTTCTGGTTTCTGGTGCGCATGTGCACGTGAAGACCAGCTGGCCAATTCGCATGTGTGCCCCGGAAACCGGAACATCATCTTCCCAGCGCACACATACCTACTGGGCGGCTGCTCTTTTGGTTTCCAGTGTTCCGGCACTCCCATGCACTGGAAGACCAGATGGCCAATGCACCGGAACCCAGAAGAGCAAGGGGAGCAGAGCTGCCAGCCAGGACAGGCGGGCCTGGGCTTCCCTCCCTCCCCGCCCGAGCGGACTTCTTCGCAGCCCCAGCACTCCAATCTGCAGCACCGATGTGCGTCCGTGGTTCGGAGCGCCTGGCCAGCTCGGGTGCACAGGACAGCAGGGCAGCATTTGCTGGCTGGGTGGGCGCCGCTCCACCTGCTGCTCCTGCAGCCGTGAGGGGCGAGGGGGTGGTGGCTGTTCTCCCACTGCCGCTTCTGGCCAGGATGCTGGAGTAGCCAGGAGGAAAAGGAGGAGGAGCTGCCGTTGGGGAGGCGAACTGCCCCAGGAGGGCTGGAGGAGAACGCAGCTCCTCACGCATGGAGATGCCGCCGAAGGGTAAGAGGCACCCCAGCCCGGAAGTGGCCCAGAAGGAGGGGGCTGCATTGGCTTGTTCTCAGTGGCAGGTGGGGGGGGCGCTTCATCCCAGCCAGACTTGGGGTGAAAGTCTCCTGCCTGCTGGCCCCCCAACCCAAGCCCCAGGAACGCGAATGTCCCTTCCCTCCGAGGCCGGGAAGGGGCTCTGGCTTTCCAGCAGAGGGAGATGGCATTCCCCACCCAACTTTCTCTCTCTGTCCGGGCCTGCAGAACCGGGTCATCAGTGGGCATGTCCCACCCACCCAGCAGGAACCAGGGGGGCAGGCAGGGGGTCGGGTAGGGAGGCGCGGGGATCCCCGAAAGGCTAGGCGGAGCTGGCGCATGCGCACTGGACAGCTGGTCTGCACGTGTGCATGCATGCCAGAAACCAGAAGACCAGGTGGTTGGCGCACATGTGTGCGCTGGAAACCAGAAAATCATCTGCTGTTCTGATTTTTGGTACACAGGTATGTACATGCGCACGCGTGCTCCCATTTTGGCACTCAGTGCCAAAAATATTCGCCAACACTACCCTATACCCATGATGGCGAACCTATGGCATGCGTGCCATAGGTGGCACATGGAGCCATATTAGTGGGCATGACCAGCTCAGCTCTGGGGCGCATGTGTGTGCCAGCCAGGTGATTTTCGGGCCTTCTGGGCCCACCAGAAGTAGGGAAACAGGCTGTTTCCTGCCTCTGGAGGGCCTGGGGGGGTGGGGAAGGCCCGTTTTTCTTTCTTACCTGGCTCCAGATCCTCTCTATTTATCTGGGAAGAGCAAAAACAGCCTTTCCCACTCCCTTGGAGGCCCTATGGAGGCTGAAAGGGCCCATTTCCCAACTCTCGGTGGGACAGGAAGTGACGTTTTTGCTGTCCCCAGCCTCCAGAGACTCCTAGAGAGGCTCCTAGAGACTCCTAGAGAGGCTCTGGAGGCTGGGGACAGCAAAAAAGTCACTTCCTGTCCCACCGGGAGTTGGGAAATGGGCCGTTTCAGGCCTTTGGAAGGCCTCTGAGGGAGTGAGAAAGGCTGTTTTTGCCCTTCCCAGATAAATAGAGAGGATCTGGAACCAGGTAAGAAAGAAAAACGGGTCTATCAGGCCATCATGTGCCAGGAGCGCATGGGCATGGGCACGTGTGTGCGCGACCCTCCCCCACCCCTCCTTTCCTGGCACGCGATGGCAAAAAGGTTAGCCATCACTGCCCTATACTATACAGGGCTTTATACTGGTAGGTAATAACTATCGCCTTGAGTTACACTTGACAGCCAACTGGCAGGCAATGCAGCTTGCATAGCACTGGTGACACATGGGCACATCAGCAGTAACTCCTGGCACCATTGCATTCTGACCCAGTGTAGCTTCCAGGTAACCAAATCCCCCTCCTCAACCAAGGAAAAATGTACATGATAAACCTGTGCAAAGGCCCTCCAGGCCACAGCTGCCGCCTGCTATTTGAACAGTAGCTGCAAATCCAGAAGGACTCCCAAGTTATGAACCAATCTTGCCTGGGGAAAGGCAGTCCCATCCAAGATAGAGGCATCCTCCACTCAGGGGACCCATACAGTCACAACTACTCAGTCTTGTTAGAATTCAACTAAAGTGTGTTCTGCCCAACCCAGACCCAAAAGCCTCCAGGCATTGGATCAATGCATTGATAGCTTCATATGGGCACTTGAGATGGAGATATAAAGTTGGGTATCATCAGCATATGGATAACACCACACACCAAACTGGCAGAAGACCTCACCCGTGGTTTTATGCAGATGTTGAACAGAAGAGAGAAGCATGTCAAGCCCTAATGAAAAATATTTATGGTTTATATTATAGTTTGGATTGTTAGCTAACTTGAGTACCCCATGGCGTGTGGGATTTACATTGATATAAATAAACAAATACTAATATGCTAGCTGTATTTATTCAGCACACTTAGATAACAATGTGGCTCTTTTTGGGTTTAATTTATTATATGCACCAGCTACTGTGGTTTATATGTTTATGGCTTAACATGCTTTGCAAATTTAGCGCATTGTGGTTTTTCCAACAAATTACCATTAAACAAATGGTTTGGCTGCTGTACAAATAGAGATGTTATGTTTCTATGAGTCCATCGGACCTGGAATAACAAATGTTTGTACTTGTTTCATTATAAAAGTCCATCTGCAGTTACTTCATAGTCAACAAAGATCAGCATTTATTTATTTATTTATTTTTAAATTTCTATACCGCCCTTCTCCCTGAGGACTCAGGGCGGTGTACAGCCAAAATTAAAAAACATGCAGTACAAATATTAAAAACAATTAAAAGATATATACATTTGGCCCAATTAAAACTCACTATCAATTAAAACATTTAAAAAATTTCTTCTTAAGCCAGCCCGGCTTGCTTAAAAAAATGGGTTTTAAGGGCACGACCGAAGGCACTGAGGTCTTGGATTCTCCTTATCTCTGGGCGCAGCTGATTCCAGAGGGTAGGTGCCCTCACAGAGAAGGCCCTCCCCCTGGGGGTCACCAGCCTGCACTGTTTGGCTGATGGCACCCCGAGGAGGCCCTCTCTGTGGGAGCGCACGGGTCGATGGGAGGTCGTCGGTAGCAGCAGGCGGTCTCGAAGATAGCTAGGCCCTATGCCATGGGTACATATAACCAAGTGGAAAAATACAAACTAAGCAGCTTATTTGACTTTTATTTATTCAATATCTATAGCCACCCATCTCAGATAAATGACTCTGAACAGCGAGTAATAGTACATGAATACAGTTACAATTGTTTATCATTTTATTCTAGGAATTTCACATATGACCACTGGCTCCCCTAATAGAACGGAAGATGTTCACATAACAAAAGAAATGGTGCAAAAAACAAGCAAAGAAGGTCAAGAACTAGAGTGCCCCTGGTTTAGAAGAGCTGCATGGATTCTGGTTGAAGTCACTTAACAAGTTTGCATGCAAGATTAGCAAACCAGATGAATCAGGTTCTGGAAACACCAGAAAGTGAAACATGGTTAACAACTGGAAGAACTGTTTTGATTCAGAAGGTTGCAGAAAAGGGAAATAAACCTGAAAATTACAGGCCAATCACTTGGCTGGCAACAGTTTACAAATTACTTTCAGGCATTATTGCAAACCAAATTTATGGATAGCTATCTAGTTAACTAGATTTCTAGTTAACAATGGATCTTGAATTGTTATTGACAACATAGTATTAAGAATGTTAAGAATCCAGAAAAGCTGGATTCAGATTTTCAGAAGAGCTTCTTATATGGAAAAATAAGGATTAATAATGGATTAATCCAATAAAATAATGGATTAAACATATTCTGGTCATGCAAATTTTCCTGCTCACCCAGGAGACTATTGGTAATATGCCTATTCACATTACGAAATTACGGTTATTAACGTCACATTATGAAGTTACAAAATATATTAATCTTACCTTTCTCTAAGAAACTGAAAGAGATGATTGAACATTGAAGTAAATCCCTACTCCCACATTTAGTATGCTCCAATAACTTTACCAGAATAGGCCTCAGGCTATTTACATGAACAAGGCCTAAACGGATATTATTTTTAATTTTAACAACTGTGCAATTTTATTCATGTTTGCTTTCTTTTCTTGCTCCCCAAATTCTTCCTCACCAACAGTATTGCACTATAGTTTTAAGACAAAGCACTTGTTGTGTATTTTGTAATCCTTTTCCAAGTTGCCACCAGCAAAAACAGAGAAGGAAGCATGCCACTCAGCAAGCTGCATTATCTTTTGTAACTCAACACAGTTCATACAAATTATCTTAGCAGCATTTTTAAGCATTTCCCAGTCTTAACCTGAAATATGAGAAGGACCTTGGATGGAGACTTCTTCCCTACAAAACTAGGCACATATTCAACATACAGTATACAGTACAAATCTAACTTCTTTTATGTTGCTGAATTGTTCCACTCCTGCCACTCCTGGTATTCATCATTTATACAGAAACGTAAGGCATATGCTTGCTTTTAAAATTACCAAACCCTTAATAATACCCTTTGAGCAGATAACTCATCACTACCTTAATTAATCACTACCTTGCTACATATATTATGGATTTTTTTCACTGTTTCTTAGGTTCATCATTCACATAATGTTCTTGAGATCTTTCACTATTGCATCATTATATTGTGCAATTAAACTTTCCTCCACAATGCACACTTGGCTTAGATTGTTTCCAACTAGTGCACAAGGTCCACCCAATTTTCTGCACTAATATTAGTTTGCTTATCCTTTTAAACTCTTTTCACCTTAATCTGTGCTTTAAACTCCTATATCTTCTGCAGCTTGACCCTATGTGTATTTACTCGGTAAGGATGAATTTCTTGGAAAGTACTCCTTGAATCTAGCATGAAGCAACTCAGTTTGAATTCCTCCCGTCTTTGTGTTTTCCTTCTATAAAACAAATCCAGGGTCCCTTTTGACTAATCACTTCAGGAAGACAACCATTCCTCAAAAAATTGGGAGAATATAGAAGCAAAGGATAAAAATCACAAACCCAAAAGTAAAAGCATATGTAGCAGGAGCGGGCATCCTTTTGGGGTGTGCATGATTTTTTTTTTTTTTAAATTCAACCTCTGAGACCAGTGGTGGGTTTCAATTTTTTTTACTACCGGTTCTGTGGGTGTGGCTTGGTGGGCGTGGCATGGCTTGGTGGGCGTGGCTTGGTGGGCGTGGCAGGGGAAGGATACTGCAAAATCTCCATTCCCACCCCAATCCAGGGGAAGGTTACTGCAAAATCCCCATTTCCTCCTTTATCAGCTGGGACTTGGGAGGCAGAGAATAGATGGGGGCGGGGCCAGTCAGAATTTTTATTACCAGTTCTCTGAACTACTCAAAATTTCCGCTACCGGTTCTTTTTTTTTTTTTTTTTTTTAATTTTTTATTATATTTTTATTATTAAGGAATAACAAAAAGGAAAAAAAATCAATACAAAAAATCAATAGTAAGGAAAAAAAAAAATTTTTTTCCCCCAACGTGCTATACAAACAGAAAGGAAGTTTTAGGAACTTGAAGTCTTCAATTCTTCCAGAAATCTCTTTGATAAGGTACTGGTGCCGATTCATCCAATCTCCCAAGTGCAAAGTCCACAAATGGTTGCCAAGTGTTCCAAAAAACATTTTCTTTATATATACCACTTCTAATTTTAATATCACAAGTCAATTTATCATTTAATGCAAATTTCCATGTTTCATTATACCGCTACCGGTTCTCCAGAACAGGTCAGAACCTGCTGAAACCCACCTCTGTCTGAGACCAATTTGGAGGTAGTCAATGGTATTCCAAAGGTGTTTTTTCAGGAGGCAACTGGACTTTCTTGTTTTTCCTTTGAAGATGTTTCGCTTCTCATCCAAGCTTTTCATCCTGAAAAAGTACCTTTGGGACAACCATGACCTGGATGACTAAGAATCTCTGCAGACTTTTAGTCAATGGTAGACTTATATGCAGGCAAGGTAAAAGAGGCAAGGATGGATGTTCCTCAGCATGTAATCAGAAATCATGAAAATCAACAAAGAACCACAAGAGTAAACAGCTATTAGCAATCACTTAAAATTAAGTGCAAACAGAAAATAGGAGATTTGTTTCTTTTGAAGCAAATCCTGGATTCATTATGTATAATACATAAATGGAAATTGTAAAGTAGGCCGTATGTGGAAGCAGGACAAGTTGTAGGCCAGTTTTTTTTTTCCCCAGATCAACCGGCTGACCTTGTCCTACCTATGAGTGCAGATTGAAAACAAGGAGAACAAGCTGAACCAGCAAAGCTGTTTGCCAGGAAAAAATATCAGAATCTCAGGATTGCATAATTACCTTTAGCTTAAAACATCCAAACTCCTGGAAAATATGAAATAACATTATTAGAAACTTCAGCTGTACTGACATAAAGTCAACAGATATTAAATTTAATTAGAAGACTGAAGAGATGCTTATACAGGTAGTCCTTGACTTACAACGGTTCATTTAGTGACCATTCAAACTTACAACGGCACTGAAAAAAATGACTTATGACCATATTTTATTTAATAAAATAAATAAAATAAATAAATAAATATTTTTACACTTAGGACCACTGCAGCATCCCTATAGTCATGTGATCAAAATTTAGACACATGGCAACTGACTCATATTTATGATGGTTGCAATGTCCCGGGGTCATGTGATCACCTTTTGTGACCATCTGACAAGCATAGTCAACAGGGAAGCCAGATTCACTTAACCATGTTACTAGTTTAACAATAGCAGTGATTCACTTAACAACGGTGGCAAGAAAGGTCGTAAAATGGGGCAAAGTTCACTTAACAAATGTCTCACTTAACAACACAAATGTTGAGCTCAATTGTGATCGTAAGTGGAGGACTACCAGTATATGGAATACAAAGGTCTTCAACAAATATGTAGCTGAGAAACAGGAATAAAATGAACTGCTCTCTTAGGTTAAGTTTGACTGTTATGTGATTTATTGACTTAAATCTTTTTCACCTGCTTTTTTCAAAAAGTTTTATAAAAATAAATCTGTCAAATAACTGAAAATATATTTTTAGGGTTGCTACCACATTTGTAGAATTTATTTTATTCTGTTGTCATGTTGGTAACATGATGGTTTCCAAAAGCAACAGCTCTCTTCTGATTATGTTAATGGTTGTTTTAAGATGTCTGATTATATGTATGTATTTTTTTTTATTGTAAGCCACTCAGCCTGATGTATCTGAATTGAGTAGTTACATCAATTAATCAATCAAATAAGGAAACCATTTGCCATCATTTTCTTCCAGGATTCCCCCCACCCCACCCCCCAGCTTTCCAGTCCAGCCTACAGTGCTGTGATTTCCTGTTGGTCTCCCATCCAAGAATCAGGACCATGATTGATATGGCTGCCCATCTCACAACAGTAACTTTGAGTGGCATACAAAGTTAAAACAATAATACTGTTGAATTGTATACTGCAGATACAGCCTAAATACTATCTATGTAGGCTGTATCTGCAGTATACAGCTACTGGGTTTACATAGAGATAAAATTGGTTCATGGCAGGACAATTACAGCAGATAAGCAAAAATACTTTGTTTTTCTCTGTGCATTCCATGATATTGACCAAATGGGACTTCAAAATAGCAATTGCTGAAAGAACGGGAGATATAGAAGCTAGTCACCTTTTTTATTATAAGGAACATGTTTATGTCCAGTTATGTCTTTTAATGTTGCAACTGCTATAAAGTGACACAAATAACATTAAAGTTCAACTACTTAATTATGTAATTGACATCGATTATATAATTTTGGATTAAACTGACATTTGGATTTAACAAATACAGTGGAGCAAAAAAGTATTTAGTCAGCTACCAATTGTGCAAGTTCTCCCACTTAAAAAGATGAGAGAGGCCTGTAATTGACATCATAGGTAGACCTCAACTATGAGAGACAAAATGAGAAAACAAATCCAGACAATCACATTGTCTGATTTGGAAAGAATTTATTTGCAAATTATGGTGGAAAATAAGTATTTGGTCACCTACAAACAAGCAAGATTTCTGGCTCTCACAGACCTGTAACTTCTTCTTTAAGAGGCTCCTCTGTCCTCCACTCATTACCTGTATTAATGGCACCTGTTTGAACTTGTTATCAGTATAAAAGACACCTGTCCACAACCTCAAACAGTCACACTCCAAACTCCACTATGGTGAAGGCCAAAGAGCTGTCGAAGGACACCAGAAACAAAATTGTAGACCTGCACCAGGCTGGGAAGACTGAATCTGCAATAGGCAAGCAGCTTGGTGTGAAGAAATCAACTGTGGGAGCAATAATTAGAAAATGGAAGACATACAAGACCACTGATAATCTCCCTCGATCTGGGGCTCCATGCAAGATCTCACCCCGTGGGGTCAAAATGATCACAAGAACGGTGAGCAAAAATCCCAGAACCACACGGGGGGATCTAGTGAATGACCTGCAGAGAGCTGGGACCAACGTAACAAAGGCTACCATCAGTAACACACTACGCTGCCAGGGACTCAGATCCTGCAGTGCCAGACGTGTCCCCCTCCTTAAGCCAGTACATGTCCGGGCCCATCTGAAGTTTGCTAGAGAGCATTTGGATGATCCAGAAGAGGATTGGGAGAATGTCATATAGTCAGATGAAACCAAAGTAGAACTGTTTGGTAGAAACACAACTTGTTGTGTTTGGAGGAGAGAGAATGCTGAGTTGCATCCAAAGAACACCATACCTACTGTGAAGCATGGGGGTGGCAATATCATGTTTTGGGGCTGTTTCTCTGCAAAGAGACCAGGACTGATCCATGTACAGGAAAGAATGAATGGGGCCATGTATCGTGAGATTTTGAGTGCAAACCTCCTTCCATCAGCAAGGGCATTGAAGATGAAACGTGGCTGGGTCTTTCAGCATGACAATGATCCCAAACACACCGCCCGGGCAACAAAGGAGTGGCTTCGTAAGAAGCATTTCAAGGTCCTGGAGTGGCCTAGCCAGTCTCCAGATCTCAACCCCATAGAAAACCTTTGGAGGGAGTTGAAAGTCCGTGTTGCCCAGCGACAACCCCAAAACATCACTGCTCTAGAGGAGATCTGCATGGAGGAATGGGCCAACATACCAGCAACAGTGTGTGCCAACCTTGTGAAGACTTACAGAAAACGTTTGACCTCTGTCATTGCCAACAAAGGATATATAACAAAGTATTGAGATGAACTTTTGATATTGACCAAATACTTATTTTCCACCATAATTTGCAAATAAATTCTTTCCAAATCAGACAATGTGATTGTCTGGATTTGTTTTCTCATTTTGTCTCTCATAGTTGAGGTCTACCTATGATGTCAATTACAGGCCTCTCTCGTCTTTTTAAGTGGGAGAACTTGCACAATTGGTGGCTGACTAAATACTTTTTTGCCCCACTGTACATCTTTGTTCAAATGATCCACTTTTGGTTGTTTTACTCCAGATTTATGTTACTCAGCTTTATAGTGAAAATGGACTGATTGGAGAAAGTCAGTGGATCTGTATACCTTGGTAGAATGCTGACTAAAAAAAAAATGGGTGGAAAAATGTGGTAGAAATGTAGTGGATAGCAATAGCATTTAGACTTACACACCGCCCCATAGCACTTTACAGCACACTCTGGGAGGTTTTCAATGTAAGTATTTGCATATCGCCTCCAACAATCTGGGTCCTCATTTTACTGACCTTGGAAGGGTGGAAGGCTTTCTGATAATATACATGGTGTGCTTCAGAAAATGAATGCTTATTGAAAGAATTGGAAAATGGCTATGTATAATATTCTATTTCTGCTTGATTTCTTATATAGAAGTGAGAATTATGTCTGTCAAGAGAAACATCAAAGTTGATGAATGCAGCAGAAATGGGTACTTAAAAAGTGTTGTGTTCTAAAGCAAAAAAGTGTTTGGGTCAAGAATATATGGTTGCTGAATGAATACAAAAGTGATTGTGCATTGTGACAGAGGTACACTGATAATATTTGGTCATACAGATACATTGAATGATGACTAAATTGCAGAATGAATATAAGAAGAACGAATGAGGTGGAAGAAGTAAAGGAAGATTAAAAATAAGTCTATGAATTCCTGAAAGTGGAAAGAAGTGTGAAGAACAAAAGCCATCTGTTGCCTAAAATTCTGAGAAGACAAGTCATGTGGAAATAGTTGAGTGGTTTTGCATGCTTTGAATACACAGTCCATATTTCACCGGCATACAGAGAGATAGTGAGTACCACAGCTCTGCAGAACTTCAATTTTGTTGCTGGACTATTTTGTTCCTTGACATTCCCGCACAATTGAGTGCAGGATACTTGAGAGCTGAATACACCCTTGTCATTCTATAGTTAGCTTATGGATCAATGGTCACAGAGTGTTGCCAAAGTAATTGAACTGGTCCATTATGTTTCTGCCATTTGATTGTGATGTATTCTGTGTGGTACATGATGAGAAGACTGGTGCATTACTTCAGTCTTTTGCATATTGATGGTGAATCCAAAGTTGTCAGAAGCCATAGAGAATTTATTCATATTGACTTGCAACTCCGGCTCTGTGCCAGCATTTAGGGCTTAGTCGGCAGCAAATAGTCCCAGAACCATTTCCTTCACTTTGCCAATAGCTTCCCATCCTCTCTGAACTTGAGGCGGATTCCAGCATCACTGTTCTGAAAGACATAATTCAGCATGACAATAATCATCATGCTGAACTGTGTGGGAGCAAGCAAACAGCCGTTTAACCCAATTGGTAACTGTGAACGCCTTAGAGCAGGGCTGTCAAACTTGCAGCCCACGGGCCAGAAGCGTCACGCGCTGGCCATGCCCAGTTTAGCGAATGGGAAAAAAGTAGTGATACATCACATAATGACGCAAGTTTGGCACCCCTGCCTTAAGAGGATTCTCTATTTTCCAGCACTTGGCCATCATGCCAACATGGAACTGACATATCATCTGAATTTGGTCAAACTTTGACATGACCCTTCATGGGCCCTTTTTGGTTGACAGTATTGAAGACTTTCATGAAATCAACACTGGTTGCATAAAGTGTGCAATTCAGCTCTTGATGCTATTACCAGCAGGTCAATCATGGTGCAGTTGGTGTCAACTTGGGGAATCCTGTCCATCATCTTTTACTAATAAACGATGGTTGTTTGTGGAGGGCTAGAAGTTGTTCAGCCCATTTCTGCAGGATCTGAGTCTTCTCCATAATGAAAAGTTGTACCATCTGTACTGCTATTCCCAGTACAGCAAGGTCTCCAGCGAGTGCTAAAGACTTAATAAAACCATTTCAAGTCTTTTCTATTAGCATATCCCTACATTTTGTCTGCCTTGGTGCCCAGCCAGGCATCTTGCATTTTATGCATTTTAATTCTGGACTATCCTACGAGCAATGGAAAAGGCGTTTTTCTTGGCAGCTGATAATAAGCTGTCCTGATGGACATGATGAAAGGGATGCTTTTCAACAAGTAAAGCCTGTATCTCATCATTTTCATCAAACCAGTCGTGCTGCTGGAGAGTCCTAATATCTTCAGCATACATGAATGGACAACATCCCTGAAGCATTCTCGGTCATTCTCAGCACTGCCAGGAAGATATAGGTCAGCTAGCTCAGTTTTTAAGTCTAAGCCCTGCTGTGGTTTTTTACCCATTACATTCTTTTCATGTATTCTTGTAGTCCTTTTTTGAGTCTGATAAGTAAGCAGGACTGCTACAATAAAATAGAGGAAGTTTATCGGGTATGTTCTATCAGTTGAGGAAAGGTAGAAGACAGTGTTGAGTTTTGCTGCACTGTAATTATTTTCTTTCTGAGCCCTTTTTTATTGTTTCATTTTGGGACCTATATCCAGGCTACTTTTCAAGACAAATGAAGTGACACCTTTAGGAAAGGTTTTCTTTTGAATCTTCTGTTCTGTGACTTGGTGAAGACTGCAATGTATATACTAAAGTTCCTGCCATAGTTTTCCTCCAATCCTCTTGAAGTAAATGTTGGATTTAACATTTTTCTATAGTTGATTCCTTTTTGGTCAGTCTCTGTCAACAGTAAATCCAGCTTTGCGGTCTCCAAGATCTTCCTGTTTTCAACACCATTAAGGTATTTTATTAAAAATAAACTACTCAACCAGGAAAAAAATCCAGGTTTTCACTTTTTTTTTAAAAAAAAAGATCTATGTGGTTTGCAAAATACTTTAATATTTATTATTCTGACTTTGTAAGTAACTCAGGGCGGCAAACATATATAAGACTCCTTCCTCCTGCTATATTTTTTTTTTTTCATTTGATTTATATGCCGCCCTTCTCCGAAGACTCAGGGCGGCTTACAATGTGCTCAGCAATAGCCTTCATCCTTTTGTATATTTATACAAAGTCAGCTTATTGCCCCCACAAACTGGGTCCTCATTTCACCTACCTTAGAAAGGATGGAAGGCTGAGTCAACCTTGAGCCTTGGCGAGATTCGAACCCTGCAGTAATTGCAGGCAGCTGGTCTTAAGCAGCTTAATAACAGGGTGCCTTAAACCCCTGTACTACCAAGGCTCTTTATTTTCCTCACAACCCTGTGAGGTAGACTGGGCTGATAGAGAAGGACTAGCCCAAAATCATCCAGCAGGCTTTCATGCCTAAAATGGGACTAGAACTCACAGTCTCCTGGTTTCTAGCTAGCACCTTAACCATACACCAATGTAGTTATTTTTAACACAATCAACTCTCAGTAGATCTTTCACTTATAAGAATTTCCATGTTAATATTAAATTGCTCTTGTCAACTATAGCTCTCCTAAGAAAGATAACCTTTTCTGCTGATTCATTAAATGAAATTACATAATCCTGATTCTTAATGAAGTTTAACTAAGAAAATAGCTGGACCTATTTATACTGTACTCAGCTGACTATAGAAGGGGCTGCTCACAACAGCAATAACCTGCCCTTTGTGCTAGATTGAGGCCATATCATCTGAAAACCTTGTCATGAAAAAGAAAACATTTTGCCTTTTTGGACTTGAAGGTTAAAGTCTGTACAATTTGCTGATCTAGGGAAGGTTTGCTTGCATATTGGTAAGAATATGCAATATGCTGAGAGATTAGCTACCTTGATTTCAAGGGACAAGGCATCCTTTTACTATTGGGATTAAGAGTAACGATTCAGGGTACAAGATTAAATGAACTACCTCAGAGTGTTACTTTTTTGCTTCTCTTAACGCTAGCAGTACTGTCTAACCCCATGTTATATGGTAGTTATTGCTGGATTAAGAGTTTGAGCCTGGCACACATTATCTCATATGGCTAGAAAGCTGACTCAACCAAATTGTCATTCTACTTTTATAGCATAGAACATAGCCAGAAACATCCTCTGTCTCTCAGCAATTGTTGCATTGGAGTACGAATTTAATGTAGAAATACAAACAAATACATCAAGACTGTGAGCTATTTTGTGATAAGCAACTAAACACTGGACTGTAAAAGTATTCTTACCTCATCCTTTTAATTTACTTTTTACTAAAGGAAAAAAGGTGTTTGATTCTAGAACTGCTTCTAATTAAAAGGCAAGAGATTTTCTTTGTAACAACAGATTTTGTTTTTGCTGGAAATTGGGAAATAGATGAAATGACAGAATTAAATAAGCTAAACTATATTTAAATTACACTAGCAATACTATAGGCTCTTATTACAGATAAATTATATGTGTGCCAAAGAATCTATACTTTCATGAATGCCCTTGATGTCTCTGCAAGCTTAGCACACTCAACAGCACATAGTTAAATTGTAAACTGACACCATTTTAGGTAAATTATAAAATGATGTGACAGAAAATGTTTTCCAGAAAGTACAAGAGGTATTTCCTGATACCTACAAGTCAAACATCCATGCAGTTCTCAAGGCTGATCCTTGAAGTTTAAAGTGAAGTTGGCCCAAACAACTTTTGTGAGTTTTTTCTTCACAAAAATATTGTATATTACAAAATATTAGCATCTTAAAGCTCAAGAGTTTTAGCTAATGAAAAGATGCTGACCACAGATTAAATACGCAGGATCCAAACTGAATGTGGTTGCCAAGTATTATAGACTATTAAATAGGCTGGGCAATATATTTAACACATTTGGAGAGATTATGTTGTTACCATATTAATTTGCAAGCAATGGTGTTGTGCATTAAGTGCAATGAAAAAAATATGCTCAAATTGTAAAGCAATTAAATGTCTACAATTTTTTTTTTTTATTCATGAGTTAATAAATGTGACTAAAAATAGCCTTCTCACAGAGTTCTTGTTCCAAAATCACCACCATTTTGTACACAGAACTTAAATTTGCCTGGAAATATTTTACTATTTATGACAGATGTAACCATGGTGGGATGGGGATAAGATCACGAAATAGCTAAGACTAGCTCAATTGTGGGTGAGAGTAGGTTTCTGAGAGTATCTGCGGTTTGTTTGTTTTTTAAGACATAAACCTGTTTTAGGGCCTATATTTTTTAATTTGCTTCCTATCTCAACATAGCAAGAAATCACACTCTTGGATTCGGCAGCCAGGACCAAAAGACTGGCTTGCAACGGCCAGTTCTTTCCTAGTTCCCTATCCTAAAATTATGGTAACTCTTAACTAACTTAGCTACCTTTTTATACACCAGCATGCACTCAACCTTGCTTGAATATTTCCTCAAGGGGCTTATTTCAAATTATCTTTCCAATTATCCTAGATTTCCCACGGACTGGGAAATCTGCCGCAGGTGTGAAGCTAAGGTGCGGCCAAGGAAAACGATGCCATGCCACCCGGATCGATGGGAGTCTGCGCCCCTCACGGCTAATGCCCTCCGCCGGGGAAACACCTTAAGTGCCTCCGCGGCCGCTTCCAACAACTCCTCCGGAATGACTCAGCGACTCCCAATGCCCTACTGACCTCGGAGGAGGAGGAGGCAGTTGGGGAAGCTCTGTTCCTTCTCCCTCTTCCTCCTCCTCCTCCTCCTCCTCCCAAGAGGCGGCCGCCTCAGCAGCCCCGGCCATAAACGCCAACCACCGGCAACAGGCGTCTCATCCGCCGACCAGTGCGGCCCCAACCAGCGATTCCCCTGCTCAGCAACCGGCCGGCCCCGAGCATGGAAGCCGCCGCACCTGCCGGGAGGAAACCTAGGTGGACCACCAAGAGGGGCTGCGATGTTTTACGCGACCCTGCCCTCAACAAGGTTCGCGGGTCGGGCAGGGTGGCTGGATGGAAGCAGCTCCGCCGAGGTGCGGCGGGGCGAGAGCGGCTGTCTTGGGTGGGGGAGAGCAACGGGGAAGCCCAGGTCCGGCTCGCTTCCAGCCCTTTTTTTCCCCGGGACGGGCTTCCAAAGCAAGGAGAGTTTTCTTTCTGGGCGCCGAGACTCTTCGGCGGCATGACATTTTTTTTTCCACGCTTTTTGGTGATGGTGTCTTTTTTTTTGGCTTAGCCGAGCCGGCTTGTATTTTTTCTGCGCTGGCTCCGCCTTGGCTCTCGCCCTGTCAGCTAAAAGGGAAACAACAACTACCGCCGCCCAGCGCAGGAACGAAGCGGCCCCTACCCAAGCCGCTTTCCCCAGTAATTTGAACCCAGGCTCCGTCGATTGGTTGGGCTCTTCTTGGCAGGATCATCCACACCGATCTCAGCTGGAGTTTAAACTGCAGACTGGATGGGGTTGTGCGTGTAGTGTGTGAAACAAAAACAAGATAGCACTTCACGTACAAGAGGAAAGTGGCTAGAATGGAAAGTGGGGACCTGCTGCTTTTGGGGCTTAAAGACTTTGCTTTAAAAGCAATGCTGAAACTAGCAGGTGAAGCGGACGCGTTGTTAAAGGGACACTGACAGCTCTTAGTAGTAGTAGTAAGCAGTAGTAGTAAGATAGTCCTCGAGGTACGACTACAATTGAGCCCAACGTTTCTCTTGTCAAGTGAGGTGTCAAGTTCACTGAGTTGTTCCCCATTTTACGACCTTTCTTGCATAACCGTTGTTAAGTGAATTGCTGCAGTTGATAAATTAGTAACCCGGTTGTTAAGTGAATCTGGCTTCCCCATTGACTTTGCTTTATCAGAAGGTCGCAAATGACCCCAGGACACAGCAAGGATCATAAATATGAACCAGTTGCTAAACATCTGAATTTTGATCACACGATCGTAGGGATGCTGCAAAGGTCATAACTCTGAAAAATGGTCATAAGTCACATTTTTCAGTGCCGTTGTAACTTTGAACGGTCACTGAATGAACTGTTGTAAGTTGAGGACTGCCATATTGTACAGTGTACCTTCTTAAGTCAACCTTGTACCACCCATCCACATTGCTTTCTTAGGGGAACTACCGTAGCTGTCTACTGTGTGAACCTTTTCAGTGCATGTATACTGAACACAAATAATCAAACCTTAGCTTTTTGTTCTTTTTTGGGGGGGGGGGAAGTAAAGGCTGACTGCTCACTCTGAGGCAGTGATCAGCAGCTCAGTACATATATTTTTTATTGTTTTATACCACCTACTCCATTTCTATGGTGAACAGTCTGTTTTCTAGGTGGCCAAAGTGTTAACATATGAACATCATCATCATCATCATCATCATCATCATCATCATATATACATAAACATATGAGCGATAATATCAATCGTTATTTTAGCTTTTCGTTCTTATCAACAGTATCTGGCTTTTTCAGCAAGACTAAGCAGTGTCTTTATCATGAGAATGTTGTGCTGTTTCATTTTTCCTGTCAGGGTGCACTATTTCATTTTTTAAAAAAGTCTATTCCTACACTACCTCAACTGGCTATAACAATCCAAGCAACATTCTTCATAGTGCTTCAGCTTCATCTGATTAGAGCTAAACTACCAGACTTTGTGGATAAGGCCACAAAGAGGTGGGGGATGGAATGCAGTGCAATAAAAAAGGTAGTTAATGTGGGATGAAGGTGAAATTTGCAGAAAAAAGGCTAACAGGTTAAAGCCCTGTTGAACTGGCTAAATTCACATTGAACTTAGAATCTACATGGATGTTGCTATATTTTTAAATTTTTGTTTTTGAGAGCGGAAACTGAGGAGTATTACTGTATAGCTTTATAAAACTTTCATAATACCCCGCCATGTAGTAAAATGGTAAAAATACTTGGTCCATCAAAGACATGATAAAACCCTTGGTTAGGGCTTCTTTCATGTAGAAAGCAAAACAAGGATTTCATCAGGAGAAATGATTTCCCATTGCATTTAATGGGAATTATTTCTGGAAGAAGTAATCATAGGACTGCAGTCATTCTCATCATTCCTATCACCCATCTCCTCCCACTTATGGCTGTATGAATGTAACCTTGTTGCTGGTATCCTTACGATTTATATTGACTCTTTCCTAATATTTGATTGCTTATTTGTTTCCTATGACTATCATTAAGTGTTGTACCTTATGATTCTTGACGAATGTATCTTTTCTTTTATGTACACCGAGAGCGTATGCACCAAGACAAATTCCTTGTGTGTCCAATTACACTTGGCCAATAAAAAATTCTAATCTATGTTGATGAGGAAAAATTCAAGTCATCTTGTATTACGTTAGAATAATGGAAATGAAACCTCTGTTATTGTGCAACTAATTTCTTTCAGCTTTTTTGCTCAAATGGCAGTAATTTGGATATAATTTTCACCAGTGCTCTTCCCATAGGTTGTACTTTTCCAACTTTTAATGGAATTTTGGATTTTTTAAATATATTGTATAATGTTTTTTATTGTATGTCGCCCAGAGTTGGGCAACCTTATACATTTCTAAAATAGATAAATAAATGTACCTAATATAACAATGGAAACAAGTAAAGTTCCCATTATGTTGAACTTGACTATTAATGACTACCTGAACATGTTTGAGAAAAATATGGACATAGTTTGCCACTAAAACAACCTTTTTAATCTAATTTACATAGAGCCCTTGGATTTTCTGTATAGTAGTCTTGTTTCTAAGTCATATCCACGTCTACTTAGTCTCAGATTAGACAAGGTCAGGTAGATGCTGCCACCTGCTGTGATAATAAGGTGTGTCTGTAGTGCTAAGATGTTACAGGTATCGTAAATTAAATAATATGGAGCATACTCTGCTGTATATGATCACTTAGTCAACTTTATCCCTTTCCTCTGTACTTATCTTTATCCATATTTAAGCATATTTCTGCTTAAAAATAATAGTGAAAAATAAACAGTCTTTCACAAAAAGGAGTTACCAAGTTGTCAATGTATTGCAAGGATATTAAACTACTGAGTATGCTTATATAACGCATTGAGCCACTAGTTAATCATGTTTCAGATTAGCATGTTTAACAAACTCAACCTGTGTTGTTTTGTGAACTCGGAAAATTGGAGAAGCTTTGTGCTCCATCTTTATTTCCTGCTTTTCTCTTAAAGCTCTTTTTTTTAGTTTTGGAGGTTGGATTTTAAATCTGACCTAGTTGTTGCAAAAGGTGCTGAAGAGAAAGTACTATATTTCCATTTGGCAATGGAAGAATGTCATCAATCATATCCAGCCTTTCTCACTGGGGTTTCATGAGAAATTACTAGGGCTTCCAAGAGAGAGAGTGATGGGAAAAAATGTATTTTTGAACTTCTGCTGCTGCACAGTGCTACCTCTCATAGTGGTGGGAATTTTTATGTGGTGTGATTCAGCTGCCAGCTGCCACTTTGCTGTTGTATATGTTGTAAAACATGAGTTTTGTAGATTATTGTAGTAGTGATTGTATTATGACATTTTCATGTAGGGTTTCCCCGAGATATGAAAATAATTTCAAGGGTTCATCCAGGCAAAACGTTTGAGGAAGGTTGATCTTTTGAACATTACATATTGGTGTGTTGAACTTATATTAATATTATGTTCTTACCTTTATTTTTTTTAGTTTTATTCCTAGAATCTATTCTGTAATTTCTTTGGCTCTGCTTCATATGATTTCTTTTATCAGTTGGAATATCAGATTAAGAACGCATTGTAAACCGCCCTGAGTCTCCGGAGAAGGGATGCATATAAATTAAAGCAAAAAAAAAAAAAAAAAAAAAAAAAGAATAGGAGTGAGAAATTATTTCTCAAGAACTGGTCTTGAACATTAACTATTAAAACCTATGTTTGTTCTTTAAGAAATTTATAGTTTGGGTGGATGGATGATACAGGTGTCCATAGTGAGTCTGTAAGGATAATGTGAAGAGAATATTTCCATCATGTTTGCATACAGTTTAAAAGATAGTATGTACTTGTAGCCCTTGATTAAATGTAGGAATAAATGTCACTTTGTAAAAATTCTGCAAAGGCCTGATCTTTAACATCTAACAATCTGGCAGAATGGAACTTAATCTTCTGAACCTCTTTATAACATTCATACTTTTCAGTCGAAAACTAAAATTTAAATATGAGGCTAAGTGTTTTTGCAGAGAAAGGAAGATAGACAAACTATCAGTAGATTAGTTAAATAGAACATTTTCAAGGCTAACTCTACTTCCTTGTGGAAATAACAGGAAAGTTTGGTGATGCTATTTTAAGTAAATGCTGTAAAAATGATATTTAACCTTTTATTTTCCTTGGAGGTTATTGGCATATGCACTGCTTATTTTCTGTCAGTCTTGAAAATTATAATTAAGATTCATTCTTATTTGGAAACAGGAATTCTAGTTCCAAAGATAGAAAATTGGGTTATATCTACTTTATTTTTTTTACAACATATGCAAGATAATTTAGGGAAAATTTAGGCAAACCACATTTAACTTTTCAAGGATCCTTAAAAATTTTACTTATGTGCAGATTATTTTCCTCAGCATCATTAGGAGCCACACTGCAAAACTGCAAAAAAAAAAAAAAAAGTCCTTTCTGTTACAGATATTTGTATTGTTTATTTTTAGTTTCTTCTTTGTTTATAGAATATGAAGGTAGCGCTCAAAAACTCCAACTCCAATGGATAGAAGTTATATCCATTGAGATACATTTTGCATCTCCCATGCATGTATTGTGAATCATCCAGCGTCATTTGGAATTGGATAGTGCTAATCAAATATATTTGAAAATATATTTGATTAGCCCTTCCTCAAATATATTTGATTAGCTCTTCCTCACACTCTTTTGCACCCTCCACATGCCTTGCTGCACCTTTTGTGCATTCTCCCTGACCCTCCTACATACCCGTTTTCCCTTCGCTGCCCAGCAGCAGCTGTTTACTTGCCTGTACACCTGGGCCTTGCAGCTTTCTACCAGCTTTCCCACAGACTTCAGTTGTGGGGAAATTGGCAGGAAGCTGCCTAGCCTAATGACTGTGGGATGCAGTTACCGGCAACCAGAACTCCAAGGATTGTCATTGCTAACCTGATTCATTCTTCCTTTACCACAGAATTGCTTAGTGATGGAAATTCCAGTCCTAGTTGCTCTCATATATTGAAGATTATCTGTATATGTTAAGATTTGCAGCTGACCCACCCTGTATTCAAATGCTTCTTTGATGAACAGTTTTTCTTCATTGAAATCTTAGCAACAAACAGGGAACCAGCATTTCTGAATCATCCTTGAGCTTCTGTTCTGATCTGTCAGTAACATTTTCCTTTGGGGTGTGTACCTACTCTGGTACGTTAGCCAGGAGTGACAGATACTGCAATTACCTCTTGATGGTTTGTTCTTTGACTCTAAGGTTGATTCAGCGCAACAGAATTAAAATCGTACATTATATTGTCAACACATGTAAATCATATGATACTACCGTATTGCATAATCATATGAATGTCTGTTTGTACCAGACATGTTTGACATGTAAGATGAAATAATGCTAAAAGTAGGTTAATGTCATAGTGAACCTGGCATGAAAGTTGATAGAGTGCCATGAGAACACCTAGTGATTTTAATACCAGAAAAGTTGTTATTTGTACCTCAACAATACCTATTATTTCCTGCTCCTCCTTTATAAATCCCTGGTCTGCCACAAAATTAACTGGGCAACTTTGCCCTAGTCCGTCATGTAACTAGCAATTAGATGACCAGCTGTCTGAAAACTGCTTTTACTAAACTCTACAGAATACTAGTGATTAGCCGTGGTTTCTGAGAAGGACAGAGGGAGAAGAAGCTAATTGCATGTGTAAAGTGGAACATTGAGTATTTATTTCAACTGTTGCCCATGTAGCCTTTTATTCTACAGTCTTTGTTCTTTTGGAATAAAAACTTTATGTATCATATTGTGAAGATAATAGAGAGGCAGAACAATGATATCATCTTAAATTCTTTGAAAGAAAGGTGCCCTATCAATTCCTTGAAATATCGGTAGTAGGAACGTTATCTTGTTTTTTGCTTGTCTCATGCCTTTCACTTCTTTGTTTTTTGCTTGTCTCATGCCTTTCACTTCTGACTATAATAAAATTATATTTCTTATTGTTAGTGAGGCAAGGAGATATTTCTACATTTCAAATTACTTCATGTAGAGATGAAGTGATGGAAACGTGCATTTAAATTATACAATTTGAGAGGAATGTAGGCACCTATAGCTGAATATAGTGAATTGTTAATCATTTTTAGACAGAAATGATGCTTATCATTCCATAATATTGATGTTTAGAGTTCCAGTAATAAAAAATAGGCCTAGAAGGATTTGTGTTGAATCGAGAAGTTGTTGTTTTTTGCAAGCTTCTGTAATGTATCTTTCATGCCCACCAAAGAAATTGATGAAAGAGTTCCCATGTTCTTTCTTATGGGTTCCATATAGGTTGTAATCTATATAAGTAAGCATGAAAAAAAAGGACAAAGTTCAAGCAATCTCTACTGTATTAGTTACTGTCAAATATAGAGAAGGTTTTGACCATCTGTATACTACTAAAACTCTTGTCTTTGCTTGATTCATAACCTTCAATTGGGCAATATTGGAAACCATATGGCAAAAATTATTGAACCAAGGTAACTCAATGGATTAACTTATAGAATGCTAGGATCCATGACTCCTGTGGGAATGAAATTTGGGGAAGTTGTTGCCGCTTCAGGACCATTGCTGCCCAACTGCACTCACATGTTTATCATTTTCAACATTGCCTGACAGCTTCCCTCAAGTCGATGGGGAAGTTTGCATGGAGAAAGTCAATGGACAACTTGGCAGGGAAGTTGCAAGTGCGCCCTTTGCCAGTCTCTTTGCACATTCTCTTGCACCTTCCCCACCTTGCACCTCCACTTCCTGTCTGCTGGCTTTGAATGTGCAACTTCCTGCCTAGGAAGCTTGCAGGGAGAAAGTCAATGGGAAATCTGGCAGACTAGTTAGTTTCCCCCGCCTGTGGATTCTACGCTGGTCCCTCTGTACTCACACTACACTGGTCACTTGTGTCCTTTGCTCTCTTCCCTACCAGGTAGCAACCCCGTACATGTCTTCTGGGAGGCGTACGGAAGGGAAGGGAAGGGAAGGGAAGAGGAGGGGTGGGTGGGAGAATAAGCATTTGCGCATCATTCTAAATTAAGTAATTTGTTTTGGTTTTGCTTTAATACATTAAACTTTGCTATTATGCTTTATAAACCATGACTTAGATGCATCCATCCAATTTTGATTGACTCAAGAAATCATGACTAAATAAAAGATGGCTTAGAGTGATACGTGGTCATTAAGTACGATAATTCAAACATATTGTTTGAGTCTTGACATTTTACAAGGTTATAGCCATATGGTTCTGTATACATTTGAAATGCATCAGTGTAATTAGGATGTATTCCTTGTATCTTTCCAAGATGCTCAGAAATTAAAGGGTTTTTTTCTAAAAACCATAGTTGATACATTTATTAGAAGGTTTGATTTCTAGTCAAATAATTATAACAAAAGACAGAGACCTAGAAAAGACTTGTGTAAATGTGGATATGTTTCAACTACTTTGATTTCAACACAAAAGAATTGCACATGGAAATTATTAATGTGAGCATAAAGCAGGTTTGACTTTTAAAAGCTGTCTGGACTTGGTCCATGAACAACTCTTGAGGGATGTCTATAGATAAATCTTTCTTGGGCCACATGTGCTGGACTAGATATACCAGCTGAATTCCTAAAACCAAAAGAAAGTAACTATTTTTTTATTTATGTTGTTATTTTTACTAAAGTTTCTTGGCTGGTATTATATCTTTTAAAAATATTCAGATTATTGGCCTTCTTTACATTTTAAATGCTATTACTGTAATATTTTTCCAAAGAATCTTTTGCATATTATTTTCAGTTTTGAATTCAAATTGTACACAACTGCCCTTCAAACTGTATTCTGAAATTAAATTCAAATTAATTACAATTTAATTAATTAAAGTGAAAATAATGATTTCACGAATGAGACTCAGTTTTTAGTAAGGTACTTAGCGGTTAAGGTAGGTCCTTAGTCTTATCAGTCCTCAAAATAAATTATGTCATGTGTTAATTTATATGGCATTTTTGTTCATAGAATACCATAAATTAAGCTATTTAATTGTATACATTTGTATTGTATTTTGATTTCACATCTGCAACCTGATTATACCAGAAAGTTAGTATTTCCAAGGATATTGTTTCTCATAAGTGTAATATGTGCATTTGTGGGTGTATGTTTGTGTGCGTAATTGAATATGATTTTCTGAAGACAAAAGTAGAAAGGAATCCTACAAAGTGTGCCGACTCTGTATGCCTTACTGTTTGTTCCTTACTGTGAAACAGATAAATGTCATTTGGTCTTATGAGGATGCTTTAACAAAATAAGTTAGAAACATTGTGATTTATGTATTTTATTTTACAGCAGGACATATTTGTTGATACCTAGGGAAACATTCTCTTAGGGATTAGATTCAGTTTTTTGGGGATGCTAAAATTTATCACTCTCTTTGCCATGTTGCCCATGGCAACACATTTCCCTCCACCCTGCCCAATCAGGTGACCTCCCCCTCTTCCAAGGATTCTGTGAGTTGCAGAGGATGTGGTGGAGCAGATAGGTTTGGCTCTCTCTCTCCCCCCCCCCCCGACTTTGCCTATGGTAGAAGTAGCATCCGGATCTTCATAGAGTACTATTTTAATAAGAGCTGCATACAAAAATTAAACCTGCACTGAGGACCTGGAGGGAGAGGAGGTTTTGGGTTTACTACCACACTGCAGCAGTGATTTGAAAGTCTAACAAATATTTGCCCATTATCCTCTTTGCACCCATAATATTATGGTCCCATAAAACATAGGTTAAATCCTTGTTATTCCAATAGCAACATTGGCTGACTTTCTATTCTTAGTTGTTCTGGAATATTTTCTGATCTCATGTGGAGCTTGTAAAAATTCAGCAGGAAGCTAGAAATGTATCTCCCATTTCTAATTTTTGTTAAGAACTAAAGAAGGAAATAAATCATTACATATATAATGAGTATTATTAATGCAACATTAATGGAACTTTGCATTGGCTTTCATTAGATAGAAGAGTGCCAGTTTGGCTTTTTTTTTTAAAAAAAAATCTTCCATGATATTTTGAGAGTAACATGTAGTAATGGATCCTGTGGAAAAGAGCTTAATCTGTATCATTACTTACTAAGGAGGGTAGAAATCTCATCACAGTATCCATAGCTCCATCTGTTGTAGTAAGATAATATCAGCATATTATAATCATCTGGGAACTGTTTATACTAGTTGAGTTTATGCCTCATTTTGCAATATGTCAGTGATTGAGACTGTTTAGAGTTCGTAATTTTAGTATCAATAACCAGCCTTATTTGTTTGTTTCCTCTCTTTGTTGTTTCCCCATTTCTTTTTGTAACATCTTCTTTGATGAAGAGATTTGAAGATCTTTTATACAGTATTATCTTTGTTGTAGCATGCTAAAGTGGAAATGGAATAGGGATAATTTATTGCCTCAATCACATAATGTTTCCAAGGGTTCCCCAGCAAAAAAAAAAAAAAAATCATAAGCAAAGTCTGGTTAAGTCGAACCTCTAACATATGCTAGTCTGTCTGGCAGAGAATGCTTAGTCCTTCACTATACATTTTTCACTTAAGCCAAATCCCAGGAAAAACAGAAAGGAAGGTGCTTTGAATCATCCTTTTCAAAAACTTGAAATATAGCCCGTTACAAAGTTTGTGCTAGTCCAGAAACAAAAAAAGGTAGACATGTAACTATGCAGTTTTGTAGGCGAGGAAACTTTTAATAAGAAATTCCCTTATTAAGGCCAAATCTTTATTTTTTTTAAAAAAGGAATTCAAAGAAGATAGCAACCACACAGAATTCCAAACAAAATCCACATTGTTAGCTTAATTGAACTAAGTTCAGAACTGAACTGAAATAAGTATTTACTTATTATGGGTTTATAAGATCTTAATTTCAGAATTTGTTCAAAATTCATTGTAGAGGGAATGTCTGGGGAGAAATTGGTTGGTTATTATGCAGGCCTTCCTTACTATTGCTACTGCTTTCTATTTTTTTGAGCAATATCAGTTTTATGGAATGTGGAGAATAATGGAAGAACAAAGGTAATCTTTGAAGAGGTTGCTAGTTGGTTCCTTCCTTCCGTGCTTAGTCTCTGTTATTAAATTTACTAGTTCATCAACCTTTATCTAGTGGAACCCACTTTCCAAATTATCTTGGTTAAATGATAAAAGTGCTGATTAGTTTCCATCAACTATGCCATTGTATAAAGCCATTTGTATGGAGGAAGCTTTTTTTTTAAGGAAACAAAAGTGAATTCTATCTTCTCACACCTCTCAGCCAACTTATCTGATGCTTTAACAGCAATGTGCCATTCAAAAAGCTACAGTTGTTTTTTCCACACCAGGCTTTCCTTTTATACATAAAATCTAGAGGTGATCAATTCCTATGAGTGTCATGAATGTATGATACTCCTTATTTAGTGTCTACAATTTCCACATTAATAAAAAAGACTTATTATTATTTTAGTAGCTGAAATTTTTATTGATTTGAAAATTGTGAGATTTTGGTATTTCCATCTGACATCTTGCATAATTTTTGGCAAGAGCACCAAAATCTCATAGTGCAGGCAAAATGCCAATAACATTTATGGGTTGGTAAGCTAGGTAATAGAGTTTTTCCTATTAAACATTATTTCATTGTGTATATCAGTTACAATCTTCCAATAGTCTCTGGAATTATTGGAATTCATAACTATGTATGATTCATGGTTAATGCTGGAATTGAGAGGGAATGTGATGACAAAGGTGATGGTTCCTCTGTTTCTCACAATTTGTGCAACTACAAATATTTTTTAGTTTACTGAAGGTCTGATTTATTTCACTGAACTCTAAATGTAATAATATTCCAATGTTTTAAATACACATTTTGAATTTACAAATTAATTATTTAAATTACCCTTTTTTATGAAATGTCTAAAATCTGGTTGGGATACACATGAACAAAATTCCTCGTTTAATTTCACTTCAGACTTTCAGGCCTTTTGAAAATGTTGCTAATTATTTTTCAGTCAACTATTTCCTAGTTAAGAATAGGCACCTTTAATTGCATGCAAAAGTTGTTTGGATGGACTCAAAGTTGCACAAATATTTTTTAAGCAGATGTTTTATCAACATTGGTCAATTAGGGATTCATTGAAGCATACATTTTGACTAAAGTGGCCTAAAATTTTGCTTTCAACTGCAAGGCATGTTGGGCTTGCCATTGTTCTGCTTCTTTTAAATAACGAATGAGGTTTCACTCGATTCTTGGAAATGGGGGAAAATTGAATTACATGAAAAACTATTCTGTTCTTAAATATTATAGAAAAGGAAACCCAAAATGTAAGTCAAATATATTACTAAGATTGTTTCCACATTGCATAGTAAATATTGTCCTATTTAGTGTTTTCCCATCACATTAAATAAAACTTAACATTGTGTGCATTTGCAGGTTTGAACATCCTTTTGTTCTTTGTGTTAAATTGAGCATAATTAGAATACCTATTCTTAGAGAGTTGCATGTCTGAGGGAGGCAAAATTACATTCTCTTGTTTTAAAGAATGCTAAGACCATTTGCCAGTTGGAATTCCTGAATTCTATTAACTGTAAGACTGCCGTTTAGTGGCATAGTGCAAAATCATCTAGTAAATCCAGAATTAGTAGGAGGGATGCTTCAGCTTGTAATCTCCAGTAGCGTTCTTAATCTGGACTACGTAGCACTAGATAGGTGACAAATAAATTTAATAATAGTAACAAAATACAAAGACCTGCAAATTGTAATAGAACAACTGTGGCAAAAGCACATAACAGAAGTCCCAATAGTCGATAGCCTCGAGTACCACTTGAACACCATCAGCATTGAGAAATTCGCCATCAGTCAATTGCAAAAGATGGCTTTACTTGGAACATCTTACATCCTGTGACTCTATAACACCATCAACATCCACATCTGTCTATCCCAGGTCCTTGAAAAGGACCCGATGGGTAGACAAAAATGCCAAATATGGTCTGAACATCTGGCTGACTGTACAACGAACCATTACAATAATGATATATAAACTAGGAGGCTGGATTTGATCTTGGACCATCTGCACGAAGTTGAAAAGGCAGCATTACTGGGTGGATGAGTAAAGTCTCTGATGAGTTCTATCTTCTTTCCCAGGTTTCAAATTGGTTTTGAAAAACATACAAAAGGTTGTATTTGGTTGATGCACATTCTCTTTAAGTCCAGAGTATGGGATATGCAAGTAGTAAGTGGTATGGATGGCTTCTTTTCAGTATTCTGGTTGTTTTATATCTGTGGAAGACAAGATAAACTATATAACCAGGGAAGGCCCTTAGTAGTAAAAGTTGTTAGTTTTCTGTAATACATACTGTCACAATTTCCAGTGTAGGTCACTTCTGGGTATTTCAAACATTGTACAATATTTTGATGTATTATGTAAATAACCTAAGCAAAAAGGAGCGTTTTGTAGTGAAATATAGCTTTGTGCTGTTATAAGTGTAGAAAATATGATAAGACAAAATAAATGAGTCTGAGCCAACGGTGGAAGTGAATGCCCATAACAGAATTTCCTCTCAGTTCACACTTGTCATACGTTAGTAAAGAGGATCAAATATGAAAATCTCATGTGTTTACTATCTATTACTACAAGAATATAGAATTCTTTCCTAGTCTCATTAACCAGTAACTTGAATCCATCACATTTAAAGGCGGAAAGCAAAATAATCTCAGAAGACACTCACAGGAGAGAAAAGTCTCTTTTTCAGACAGTGTTACTGTCTGGCTCTTACATGTTCCACTATAGATATCATAACTAACATAACAGACTTGTGGGAACCTTTTTTTTTATTCCTAAAATATTATGAAAATCATAATACTTTCAGAACAATATAAATCATTTCATATGGCCACTAGCTGCGGCCTTAAAAGCATGATTGACTTATGATCAGCACTAGATGGGGGAGGAATTTGTGGTAAGATAATTATTTCCTCTCTAAGTTTTTATAGTGTTTATCTAAAGCCAAGGACATTACAGTTTATTCTCAGATTAAGAAGAAAGCTTTGCCATTTTTTATCCCATATCTGTTGTTCTTATAGCAGGGTTCTATCCCTTAATCTGACTATTGTTCCATCTTTTGTACTTAAATTTAAATGTCTTGTTGGGCAGTTGATAATGCTTGAGGGCAAATTAAATGGCTAATTTTATGAGCTGTAAATGTGCTGCAATATCAGTGACTTTTAAATACAAGATAGCATTCAATCTCACTTGTAAAAGAAGCGGGACTTTATTTTGGCTCATTTGCATTAGCCAGGCAAAGTTTATAAAATGAAGAGCCTGCCATTTATTTTAAAATGATCCACTTAATGGTATGGGCCATTGTTTTAGGTACTACATCATATACATAGACGTAGATACAAATAGAGCCTTCTCTTTTTAATGCTTTTTGTCTCAAAATATTCTGATGGAGTTACACCTGTTAGCTATTAGTCAGTTAACTGGGCCTTTGATTAGGAAATTAACTTTTTAAAGAAATTAGCAAATGACCTAGAGTACAATGTTTGAATGGAATGCTAAATGAGTCCTAGATAGGACTCTAAGGAAGAGCCAATTGAATAATATTCAGCGAATTTATTTGTGTAGAATCTTTTCCTCTACTTTTAAAAAATCAGCTATAGGTAATCCACGACTTGCAACAGTTCATTTAGTGACCATTCAAAGTTACACCTGTACTGAAAAAAGTGACTTCTGACCAGCAAAGTCAATGGGCAAGCTAGATTCACTTAACTACTGTGTAACTAATTTAACAACTACAGTGATTCACTTAACAACTCTGACCAGAAAGGTCGTAAAATGAGCCAAAACTCACTTAAAAAAGGTCTCGCTTAGCAATAGAAATTTTGGGCTCAGTTGTGGTCATAAGTTCTATATTCATGTTAGATTTTCTGACTACCATTGTATCGACGTTAACCACAAACAAAATATGTAAGGGTAACATATTACATTTTAAAATATTTTTCAGCTTTTTTGTCATAGAGTATGCAATAGAAAGTAATCCAGTAATTCAGCAGATTAATTTTCAATATTGTGTAAAAAAAACCCCTAAAATTAAAAAAAAAAATTCTTTAAGGCAGATTTGACATGTTTAAGAACTACATCTCTTTGTAACTAGTAGCAATAATCACAAAGTAAAGCTCATGTATAAACTCTGTTTATGAAAGAATAGTTCTTTCTGTGATGCTACCTATCTCACATTTCCTTCCATATATCCTGCACAAATTTATTTAACTTAGCAGAAAAGAATGTAGTTTATATTTTTTAGAAACAGAAAAAGATCATATTTGAAAGAAAAAGATGAAATAAGTCAAGATGTAAAAATTGTTTATTTTCACATGATGTGAGAACAAATAATGTGTGGTCCAATCAATAATATATAGATTTCAGGACTGTTGTGGAGCTGGCCAAAACAAATGAATACTTGACATACAAATTCAAGTGATCTTTGGAAATTATGTTTACCTCTGAGCTCAGTTTTCTGATTTGGCTGCAAGTGGCACAAACTTTCACAGTGTGGTTTGAATTAAATACACTTGCTTTCTTTAAAACGAATCAAATCTTTCTGCAGTCACAAAAACTTTGTAAAATAGCTTTAACACTTGCAATTTTCATATTCTTGTGATTTTCCCCATTTCTTCTTGGTTGTATTTGAGGTACCGGAGAAACAATTAACTGAACAGATACTATAGGAACATTAGTTTAACTTTCTTGATGTGGTCACATTAGAATGGACACTTATCCATTCTCTTGCCACAATAATATTAAACCAAAAGTTTAAACATTTGAAGGACCCCAGATAGTGGGTGTGGTATAATGGCTAAAGTAGTGGACTAAGCAGGGAAAACCAGATTTATATCAAACCTTGACCATTATAGGTGATCGAGCAGCTTGGATCACTTACTCTCCATCCCAATCTACCTCACAGAGTTGCTATTGGAAATAGGAAGAGCAAGCATTGATTTCTGTTACAGAAAAAGGGAAATAAATAAGCAATCTCAGTCATTTTATTTATTCTTATTGTGTCTTTGGGTGTCCGTGTGCGCAGGAATATGCAATGTCACCTAATAGTTCTTGGCGCCTGAAAAGGTTGTCACCCTGCAATAACATAGTGACAATTGTCATCCAGGAAGGCCTGATGACTCAAACAATTTGCCCCACAGAAAACTGAATGTGGAACTGGATTCCCTTTTTTCTGAACTTTCGGTTTTTCGCTCTTGTAGTAGCTTCCTTGCTGCACAGTGATATCCTTATTTCAGCTGCTACATTTTGTTGAAGGTGAATAGGTTTGCTCTGGTTCTGAAGAAAGTGGAATATGCCTAGATAGAAATAAGCTTTGAAATAATGTACAGTATATTTCAATTTTAGTTCTTTTTTATTCAATAACTTGTAGGTAATGTTCTAAACACAGCTTCACTTAAGTATTATCTATATAATATAGTTGTTATAATAGTTCTGATTCATATAGAATGACTGTTATATGTCTGGTCAAAATAGATTGCTGTTTTGTGTTAATTTTTATTTATCACTTTAATGTGTATTCCAGAGACAGTTTTTCTGTGATGTACAGCAGAATTGTCTGCTTTATAAACAAAAGAGTAATGCAACTTTTAAGCTAGTATATTTGTGTACATTTATATAGTAAAGAATATTGAATTTACATGTAAAATGTGTTTGTGGGAGAGGGATTTAGCATATATTTTAGAAGCGTAACATAATCGTATAGTAAATATATATATATATAGAAGGAGGCACTGTGGAACAGTATTGATTTCTCTAGCAAATTGACTTCCATAATGTTTTAAAATAGTTATTCACTAAAGTGATTATTGTTTGTTTGCTTGTTTTTCTATACAGGACATGGCTTTTACTTTGGAAGAGAGACAGCAGCTTAATATTCATGGACTACTACCTCCCTGTTTTTTCACTCAAGACATGCAAGTTTTAATGGAACTGAAAAAATTTGAAAGACAAGCAACTGACCTGGATAGGTGAAGTCTTCGGGGGGCATGATTATTTACCCTTCTACTGTGGGGGGAATTTTTATAAACACCTCAGTTCAATTAGCTACATATTTTTCACCTGTCATGCTTGTTGTAACATCTTTGTTTCATCCTTCGTTTCCTCCCAAATTTTCTTCCTTCCTGCTTCCAGGCTCCCCCCCCCCCTTTTCATTTAAATGGATATTTTTGCATCCTTTTTTATGAAAATACAATAGGGTTAGGGTTTATTTATTTATTTAAATTTATATACCGCCCTTCTCCCGAAGGACTCAGGGCAGTGAACAGCCAAAGGTAAACACACAAAATACAAAAATTTAAGAACAGTTTAAAAAACATATTAAACAATTTTGGCCCAACAATTAAAATACCCCTTTTAAAATTCAAATTCAAATTAAGCAATTGGAGAAGTTAGGCTAGCCTGGCTTCTTGAAATAAAAAAGTCTTGAGGGCCCGGTGGAAAGTACGTAAATCCGGAATCCTCCGTATCTCCGGGCGGAGCTCATTCCAGAGGGCAGGTGCTCCCACAGAGAAAGCTCTCCCCCTGGGGGCCGCCAGTCGACATTGTTTGACCGACGGCACCCTGAGGAGCCCTTCTCTGTGGGAGCGTACTGGCCAGTGGGAGGCTCTCGGTGGCAGAAGACGGTCTCGTAGGTACCCAGATCCTAAGCCATGGAGTGCTCTAAAGGTGGTCACCAACATCTTGAATTGCACCCGGAGTACCACCGGAAGCCAGTGTATGAGGAAGTGTTTGAGAGGTACTGTGCAAATCAAGAAAGATGTGCGAGTGGCCAATGTGGCATGAGTGTAGAAGGGATGAGGGATGTGTGGGTGGAGAGACTTACCCCAGAGACATGCAACCTTCCCTATTACCTTCTCCACTGATTTTCTGGGGAAGCCAGCAGGAAGTTTGTAAATAATGATCATGTGATCCTGGAGCACTTGACAACCAGTCATAAGTGCAAACAGGTTGCCAAGCACCCAGATTGCTATCATGTGATTGTGGAGGTGCTTGGACAGCCAGAAATCTGATGACTAATCATAATCACCATTTATTCAGTGCTGTCATAACTTGGAATCATCACTGATTGAATGATGATAGGTTGAGGGCTAATTGTATGTATGCATGTGGTATATTATAATAATACTAAGTATTTGTAAAAGGCTTTGATTTTTTTAGCCCATCTTAGAAAATAATTAAAAATATCTATCCATCAGGTTTAGTACATAAGATCTAGATTAATTCCAAAAGCAAAAAATGGTTCCTATAAAATTGAATCTAAACATACAGATCAGCCAAAAATAGCAAACAAAAAATTCCCAAGCCATATGCCAATTTCACATGCATATTTTTGATTGAGGAGTCAAGTATGACAATCAAGAGAAAGTATGATTAATAATAAGGGAATCTGACCAAACATTTGAAACGTTGCCTGCTAATTTTCTACCCCATAGGGAAATATTAGAATTAGCTGAAATATTATTTGTGATTGTAATGCAAGTTAAATATCATATAACATGCAGAAAACCATTAGTGCAATAACATTTAATAAGATATAAACTAGAGATGCAAAAGTTTATGTCTTTAAAATGATTTACTGTGAAAGACCTCACACAGATTGGACCTCCCAAGTGTTTGATATGATTATAATAAATAGCAAACTTAAGTAAAATCAAAGTTGCACACTTCCTTCAATCAAGTTTAAAAACTTTTAAATGTAGCTTCTGAAAGAGCAGCAGATTTCCCCTGATCAAGTTCATGAATATTTGTTTCTTTTTTTTTTTTTTACCTTTTTACCTCCAAAAGCAGGACTGGTGGGGAAAAGCAAGGGCAAGCATGAAAGAGCTGGAATTTCTCACTTTCTGTTTTATTTGATTCCATTCCAAGCTCTGGAAACAACAATAGTTAATAATAGTTATTATTAGTGTAAGTAATAATCACATGTCCTTTTCTCTCTCAAATATATTTCCTCTCCTCCATAGAGATATGAGTTTTGAAAGAGACTAAGGAAGGGCAGGCAATTTTATTACTATTAATAAAAGCTAGTTAGCTGACTCAGCTGTGCTAAATTAGATTGGCATGTCCAGAATTTCACTTCCGCTTCTATTTCGGTTATCTCTTGTTGGTTGCAAGCACTGCTCTGAGATCACCTTCTGCTTTTATAAACATCTACTCCCACATCAGGAAAATGATTCCATGAGCCTTGTGAAATATTTTTTTAAATGAGTTGGAATCCTGATTTACAATTTTTACTCATATTTTTCACTCTTTGCTTTTTTTTTTTAAGTGGGGACTGTTAATTAAAAAAAGATCCATTGTTAAGGACAAAGGGTATCAGGGGTGAAATGCTCCCAGTTCGGACCGGATCATCCGATCTGGTAGGGGTGGCAGCGGGTGGTTCGGAGAACCGGTAGCAAAAATCCCTGCCTCCCCCCCATGCCCAGCTGAACCACACGATCATCAGAGGCTTTTTTTTTTACTTTTAAAAGCATTTTTTCTACAACCTCTTCGGCCGAAAAAATGCTTTTAAAAGTTAAAAAAAAAGCCCCTGATGATCGCGCGGCTCAGCTGGGATCCTCAGAGGTTTTTAAAAGCATTTTTTCTACAACCTCTTTGGTCGAAGAGGTTGTAGAAAAAATGCTTTTAAAAGTAAAAAAAAAAAAAAGTTGGCCATGCCCACCCAGTCACATTACTCCCCCTCCCCCACCAAGCCACGCCCACAGAACCAGTAATAACAAATTTTACATTTCACCACTGAAGGATATGCATGGGTAGCTTGGTCTTGAGACATTACATATGTAGACATCTTAAAGACATATTTATTTTATTATTTTTTATTTTTTGAATTTGTATACCGCCCTTCTCCCTGAGGACTCAGGGCGGTGAACAGCCAAATAAAAAACATCAAATACAAATATTAAAATACAGTTAAAAATATATATATAAATTTGGCCCCATTAATTAAAACAATAAACAAAACAATTAAAAACACTTAAAAAGAATTAGGCCAGCCCGGCTTGTTGGAAAAGGAAGGTTTTATTATGCCATTGCCTTTCTGGAAGCAGAATGTAGTGCCCCAGGGTTCTGTTATAGGATTTTCAACTATTCTTCAGGCTCTTCTCTCTTGGTACTTCCGCAAAACCAATAACAAAAGGAATGATGGGGATATCGTGATGGATGTGAAGAGCCTATGTCCCTTTGCTTAAATGCCAAGCCACATCAACTGGTTTGGAAAGGGTGCTATATACCCAATACCTATCCCCAAAGTATTTTGTAGACTTGATGTGATACACAGGAAAAACCTGTTACCTTCAAAATAACGACAGAGAGTTGATAGACAAGACAAGATTAGTTTTATTCTTTGCAAAGGTCCTTCTCAGAAAGAGAGAAGGCAAATTATGGTCTCTTTCTTACCATCTTATATACAGTTTTCAGATTACATCGTTACACCGTACAGGATACAAACATGTCCCTGGAGTACAATTTCAGATCTTATATAACAAGTTTAGCACATGTTTTGCCCCTGTGGAAAGTCCCCACATTTCCACTATAAAAATACCCCACTTAAAGTTAAGAAATGGAATAAAATTCCTAACTCCATATATGGCTTTCTGGTAGTAGAAAGATCATTTAGTAGACTTTTTCCTCATACCTTGCTCAAAACATCGTTTTTACAGAATCTACCATCAAATAAATGAACAGAAGAAGAAAATAAAATGAGACCTTTAAGCAGAAGCAGCTGGTTATAGAGAATGAAGAATTTTTTTTTTAAAGGGTAATTGTTCAGAAAAAGTCTATGTTTCAGATTTCTGGCTGCCATGCATGCTTAAACAGTTTGGCATACTTTAGATTAGGCGATGGGTAATATATTTTCCACCTGTTACTTTCCTTTGGAAATGAAATGAAATGAAATGTAGATCTTAAAGAAAAAAAAAGGTTTGACCAGCAAATGGTGTAGCATTCAAAACCAGGGATTATTAAATTCAGGTACTTTAGAATGATAATCCTCCTGAAATTGAGTGAGACATTTGTCAAGTGAATTTTGTCCCTTTTTATGACCTTTCTTGCCACAGTTAGCTAATCACCATAGTTGATAAGTTAGTAACATAAATAATGGTTAAATGAATCTGGCTCCCCTATTGATTTTGTTTGTCAACAGGTTGCAAAAGGCGATCATGTGACTTTGGGACACAGCAATAGTCATAAGTATGAGTCAGTTGCTAAACACCTGAATTTTGATTACATGATCATGGGTATGCTACAAAGGTCCTAAGTGTGAAAAATGGTCATAAATCACTTTTTTCATTGCCTTTGTAACTTTGAAGGGTCACTAAATGAACTGTTTTAAGCCGAGGTATCTAGATTTATAAACATTAGGATTCATTTGTAACTATTGTGAGTTGTGATTAGCGTATGATCTTCTTCACTACTAGGAGTGGAATTTAAAGGCACAGGAAGAAGCAGGTTTCTTTAGTTTGCTCTGTGATCGGGTAATTTATCTGGAGACGACATATGTGAAGCTGCTTGTGGAAGAGTAATTCTTTGGGGGCTATTTTAATAGATTGCAACAGTACTTCCTCTGAACAGAAAAACAATGCTAAGCTTCTGTAGATGGATAAAATATTCACATGAAACTATATCTAGCTTTACGTTGATGTGGCTTGTAAAAAAAATGATTCAAAAGTATTATTTAGGATTACAGAATACCCTTTTGTCATATTTTATTTCAGTCAGATCATAAAAGTAAAAATAAGATTATGTGGGGAGCACAGCTCTTACTTATTTTTGTGGTCCACCTTCTCAATCAAATTGGGAATAACCTATTTAGCCCATTCAAAACTGAATCCTTGACTTTCTCACAGAAATAACCCCCCCACAGTTTTTTAGATTCTAGAAGTGTGTTACAGTTTGATGCACTACAATGTTATGTTTCATTTTTCAAACAATATTCATATTCTTAATCTAACACACTCTGTCTCTAAAGATGTAGAATGAATAACAAAATAAATGATATATATGCTAAATAATTTCACATTTGCTACAGATTCACTAGCTTCACTGGTGATATAGTAATAAGCTTTCCACCAGAAAGAAGCATTTTCCATAGGTAAAAATAACTCTAATGGGAAAACAGTCTCTGTTTTATACCTTTTTTACACTTAATTTACTTCAGAGCTACATATGGAAATCTGTCTAATTTATAATTCATTTTTCACAGGTATATTTTGCTAATGGGTCTTCTGGATCGAAATGAAAAACTCTTTTATAAAGTGCTGACTTCTGACATTGAAAGATTTATGCCTATTGTTTATACTCCCACTGTGGGTCTGGCATGCCAACAATATGGTATAGCATTTCAGAGACCAAGGTATGTAAGGTTATACTTCACATTTTAAGTAATTGTACATTTTTTCTTGCTTCATAAGTTTCTGCTTTTCAGCATAATTGAATGTAATCTAAGCCTGGAATAATTAAGATAATTCAAACTATGTTAAGTACACTTTGCAAAAATAAATCAATACTTTATTTTTTTTTTAAACACTTACAATAAAAAAATGTTTGGTTTAGATGGCTTTGCAGAGAAACTAAAATTGCCTAATGATAACAATAAAAAAACAAACAAGAAAAATCCAATCCTACTTTGATTTAAAAAATTGAAAATATATTAATATTGTTAATATGCTAACATCATATAAGAGTGGATTTAATCACAAAGAAAAACTTTCTGGAGCATATTTTATAATGTATTTTTCAGTAAAAATATTAAAACATAATTTAAAAAGGCAGTTAGACGCTATTACTACCATTGGCAAGATCAGGCAGTCTCTGCAGTTCACATTTATTTTTCTTCCAGTTGCAATGATAGCCAATTCTTTTCCAGAGCTTTCTCAGCGTTTATTTGATTAACATCAGTGTTTATAGCAATTCTCTTGATTTGCTTTTCAAAGGGCGATAAGCTTACTGAACTGCTTGACCCTTCCTAATATTAAAATACTATAGGTAGTCCTCGATTTATGATCACAATTGAGCCCAAAATTTCTGTTGCTAAGTGAGGTGTTTGCTAAGTGAGTTTTACCCTCTTTTACGACCTTTCTTGCCAGAATTGTTAAGTGAATCACTGCCGTTATTAAGTTAGTAACACGACTGTTAAATTAATCTGGCTTCCCTATTGACTTTGCTCGTCAGAAGGTCGCAGAAAATGATCACATGATCCTGGGACACTGCAACCTTCATAAATATGAGTCCGTTGCCAGGCGTCTGAATTGATCACGTGACCATGAGGATGCTGCAATGGTTGGAAGCGTGAAAAATGGTCATAAGTCACTTTTTTCACTGTCATTGTAACATCAGTCATTAAATGAACTGTTGTAAATTGTGAACTATCTATATCAAGTCAGGATTTTTAGATTTTAACCTAAAGGGAAATAGGCTAAATTAATACAGGTAGTCCTTGACTTAGTTGGCAATTGGGACTGGAATTTCCTTTGTTAAATGAGGGTGTGTGCCGGGGTGGGTTCTACTTACCTTTACCACCGGTTCGCAACGGGATCGCATGAAACCTATAGTGAAAGCCCTAATGTAGACATATTATAATCAAAAAACATCCCCTCCAACATGAAACTCCTCCCAAGTCCAAATGCATTGAAGTAATCTCATCCACTTTGAAATCTTTACTTTCTTTCCAATATTACATGCAGCCTAAGGGACTAATCATGAATGTGAATAAGACACAAAGATACTTGCCTTTTTCCAGAATATCTTTTACAGTCTTAATAGATAATTTACTCAATAGATCCGTTGGTCCTAATAACATAATGAACCCCACTGTATTACCAATAATGAAGTTACAGCTGGGTTGCTAAACTAAAAATATAGTTATAGCATATTCTGAGTATTTAGCTTTATTGGGAAAAAAAAATGACATAATATGTTTTTCAGATTTCACCTTTCTGTGTTATATCCAAAAGTAAGAAAAATTACAACCAGTAACCCATTCAGACCACCCATCCATACAGCACTGAAAGACATTGAAGCTTCTCTCTGAGCATTCTTGAATTATCCCCGAGTAGGAAAAATTGATGTCAGCACAATAGTTCATACACATTTTTATATAATCTTAGGATTCCAAAATGATTTGGAATAATTTGAAGAAAAAAATGTACTTTTAAATTATAAACAAACTGTTTCTGGTTTTTTTTTTTTAAATGTAGTATAAAAATGGCAGAAAAACAATTGAATGGGAATAAAAACTCTGCTGTATAATTTGCTAAGTGTATAATTTGCTAAGAGTATTTATGATATTATCATTCCCATAGATTCATAAAGCTTTATAAAATTTAGAACTAGTGACGTATTTTATCATCTGCTTCACACACACTGATAGCTTCTGCAACTGGCCTGAGGCTGCCCTGAGGAATGGCTGGGTGGGAAGCAGGCCCAAGGCCTGCAGGACCTGGGTGGGGGTTACAAGCCTAAGGCCTGCAGGCACCCTGAAGAATGGGAAGCAGAGTACAGGCTGCCTCAGAGGGTGGGGAAGGCCTTGAGACGCCTGGAGCAGGCCTCCTAGGGCCTCCACTAACACTGAAGCATTTAATAATATCCAGGGTCACTCAATGACTGCATTTGGGGAGAGCAGGATTGGGGGTCATTATGCAAAGTTATAATGTGAGCACATTGCTAAACAGCCATCATGACTTATGGACTGTAACTGGCAGGCTGCATTATGGTCATAACTCAAGGACTATCTGTAATGATTTTTAATGAATTGTTATTCATTTGATATTATTTTTCCTCCTGCTTCTGCACTTTTGGGGAGTTTTGTGGTTACTGTGTAGGTGTGCACATATATACATAGACTCACAACCCCACAAACACCCCCTCCCCAACTCAGGACAGATTTTAGCTGATGTTGGCAGATTTTAAGTTAACTAAGAAGGAAAGGTGGGCATTTCAAAAACCTTTTGTAAGTTTATATATAGGTTTTTTTTCCTGACTAACCTTTTTTTTTTTTTGGACTATCATCTTTAAACTAGTCTGCCATTTTAGTAAACATAATATGCATGCATAGTTATGTTTTTCTTTTACATTCTGTTATGTCTTTAAAGAAGAAATTGAAAGTTCAGAAGCAGCTTCTTCTACATGTTTTCTGGTTTTATACAGGCATGCCTTTGACTAAAGAAGTTAGGATAGGCATCACACCAGAACGTATCCATAATATTTACATAGATTTGTATATCTGTAACTGTGTACTGCTGAAATGTTTAATTTTGCCCCCTGTTAGCATGCAGCTATGTATCATATATTAATATACCTATACATTTTTTTAATACGCTCTGTGATTTCTATAAACATCGCTGCATTCCTAGCAGGGGCTGCTATTGCTAATCCATTCTTCTCATTCCATTTTTCTTCAAGTTTGATTCCAGAAGGCAAATCATTCATAGTGTGCTGGTTTCCACTTCATGTCCTCTGTTTTAGCAAATGTGTATAAAATTGCCGTGAGCAAAGTTGTCTTTTTATGGGATTTTGGGCTGTCTGTCTTGGTTTCTCATATACTGTGGCAATCCATTTCTAATTTCCTTCCTAAAATATTGTAGATTGTTGTACTGATATGTGGTATGATTAGAGATGCATGCACGTAATTAACTTTTTTTTTTTTTTTTTTTTACTTAGAAAGCATTGTTCTGTGGAAACATACCCATTCTGGGTATTGTGTGATAATGCAACAGGTTACTAGACTTGTTTTGGCGCAGAGCCTTACAAAGACAAAGTGTAGGTGTGCATGTTTTCCACATAACACATGTTGCATTTCCTCTTTCTTTTTGTGGTATACTGAGTACACTTTCCACACTATCTTGGTGGTGGTAGTCCTTGACTTACAACAGTTCATTTACTGTTGTTCAGAGTTACAAGGGCACTGAAAAAAGTGACTTATGACATTTTTTTACACTTATGACTGTTGTAGCATCCCCATGGTCACATGATTTACATTTGGATCCCCTTTTGCGAACTTCTGACAAGCAAAGTCAAGGGGGAAGCCAGGTTCAATTAACAATCGTGCTACTAATTTAACAACTGCAGTGTTAAGAAATGTCATAAAATGGGGCAAAACTCACTTAACAAATTTCTCACTTAGCAACATAAATTTTGGGATCAATTGTGGTCGTAAGTCAAGGACTACCTGTACTCTGATTTTAAAAAATCCCCATGCAGTAATTGTTTTGTCAAAAGTACTTCTTGAAGTCTGGTGGATTCTTTTTTTCATAAATGATTATATCTTTCATGGAAACCTGGATTTATTTTAAATGCAAATATCTGTTGTTCTTCTTCGTAGAGTACAGTTTATACAAAGAAGAGTGGGGTTAGTTACACCAGCAAAGAATAACTAAGCACTATCACACAGTAATCTTTTGTGCCTGAAAGTTGATAGTAATCTATCTCTGCTTTCATTTTTAAATGGTTAAAAAAAAAGAAAAAAAGTTAATTTTGACAAATAAAAGCCAGTGTTTTTAGCTAAACTAATATAATTTGTTTGAAAATTTATATTCTTCCTAGTGGCTTATTTTTTAAAATGTCTTTTAAAAGTATTAGGTTCCAAAAGATACTTCTATGCCAGTGAGTTTCTGCAGGTGGTCTGCCTTATAGAAATGGAGTGAAACTGGATATTTTTTGTAGTTAAAGGGTAAGGGTGATAGTCAGTTCAGATGTTCCTTATTTCATTTGGCTTATTTTAGCTATTCTCTTGACATTCTTGTACAGAGCCCTGACATTTATGGATACAGGCAGCAATGACTTATGTGATATAATGAAAATTGGCAACAGCCACATATCTATGAATTTCTGGGTTGTAGGTTATGTTTGCTCATCCAGGCACATACTTAATTACTTATTTAGTATCAAAACAAATCTCAAATGCCTACACATTCTTTTTTGAGAAGTTGTTATATTTTTATGCAAAAAATAACCCTACTTTTATTCCTGAAACTATATAACTAGAAAATTATATAGAAAAGCTTGTAAAGTATATAATTTCCCCTGAAGTCTTTTGGAAAATATTATTATGAATTAAAAGCAAAATTGATTTGATTGTCTTTTGAATGAACATTATCTCTGAATTAATCAACACTGCTTTATGCATAGTAGCGTATAGTCCAGGGATAATCTAATACAAGGGTCCCCAACCCTGGTCCGTTGGCCGGCACTGGGCCACGGCACGCCAGAAACCGGGCCATGCAAACAAGCGAAGCCCCATCTGCAGGATGCAGGCAGCGCACAAAACCATGTCCCTTCTGGTCTGCGGAAAACCCTCTCTCCACAGAACTGGTCCTTGGTGCCCAATAGGTTGGGGGCCACTGATCTACTATATTAGTAGATCCTGTTTGCTTATTTATTTATAAGTTTTATAGCCTGACTAATTCCTCTGACTCCAGGTCATAACCAATGCAATACTTCCACTGTACAGCTGGCAGACTACAGCTGAAACAGCTCTCTCTCACCAGCATTTGGGCTGTCACATTCTGCACCAGCTGAAGTTTCCAGGTATTCTGCCAAGACAGATTCAAATAGAGCGTGTTGCAGCAATCCAACCTTGAGGAAATGAGTGACTGCTGCAGAAGCTGGGCAGAGACATCCCTGGCCACAGCCTCCTCTCCTAGATCAAGTAAAAGCTATGAATCCAGAAGAATCTCTCCACCCACCACCCCCTGCAACTTTCAGGAGGAATGCAATTCGTTCCAGAACCAACATAGGGCTTATAATCGAATCAGACGGTTTTTCGACAAGCCACAACTTCATAGTGCTAAGATTCAGTTTCAAGTTGTTTCATTCCACCCAGTCTTTTACTGCTTCTAGACAGTAAGAACATCTACTATATTTCCTGTCTGACTTGGGGAAGGCAATATATAACTGGACACTATCTGCATACTGATGTTATATCATCCGGAATCAACAAATGACTTGATCTAATAGTTCCATGGAGAAGTTAAACAACTTGCAGGGAAGAGTCCAGTCTTGCAGCATCCTATACAATGGTGTGAACACTCATTCCCCATTATCACCAATTGGAACAATTTACTTAAGTGTTGTTGTTGTTAGTTGCAAAGTTGTGTCTGACCCATTGCAATCCCATGGACAACTTTCCTCCAGATCTTCTGTCCTCTACCATCCCCCGGAGACCATTTAAACTCAACTGCTTCAGTGACTCCATCCAGCCACCTCATTCTCTGCCGTCCCATTCTTCTTTTGCCCTCAATCGTTCCCAGCATTATCTTCTTTTCCAGTGAGTCCTTCCTTCTCATTAAGTGGCCAAAGTATTTGAGTTTCATCTTCAGGATCTGGCCTTCTAAAGAGCAGCCAGGGTTTGATCTCCTCTAGGACTGACCGTTAAGTATAGAAATGCCATTATATGTGCCACTATAGATTTGACCAATTTGAAAAGCAAACACTCCCAGCCATTGTCAGTCCTTTAGGTGATCTAGAAGGATGCTATAATCAATTACTGTGAATGCCATTAAGCGATCCAATAGAATCAGGAAGACTACACTTTCTTCATTCACCAAAACAATCAATATAGTTTCATTACTAGGCCTAGATCTGAAATCTGTCGGAAAGAGATCTAATTAATCTGTTTGGTTAAAGTGTTAAACTAGAAACAGGCAGATCCTGGTTCATGTTTACACTCACCAACAGAAGCCTACTAGATGATTTTGAGCCAATCATTCTCTCTCAGCCCCAAAACTAGGACTTTTCAATTTGATTTAATCTATAGCGGCACATATAATGGTATTTCTATACTATCGAGCAAGTAAATTGCATTTGCATAAATCAGTCAATTTCTACTTAGAAATATATGGGACAGATTTTTTAAAAAATCAGGCTACTTTAAATGCAGATGGTACTTTTAGTCTATAGGGCTTTTTCCACTACTGAATTAATATTTTCCATCCATTCGTGACTTGGGAAAAGACTATACTTTGCTGTTTCCATTATCTGTTCTTCTTGGCGCTATGTCCAGTCATTGTCAGTCACCTGATTTCCCTCCAAAATCATGGGTAATAAAATGTAATAGATTTTACCCAACTTGCAGGTGTTGTAGGTCAGTGTCATAATAAAGGGGAAAATATGGGAGAATAGCAATTTCTACGAGAACTGTAGGATATAGGGACAAAGATTTAACTCTTCCATTGTGAGTTGCAATCCTGATGAAAATCCCTCTGTCCAATGCTGCAATTGAATTTACTAAAGGAAAGGAAAGCTTGTATTGTAAGTGTGCTAACCTCAATTTAAAAAAAAGCAATCCATGTTATTTGGGAACTGTGTTATTAATTTAACATGAAGATAAATCTTCAATGTATTTCTGGGCTCAGAAAAAGTAGAGGAAATGGTGTGCTTCTGAGATCCTACTCCTTTCCAAGAGAATTGTATGGGCTAGGTTAATTATGGGGAAGGAATTCTTTGGAAACCGAGTGCATTTCTTACAACTTCGCACAGTGCACAGAAAGCATATGCATTGGGGTTCTTTTGAAGATGCCAAGAGCTACTTCACTTCATAACAGCATAGCATATTGAGGCATATTTTCTAATCTGAGGTATCTGGATATGTTGAGTATGTGGCATCGTTACTGGGCTTACTGTATTTACTGTAAATCTGGTGGATCCTATTTCTCTTATGTGAAATGTTTCAGGCAGTATTCAGCAAGCATGCTATTACTATAGTATATGATTTATATATTTCAGTGGAACTTTTTGTAACCGAAGGAAAAGTTTTAACGGTTGACAAAGGAAAACTATATATGCAGAGATAGTAATATATTTGAAAAAGAATGGTGACGTTAATGAGTTTTCCCTAATGAGGTAGGATAGGGTTTTTAAAATTGATGCTGAGCCAGGTGAAGTCCAGATGTTTAGCCTTTCAAATGTGGTTTTAGGATTTCATTCTTGTTTTAAAATTTCCATACATAGCTTTTAGTAGGTCTTTCTTAGCTAGACCCTCACTAGTTATTTTAATTGAATGATAATTAAAATATAATAGGTGGAATAATTTTTAATTTAAAAATGTAATAGTTGTTTAGTTGAAAATCCTTCTTAACTTAAAGCAAAATGAAACTAGTAGACATGGGATATATTGTTTCTTCTTCCCACTTTCTTAAACATGGTTAGTAGTTTGGCAGGAGTGAAATCATGAAATCTTATATTTTCGTGACTGTTCTTATTAGTTTAAAAGATGTCCTTGTTTTCAGATTTTGCTTACTGAACATATCACAGTGAGCTGGATAGTATGCTAGTCTAACCAAAATGCTAATGGAGTATAGTTCATCAAAATGTGTGAATCCAGCATATAAATATTTGTGCTAGGTTAGTTTCTATGAAGGCAGTGGAGGCCTTACATGAGCTACCAACATCTGGACTCCAAAATCAATCTATCAATCAGAATAAAGCTAGAAGGGACCTTGGAAGTCTTCTAGTCCAACCCCCTGCTCAAGCAGGAGACCCTATACTGGGGGGGGGGGTATTCACTTACCTTTGCTACCGGTTCGCAAATGTAAGCGTGTGCACCTGCCGACACCACTACCGGTTTGTTCGAACCGGATAGTGCCGGCTGAATACCTCCACTGCCCTATACCATTTCAGACAGCTGGCTGTCCAGTCTCTTAACAACCTCCAGAGATAAAGCACTCACAACTTCTGATGGCAAGTTGTTCCACTGGTTAATTGTTCCCATTGTTAGGAAGTTTCTTCTTAATTCCCGGTTGCTTCTCTCCTTAATTAATTTCCGTCCATTGTTTCCTGTCCTGCCCTCTGGTACTTTGGAAAATAAGTCGACCCCCTCCTCTTTGTGGCAGACTCCCAAATACTGAAATACTGCTATCATGTCCCTCCTAGTCTTTTTTTTTTCTCTACGCTGGCCAAACTCAAATCCTGCAACCGTTCTGTATATGTTTTAGAATCCAGGCCTTTTAATTGTTTTAGTTGCTCTTCTTTGCATATTTGTGTCAAAGACATATTTGCATACAAATAAAACATATTTGTATATTTTAATTTGTTGTTTTTTCCTAAATATTCTGTTGTCTAC